>NC_087352.1:102431606-102734636 GCF_030014295.1 Loxodonta africana
CTGTTAGGGAAAGACAGTTTGACTCAACAACATTTATTTCTCAGGTGGTTCTCCCATGATCAGACATTTGAGCAAGCTGTGTGAAATATGTTCCTGAACAAGGAATATCCAGATGATTCACACATTTCTAATTCATAAAATTGATACCTTATTGAGCAGTGATTTATTCTGTATATTAAACAATACAAAAATGAATTCTGACAAATAGGTGTCAGATAAATAAATTATATATGCTCTTTAATTTAGTTTTACATCATTTGACCTTGGTATTCTAATTCATTGCCATTTTGAACCATTAAATGAGCTTTCATGAGAGGGACTGACTTATTACATTTCTTCCTATTTCCTCTTTCCCTTTCCTTCTTTATAGCATTCCTGAAATAGTACAAGAGAGTTATTTTAAAAACGCAGTTCTTTATGTGTGTCTGATCAACAGCAGAATAATTTAAAATTTTAAATGAAGTATATTTGAGGGTCCTTATAAACCGCACCATGGAGACCAGAGAGTGAATTGTTACCATGGAGACATTTGTGAGTTCTCTATGCCTGGAATTATTATTACCTAGATTCAGATATTCCTGTGGATTGGATACCGTATACAGAGCATTCGAAGGTCGTTGCCGAAAGCATATTGATGAACAATATAAAACGTAATCAGTGCTCCAAAAGGCACCTCATCCCTGGTACACACGTGCGGAGGAAAGCGCAGTTCCTGGCCTTTCCCCCGCAGACTGTTGCTTCAGTTTGGAGTGGAGGCAGAGGTCTGTGTCTTAGCCAGCTTGTCAGGCAGCTCAGTTCCAGTGCACCAAGAGAATTGTCCCTGTACTATGAACAGGAACTTCTGTGATGTTAGTCATCAGTAATGGGGCCCTAGATTTTCTTTATTAAAACGAGTTTTTGTTGATCTCTCAGGGGTTTACGTTCAGTTTAAAAATTAATATTCAATTAACTTGTTCTTAAGCATCTAAGATTGATTCATATATTTTATTCTATTTACAAATCTGACATGTTTTGAAAGGGCTCTTACAACATAATTCCTTTAAATATTTCAAACTGTTTATATAATTATCACATAACTAATTTCTTTTTAAGTACTTCAAACTTTCCTCAAATAAAGCTTTCTCAAATTCTTTTTTTTTTTAATTTTTATTGTGCTTTAAGTGAAAGTTTACAAATCAAGTCAGTCTCTCACACAAAAACTCATATACACCTTGCTACATACCCCCAATTGCTCTCCCCATAATGAGACAGCCCACTCCCTCCCTCCACTCTCTCTTTTCATGTCCATTCCACCAGCTTCTAACCCCCTCTACCTGCTCATCTCCCCTCCAGGGAGGAGACGCCAACATAGTCTCAAGTGTCCACGTGAACCAAGAAGCTCACTCCTCGCCAGCATACCTCTTCATCCCATTGTCCAGTCCCAACCCTGTCTGAAGAGCTGGCTTTGAGAATGGTTCCTGTCCTGGGCCAACAGAAGATCTGGGGGCCATGACCACCGGGGTGCTTCTAGTCTCAATCAGACCATTAAGTCTGATCTTTTTTACGAGAATTTGGGGTCTACATCCTACTTATCTCCTGCTCCCTCAGGGGTTCTCTGTTGTGTTTCTTGTCAGGGCAGTCATCGGTTGTAGCTGGGCACCATCTAGTTCTTCTGGTCTCAGGCTGATGTCGTCTGTGGTTTATGTGGCCCTCTCTGTCTCTTGGGCTCGTAATTACCTTCTGTGCTTGGTGTTCTTCATTCTCCTTTGGTCCAGCTAGGACGAGACCAACTGATGCATCTTAGATGGCCTCTTCTTAGCGTTTAAGACCCCAGACGCCGCTCTCCAAAATGGGATACAGAATGTTTTCTTAATAGATTTTGTTATGCCAATTGACCAAGATGTTCCTGGAGACCATGGTCCCCAAACCCCCGCCCCTGCTACGCTGGCCTTCGAAGCATTCAGTTTATTCAGGAAACTTCTTTGGTTTTGGTTTAGTCCAGTTGTTCTGACCTCCCCTGTATTGTGTGTTGTCTTTCCCTTCACCTAAAGTACTTCTTATCTACTGTCTAATTAGTGAATACTCCTCTCCCACACTCCCTTTCATAACTATCAAAGAATATTTTCTTCCCTGTTTAAACCATTTCTCCAGTTCTTATAATAAAGGTCTTATACAATATTTGTCCTTTTGTAACGGACTAATTTCACTCAGCATCAAGTCTTCCAGATTCCTCCATGTCATGAAATGTTTCACAGATTCATCACCATTCTTTCTGGATTCCTACTAGTCTATTGTGTGAATATACCATAATTTATTTATCCTTTCATCCATTGATGGACACCTTGGTTGCTTCCATCTTTTCGCTGTTGTAAACAGTGCTGCAATGAACGTGGGTGTGTATATATCTATTCACGTAAACGTTCTTATTTCTCTAGGGTATATTCTAAGGAGTGGGATTGCTGGATCGTATGGTAGTTCTATTTTTAGCTTTTTAAGGAAGCGCCAAATAGATTTCCAAAGTGGTTGTACCATTTTACATTCCCACCAGCAGTGTATAAGTGTTCTACTCTCTCCACAACCTTGCCAACATTTATTATTTTGTGTTTTTTGGATTAATGCCTGCCTTGTTGGAGTGAAAAGGGATCTTCTTGCAGTTTTGATTTGCATTTCTCTAATGGCTAATGATCGTGAGCATTTCCTCATGTATCTGTTAGCTACCTGAATGTCTTCTTTAGTGAAGTGTCTGTTCATATCTTTTGCCCATTTTTCCATTGGCATATTTGTCTTTTTGTAGTTGATTTTTTGCAGTATCATGTAGATTTTAGAGATCAGGCACTGATCAGAAATGTCATAGCTAAAAACTTTTTCCCAGTCTATAGGTAATTTTTTTACTCTTTTGGTGAAGTCTTTGGATGAGCATAGGTGTTTGATTTTTAAGAGCTCCCAGTTATCTACTTTTTCTTCTGCATTGTTAGTAACGTTTTCTATACTGTTTATGCCATGTACTAGGGCTCCTACCGTTGTCCCCACTTTTTCTTCCATGGTCTTTATGATTTTTGATTTTATATTTAGGACTTTGATCCATTTTGAGTTTGTTTTTGTGCATGGTATGAGATACAGGTCTTGTTTCGTTTTTCTTGCAGATGGATATCCAGTTATGCCAGCACTGCTTGTTTAAAAGACTGTCTTTTCCCCATTTAACTGCTTTGGGGCCTTTGTCAAATATCAACTGCTCATATGTGGATGGGTTTATGTCTGGATTCACAATTCTGTTCCATTGGTGCATGTATCTGTTGCTGAACCAGTACCAGGCTGTTTTGACTACTGTGGTACTATAATAGGTTCTAAAATCAGGTAGAGTGAGGCCTCCCACTTTGTTCTTCTTTTTCAGTAATACTTTACTTATCCGGGACCTCTTTCCCTTCCATATGAAGTTGATGATTTGTTTCTGCATCTCATTAAAAAATGCCATTGGAATTTGGATTAGAATTGCATTAAATCTATAGATCGCTTTTGGTAGGATCGCTTTTGGTAGGATAGACATTCCTATCCATGAGCAAGGTATGTTTTTCCACTTAGGTAGGTCTCTTTTGGTTTCTTGCAGAAGTGTTTTATAGTTTCCTTTGTATAAGTCTTTTACATCTCTGGCAAGATTTATTCCAAAGTATTTTATCTTCTTGGGGGCTACTGTAAATGGCATTTATTTGGTGATTTCCTCTTCGATGTTCTTTTTGTTGGTGTAGAGGAATCCAACTGATTTTTGTATGTTCATCTTGTATCCCGATACTCTGCTGAACTCTTCTATCAGTTTCATTAGTTTTCTGGAGGATTCCTTAGGGTTTTCTGTATATAAGATCACGTCATCTGCAAATAGAGATACTTTTACTTCTTCCTTGCCAATCTGGATGCCCATTATTTCTTTATCTAGACTAATTGCTCTGGCTAGGACCTCCAGCACAATGTTGAATAGAGTGGTGGAAAAGGGCATCCTTGTCTGGTTCCTGATCTCAAGGGGAATGCTTTTAGACTCTTTCCATTGTAGGATGATGTTGGCTGTTGGCTTTGTATAAATGCCCTTTATTATGTTGAGGAATTTTCTTCCTGTTCCGATTTTGCTGAGAGTTTTTATCCTGAATGGGTGTTGGACTTTGTCAAATGCCTTTTTTGCATCAATTGATAAAATCATGTGATTATGATGGATTACATTAATTGTTGTTCTAGTGATGAACCATCCCTGCATACCTGGTATGAATCCCACTTGATGATGGTAAATTATTTTTTTGATATGTTGTTGAATTCTATTGGCTAGAATTTTGTTGAGGATTTTTGCGTCTAAGTTCATGAGGGATATAGGTTTGTAGTTTTCTTTTTTTTGTGTGGTGTCTTTACCTGGTTTTGGTATCAGGGATATGCTGGCTTCATAGAATGAGTTTGGGAGCATTCTGTCTTTTCTATGCTCTGAAATACCTTCAGTAGTAGTGGTGTTAACTCTTCTCTGAAAGTTTGGTAGAACTCTGCAGTGAAGCTGTCCAGGCCAGGCCTTTTTTTTTTTTGTTGGAAGTTTTTTTTTTTTTTATTAACTTTTCAATCTCTTCTTCCATTATAGGTCTATTTAGTTGTTGTATTTAGTTGTTGTACCTCTGTTGTAGGTAGTCTGTTTCTAGGAATTCATCCGTTTCTTCTAGGTGTTTGAATTTGTTAGAGTACAGTTTTTCTTAGTAATCTGGTATGATTCTTTTAATTTCAGTTGGGTCTGTTGTAATATTGCCCATCTCATTTCTTACTCAGGTTATTTGCTTCCTCTCCTGTTTTTCTTTTGTCAGTTTGGCCAATGGTTTATCAATTTTGATGATTTTTTCAAAGAACCAGCTTTTGGTCTTGTTAATTCTTTCAATAGTTTTTCTATTTCATTTAGTTCAGCTCTAATTTTTATTATTTGTTTTCTTCTGGTGCCAGTGGGTTTCTTTTGTTGCTCTATTTGTTCAAGTTGTAGGGATAATTCTTGATTTTGGCCCTTTCTTCTTTTTGGAAGTGTGCATTTATTCATATAAGTTGACCTCTGACCACTGCTTTTGCTGTGTCCCAAAGGTTCTGATAGGAAGTGTTTTCATTCTCATTGGATTCTATGAATATCTTAATTCCATCCTTAATGTCTTCTATAACCCAATCTTTTTTGAGCAGAGTATTGTTCAGTTTCCAAGTGTTTGATTTCTTTTCCCTGCTTTTTCTGTTATTGATTTCTACTTTTATGGCCTTATGGTCAGAGAAGATGCTTTGTAATATTTCAATGTTTTGGATTCTGCTAAGGCTTGCTTTATGTCCTAATATGCAGTCTATTCTAGAGAATATTCCATGTGCACTAGAAAAGAAAGTATACTTGGCTGCTGTTGGGTGGAGTGTTCTGTATATGTCTAAAAGGTCAGACTGGTTGATTGTGGCGTTTAGATCTTCTGTGACTTTACTGAGCTTCTTTCTGGATGTTCTGTCCTTCACCGAAAGTGGTGTGTTGACATCTCCTACTATTGTGGAGCTGTCTACCTCACTTTTCAATGCTGATAGAGTTTGTTTTATGTATATTGCAGCCCTGTCATTGGGTGCATAAATATTTAATATGGTTATATCTTCTTGATATATTGTCCCTTTAATCATTATATAGTGTCCTTCGTTATCCTTTGTGTTGGATTTCACTTTAAAGTCTACTTTGTCAGAAATTAATATTGCCACTCCTGGTCTTTTTTGATGGGTGTATGCTTGATATATTTTTTCCATCCTTTGAGTTTCAGTTTGTTTGTGTCTCTAAGTCTTAGGTGTGTCTGTTGTAGACAGCATATAGACAGATGATGTTTTTTAATCCATTCTGCCACTCTCTGTCAATTGGTGCATTTAGTCCATTTACATTCAGCGTAATTATGGATAGGTGTGAATTTAGTGCTATCATTTTGATGTCTTTGTGTGTTGTTGTCAGTTTCTTTTTCCCACTTAATTTTATGAGCCAAGTAGGTTATCTTTATGTATTGTTCTTTCCTCATATTCGTTGTTGTTAATTTTTTTTCTGCTGAGTCTCTATTTTTTCCTTGTATTTTATTTTGATGTGTAGTTTCTCTCCTTTGTGGTTACCTTATTATTTACCTCCATTTTTCTAAATATAAACCTAACTTTTATTTCTTTGTATCTACTTGTCTTCCTCTCCATATGGAAGATCTATGACTACATTTCTTAGTTCCTCTTTATTGTTTTAATGTTGTCTTCTTTTACATAATAACATCGCTGTTTCCCTGTTTTGAGCATTTCTTTACCTTGATTTATTTTTTTGATTTCCCTGACTGGGTTGACTTCTGATTGCTCTGCCCAGTGTTCTAGTCTTGGGTTGAAACCTGATATTATTGATTTTCTAACCAAAGAACTCCCTTTAGTATTTCTTGTTGTTTTGGTTTTTATGAATTCCCTAAAGTTCTATTTATCTGGAAATGTCCTAATTTCACCTTCATATTTGAGAGACCAGATTTTTTCATTTTTCAAAATTCTCTTATCTGATTTTTCTTCAAATATATTAGTGCCAAGTGCTTTATCTTCAAGCTCACCAATTCTGCTGTCCAGTTGCTCAGTTGTGCTCCTCTGACTTTCTATTGAGTTGTTTAATTCTGTAATTTTATTGTTAATCTTCTGAATTTCTGATTGCTGTCTGTCTATGGATTTCTCCAGCATATTAGATTTTTCATTATGTTCCTGAAAAACCTTTTTAATTTCTTCAATTGTATTATCTGTGTGTTCCTTGGCTTGTTCTGTGTATTGCCTCATTTCCCTCCTGATGTCTTGAAGGGTTCTGTATATTAATCTTTTGTATTCTGACTCTGGTAATTCCAGCAATGCACTTTCATCTAGAAGATCCCTTGATTCTTTGTTCTGTGAGCTTGTTAAGGCGATCATGATCTGTTTCTTTATCGGACTTGATATTGACTGTTGTCTCCAAACCATCTATAAGTTATTGTATTAGTTTATTTTACGTTTGCTTACTGTGTTGTAGCTTCTTGCTTTATTTATTTATTTTTTGATATGCCCAAATGGGTTGCTTGAGTGAACCAGCTTGATTATTTTCGCCTTTGGAGCTCTGACGTACTGTCCCCAGATGGCTAAAGCTGTTATCAGGTATATTAGTATAGGAGTCCATTCACTTTTCTTGTATGAATTCAGTTCAGGTGTCCACTGATCACCAAGAGTGTGGTACAGGCTCTGTCCTACAGTCTTAGTGGGGCAGGGGTGATTGGTGTAGGCACCGGTATCTGGTTGCAGCAGGTGGTCACCCTCTGAACAAGGCAGGGGGCAGAGAATCATCTCCCATGTGTCTCTGAGGAAAGTGTGTCCCTGTTCCCTAGAGAGTGCAGGTAGGTGGGTTCTGCAGATGGACCATGGGCACCCAAAGTTTTTGGTTGTGAGGACTGGGAGGTATAAGTTATCCTTGGATCCCTGTCATGGGTGGCTGGGTGAACTGAGTGGAGCTACCAGTCCTTAGGTCCCTGATGTGGATAGGTCAGGACCCTGTTTAATAGGCAAAGCAATGTCAAACATCAAACATCCACCTCTCTGCCACACAGCTGAAATGGTTGGAGTCTGCCAACAAGGGCCTATTCTCCTGAAATAGGCCCACACAGGTCCATGCAGAGGGGAAATGTACTCAAAGTCCACGGGCCATTTATGCCTGGACAGGAGCCACTTCTGTCCTGAGCTCCCCTGGTTAGTGGAGCTGGCAAATTATCTTTTCCTCCAACTACAAATTTATTCCTTCTCCAACGCCAGGAGGATGGTTCTATGCACTCAACAGGGCCTATCTCAGGCCCAGGGAAATCAGCCACTGAAGTTGGCCTGGGAGCTGTGGTTGAGGGGGGGAAGGTAATATATATGAAAGTACTTAGAGCGCTGTTCTTCTCTGGTTCCGGAGGTGTGTGTAGGCTGTGTGGCTTGCTGCTTCTCCCTGAGGAAACTGTAGCCCAATGCTAGTACCAGCCCACCGTTGCCACTCCCAGGGATGGTGCCTGAGGTCTCCTGGTGATTCAGGTCCGGTAACTCCTCTCTGCTTCTGAACTGTCTCTTCTTCTTTTCCCTGCCCCTCAGTTTATTTTTTAACCTTGCCTTTTATGTTCAGGGTTCCTAGCTTGTCATAAATATACTCATTTCACTTGGTTTTTTTTGTCTTTGTTGTAAGAGGGCTCTCCAGAAATGTCTGTCTATTCTGCCATCTTGGCCCTGCCTCTCAAATTCTTAAAGAGCTAATAAAACTTAAACATTAAATTTATATTCTCTTCAGTATTCTAATAATATAAAGGCTTGGTGAGATTTCAACTAAATTGCCAGTCGAATAAAGTTACATCTTTTAAATATGAATCACAATACTAACCTCTGACTGAATAACACAATTATATATCTTGCAAGTATTAAAAAAAAAAAAAAACACAGGGCCATCAAGTCACTTGCAACTCAGAGCGGCCCCATGGGACAGAGTAGAACTGCCACATAGTGTTTCCAAGGAGTGCCTGGCAGATTCAAACTGCCAACCCTTTGGCTAGGAGTTGTAGCACTTAACCACTATGCTACCAGTGTTTCCTTTGCAAGTATATAAAAAAATACGACACTTAAATTCACAAATTCCATAGCACAAAACTACATTTTATTGAATTCTACAGATTTTATTTTCTTAAACATTTCTATACTTAATTCTAAATCTTCCCAGGGAGAGAATTTCAGAGATTTAGGAAGTGACACTTCTGGATGGGACATGCTGAGCATTACTTTTAGTTGCTGTGTCAGTGATCGCATCACCTACAGAAGGAGATGGCCATTGACTCAACTTTCTTAAACTCTGGCCGTAATACTACCTAATTTTACCTAACATTAAAATTAGCATCTGTAATTGCTTCTAAGATGGTTACAGCGTTTGATTTAAAAGGTTAAACATATTTTTTAATATTTTTACAGAACTTTGAAATGGACAGAATTCTATTCTTTTGTTTGTTTTTATTTTTAATTCTTCCTGTCTGGAAGGAACACCCTCTGTTATATCACTGATAACCTGAAAAAGATGGTTAGGAAAGGCAGAGTCACGAGAATAATTACATATAATTCAGGATCATGACAATGTGCCAGTCTAATTGTTGTTGTTAGGTGCTGTTGAGTCAGTTCCGACTCGTAGCAACCCCATGTACAATAGAAGGAACTACAGTCCTGTACTGCACCATCCTCACAATCATTGTTATGCTTGAGCCCATTGTTGCAGCCACTGTGTCGACCCATCTCGTTGAGGGTCTTTCTATTTTTTGCTGACTCTCTACCTTACCAAGCATGATGTCCTTCTCCAGGGACTGATCCCTCCTGACAACACATCCAAAGTATGTAAGACTCAGTCTCGCCATCCTTGCTTCTAAGGAGCATTCTGGCTGTACTTCTTCTAAGACAGATTTGTTCATTCTTCTGGCAGTCCGTGGTATGCAGTATATTCAATATTTGTCAACACCATATTTCAAAGGCATCAATTCTTCCTGAAAAGTTTCAGTCCTAAGCCTTGAGAAGCCAGTGTGAGTAACTGCAGACAACAAATGGCATCCCTTGGTCCTCTTTTTGGTTTAGGGATTGGGAAGGCTGTCCTTTCTCATTGTCCATCCAGCTACATGGGTCTATTGAAGGACAATCTGGGTCCTGTTGTTAATTGCAATTTAGTCGATTCTGACTCATGGCATAAAAATTTTAAGAAATTTTCATTAGATCCTAGTCCTCATATGTGCGATCAAAGCAAGGAACTTCAATTTTCTAACTCAAGGGAAGGACCATGAGCAGAAGTTCAGTACAAGCAATTTTGTTTGAAGCAATCAGGAAGAATCTGCTCATGGCTTAGTCACTTAGTGACTTACGCATTTGGCCACACTCAGCCTCAAGGGTATCTGGGGTATGTAGTCTCTAGCTGGGCAACCGTGTGTTTCATTTAAACCTATTAATATGGAAGAAGGGGTGATTGACTACCAGTGGTCTCCACCACAAGATCGTATTCACCAGTCCAGTGATGTTTTGGTAGGGAGACCTTCATAGCAGCACTAATGGGCCTCCACCCAGGGTGAGGACCTGCTGAATCACTCTAGCTACTCTGTCTTGCCCTTAGGCAAAATATTTCTGGGGATTGGGCGATATCCTGGAGAAATCAGGCACTGGGTTTCGGGTCCTTATACTGAGCTGCCCACCAAGCAAACACCCAGGGTGATCAAGTCCATGAGATTTTCCAACAAAGGTTATATAAGACTTGATATTTTATTCAATGTCACTGCCTAAACTGAGGGTAGATAAGGAAGTTTTCTTTGGGTCTTGGAGAAGAATGCTGAAGGTATTGGTGTAATGGTGCCCTGAGTCATGCTTTTGTCAGATAATGTGGAGGCAGTTACTATTTAACAGGATTGCCAAAAATATGTTGAAACTTTCCCAGGAAGGTGCCATAGTGCCTCAACAAGGGCTTTTCTGTTCTTCCTTGAATAGGCTTTTACCCATCTCTCTAAATATGTGGGTCCTGAGACCACTGCCCCAGTCACTTCACTCCACATACTTAGACAGCAGATAGCCAAGGGAGTGAACGATGAGGGTGAGAAGAAGTGAGAAAGGGTGTGTCTTTCTGTGAAATTGTATAGATGAGATAAGAAATATATGGTTGAATTACTCAGGGAAAGCTGTGCAATGAATAAGGAAGACCAAAGGAGAATCGATGCCTCTGAATTATGGTGTTGATGAAGAATGTTGACTGTACAATGGACTGCCAAAAGAATGAACAAATGTGTCTTGAAAGATGTATAGCCAGAATGCTCATTAGAAGCAAGGATGGCGAGACTTCGTCTTACATACTTTGGACATGTTATCAGGAGGGATAAGTTTCTGGAGAAGGACATCATGTTTGGTAAAGTACAGGAACATTGAAAAAGAGGAAGACCCTCAACAAGATGGGTTGACACAGTGGCTGCAACAATGGGTTCACGCATAACAATGATTGTGAGGATGGTGTGGTACTGGGCAGTGTTTTGTCCTGTTGTACACAGGGTCGCTATGAGTTGGAGTCAACTCTTCAGCACCCAAAAACAACAACAACAAATTGGCCTGGCTCCTACCAAAGTCAAATTAATGAAAGAGGCTTTGTATTGTAATTCAACGTCAGAGTGGAACTAATGCTCCCTTATCATACAAAAACAAAAAACAAACCCGTTGCCACTGAGTTGATTCTGACTCATAGTGACCCTATAGGACAGAGTAGACTGCCATAGGGTTTCCAAGGAGCGGCTGGTGGATTTGAACTGCCGACTTTTTGGTTAGCAGCCAAGCTCTTATGCTAGCCAGGGCTGGAGTGGAAACTTGAGTTATGAAGATCCAAAGAAGGCAATCATAAAGAGATTAAATCTTCCCTTGTGACCTATGTCTAATAATAATTAAAAAAAAAAATCTGGAAACAACCAAAGAAAAACAAAAGAAAGGCTACATTCAGGGAGTGGAGGATCACCCTGAAGCCCTTCCTCCCCACCCCATCTAGTCCTGGGCCCCCGAGTGTGTACTGGGTAGTAGGTAGAGGCAGAGGTGAAAATAGCTTTGATTTACAACTCAAAAAGGAGGCTGGGAAAATTTCTAAGACACCAGAGGAAGTTTGGGGCCTTGTAATGGTATCAAGAAATGGGGGAGGCAGGGACTTTGGGAGAAGAACAGGAATTAAAAGGGCCAAGGGCATTGGGGGAAGAAACAGTGGGGGCTTCCATTTGTATTTTACCACTTACCGACAGAGTGAACTAATTATTATTCTTTTCCCTTTTTAAAATAAGTTATCATATGTTTCTTATATTTCTTTCTTCTATTTGGTATGTTGTTGTTTTTAGCCACTGTCTAGTTGGCTCTGACTCATGGTGACCCCGTGTACAACAGAAGGAGACATTGCCCAGTCCTGTGTCATCTTCACAATCATTGGTCTGCTCGAGACCTTTGTTGTGGTCACTGTGTACTTTGAGTGCCTTCCAGCCTACGGGACTCATCTTTCAGCCCCGTATCTGGCAACGTTCTGTTGTGATCCATTGGGTGTTCGCTGGCTAAATTTTCAGAGTAAATCACCAGGCCTTCCTTCTTAGTCTGCTTAGTCTGGAAGCTCTGAGGAAACTTGTCCACCATGGATGACGTTGCTGATGTTTGAAGTCCTGGTGGCACAGCTTCCAGCATCACAGTAGCATGCGAGACACTACAATACAGCACGATGATAGATGGCTGGTGGTATACATATACGTCGTTGTTGTTAGGTGCCGTCATGTTGGTTCTGACTCATAGCGACCCTATCTACGTACAACAGAACAAAACATTGCCTGGTCCTGTGCCATCCTCACAATCATTGCTGTGTTTAAGTCCATTGTTGCAGCCACTGTGTCAGTCTGTCTCATTGATAGTCTGCCTCTCTTTCGCTGACCTTTTACCAAGCATGACATCCTTCTCCAGGGACTGGTACCTCCTGATAACATGTCCACAGTACATGAGTCGAAATCTCACCATCCTTGTTTCTCAGGAGCATTCTGGCTGTACTTCTTCCGAGAGAGATTTGTTCATTCTTCTGGTAGCCCATGTTATATTCAAAATTCTTTGCCAACACCATAATTCAAATGCATCAATTCTTCTTCAGTCTTCCTTATCCATTGTCCAGCTTCTATCTATATATATACACATGCATGAATATATGTATAAACATACACATATATGTATATGCATCTATCTCTCTATATATTCTACTATGTATATTAAATGAATAATTTCTTTTACAAGGATTAGCACAAGACTTTTTCCTGTGATACAAAAAAAAAAAAAAAAAGATCCAAACCTGTTGCCATTGAGTTGATTCCACCTCATAACAACCCTATAGGACAGAGTAGAACTGCCCCATAAGTTTTCCAAGGAGCGACTGGTGGGTTTGAACTGATAACTTTTTGGTTAGCAGCTGAGCTGTTAACCACTGAGCCACAAGGGCTCCGAATATCCAACCTTTCCAAACTACTGTACCTCTCCACCATCTCTAACATCAATGGCTCCCTGTCTACTCTTTGGGTTCAGTAATTAGTCTGCAACATCTCACATAACTCAAGAAATGTACTTACAATAAAATGCTTTATTAGGGAAGGAATGGGGCACAACTCAGGATCAGGATCAACTTTAGAGGCAGAGAAACAACTCAGGACACAGTTCCTTCATTAGGACAGCTTCTTTTGCTCTCTACTGCTGGGTCCTGTTGGGGCCTTGCTGTCACCAGGCCCTGCTCAAAGTCTTCTTCCGCCAGATGTGTTGGGGCCTTACTAGATTTCCCCAGCTGCATAACCCATTTATTCATTCCCTTACCTTAATCTATTGTTTCTCCTTACTTCCATTTGTCACTTATTTTTATCCAAATTTTTCCACCTTGGGAAGAAACATCAGGTTCAGCTGCTGGGCTAGTCCTGATTGCTGGTAGCAAGACCAGTTTAGCAAGTGCTTCCCACTCAGTCTATTCCTATGCAGCTTGGGTACGGTTACATAGCTACAGCTCTAGTGGGCTATCTTGCTCACTACACAATACGGCAGTATTCACTGTCAACCCCAGTTTTGGCCCTTGGGAGTTCTGGGATACAGATTCAGAGGTATAGTTACAGTCTCTTGCTTAGGGATCACCTCAGCTTCTGGCACCCACAGCTGCCTCCCTGGTCCTAGGACTGCACCATCCAGCAGGAAAAAAAGCAATTTTAGGTGACGTGGGCAAGAACTGTACAGGGGCACCAGCATCCTCCCCCACCCCCTCTTCCCCAGATCCCCCAGAGAAGCATAGGATACTGTCCAGTGGTGACCCTCCTTTTGTCCCCCTCATGTTGAGTGTGAGAACACACTCATGAAGGCATGTGAGCCAGGCTTTTATGCCTTTATCTCCCTCCATTTTAGAATAACAAATGTTTCAATTGCCCATTCCAATTCTCTATCAAACTATTAATCTGACGGTAGTATGCAACACGGTATGTCCATTTAATATGATGTTTCTTGGTGCATTGCTGCACCCTGTGGGCTGTAAAGTGTGTTCCTTGATCTGATGAAATATAACTCAGTGGCCCAAATTGGTATAGTATCTTTTGTTCCAATTCCTTAATGCTATTTTTGGCATTTGTATCTGTCATGAGATATGCAAAGCCCAGTCCAGAGTATCTATTCCTGTAAGGACCCATTTATAGCCAGCTGGTATCACCCGCGTCATTGGTCCAATATAATCAACTTGCCACCTATGTGCAGGGCCTTTCCCCCAGGGAATCTGCCCCATAGCCATCTGCAACTTGTGTCTTTCTTGCTGGCAGACAGAGCAGTTTTTATTGGCATTTTGTTCCCCAGAGAATACAAGAGGGATGTATCTAGATTCAGCCCATCTCTGCATTGCTGAAGCACCCCATCTCTGCTCATTTCATGGATTCAATTGGCCATCTCAAGTGAACGTACCAACAGGTCTATTTGCTGATTCCAATGACCTTACAAATCAGGAAGGGAGTTCTTCTGATGGCCATCAACATATGCTACTCTAATGTGCCCTCTAAGTCCCCAAAGTGCTTTCCATAGGTCCATGCCTCACACAGGTGTCCTCTTAATAGTCCAATTTTCCATCACTCATTTGCCTGACCATGTAGCCAGGCTGTTGGCCACTGCCTGTGAATCAGTAAAAATCCAAACATCTGGGCTTTTACCATTGCCCAGTTCTTCCATCATGGCTAGGAAGACAGCATGCAGTTTGGCCCATTGAGCTGACTTGTTTTTACCTTTTTCAGTCAGGGCCTTTCCATCCACTGGTCTTAATGCAGCAGCTTTTCAAATCAAATGTTGTCCATGTATCCTGGAACTGCTATCTGTGAACCAAGCAGCCTTCTGCTGGTCAGCAGAAAGTTGTTCACAGGGCATTGCCCATGTAGCAATGGACTCTGGCAGCTTCTCAGGTGCTTCTAAAAGGCTACCTGTTTCTGGCTACAGGGGGTGCTTCCCTACGTCCCCCCGGTAGCGTGTTCTTGTACGAACAATTACCATTTATTTTGGAAAAATTTTGGGCACCACCTTCCTTATTAGAGTGTTTCTCTGACATTACTGAAGATATTATGGGTATTTCAGGTCTCATGATGATTTTATGTCCTGTCATTGAGGCAGTCTCAATCAACACCCAAAAGCAGGTGAGTAATTGCCTTTCAAATGGCATATATCATGCTGCAGCATCTGAAAACTTACTAGTCCAGAATCTCAATGGTCAGCATAGAGCGGCGTTCTCAGATTTTTGCCATAAACTCCAGTCTGCATGAGCATGTGCGGCAGACACCTCCAAAATCATGTCTGCATGTGGATCATAAGGGCCTAGAGGCAGGAAGAGTGAAAACGCTTTCTGTAATTCAGACATAGCCTGCTGTTGCTCTGACCCCCATTCAAATGCAATTTTCTTCTGAGTGGTTTTATGGACGGAAGCCAGCAATATTCCCAGATGTGGAGTATGTGTTCTCCAATATCCAAACAGACCAATCAAATGTTGGGCCTCCTGCTTAGTGTTGGGGGTAGGTAGTGACAGCAACTTATTCTTGGCTGCTTGTGGAATGTCATGGATAGCTCCTGCCAAATTTATTCCCAAGAACTTCATCTTTTGGTCAGGGCTCTGGATTTTTGTTGGATTTATTAACCAGCTTCTGTTGGTCATGTGGGTTACCACTGTGTTCAAATCAGCCCTAGTCTGTTCCTTGGTGCTTGATATTAAGATAATATCATCAATGTAATGTATCATTACACTTGAGGTCTGCTCCAAGTCCAAGTCTGTTCTAACCAAGCTATGACAGTAAGCTGGTAAATTCAAGTAACTCTGTGGCAATACAGTGAAAGTAAATTGGGATCCTTCCCATGTGAAAGCAAACTGCGGCTCTTTCTTTTCTGAGATTGAGATCAAGAAAAAGGCATTTGCAAGATCAGTCACCGAGTATCAGTCTCCTTTAGGCTGCCTTATTTTCTGCACTGTTGATACTATGTCTGGAGCAGCTGAAGCCATTTGTAGCACTACTTTATTTAGGCCTCAATAGTCTACTGTCAGCCTCCATGAGCCATCTACCTTTTTCACAGGCCATACAGGGCTATTATACAGAGAATTTATTGGCACTAACACTCCAGTTACAGCATGTCTTTTATCAAAGCAGTAATGCCCTTTTGTCCACCAGGTATCTATCCAGTTCTGTTTCAAATTAGCAACCTTAGTGGGTTTGGGCAATTCTAATGGTTCCCATTTAGCATGGCCAATCCATACTGGCATAAGGGCAGAGTTACACACCTTCAATTTTACAATATTAGGTAGGGGAACATAATATCCATACCAATAATACTTTCAGGTAAGAGAGATGCAACTACTTCATACAAGATCTGTTTACACCTTACAATTCTCATCTGTCATGGATTGCATTGTGCCCCCCCCCCAAATATGTGTATCAATTTGGCTGGGCCATGATTCCCAGTATTGTGTGATTGTCCACCATTTTGTCACCTGATGTGATTTTCCTATGTGTTGTAAATCGTATCACTATGATGTTAATGAAATGGATCAGTGGCAGTTATATTGATGAGATCTACAAGGTCAGATTGTTTCTTAAGCCAACCTCTTTTTTAAAAAAAGTTTTTAGTGTGCTTTAAGTGAAAGTCCACAAACCAAGTCAGTCTCTCACTCAAAAACCTACACACAGCCTGCTATATACTCCTAGCTGCTCTCCCCACAATGAGACAGCGCACTCCTTCTCCCCACCCTTTACTTTCGTGTCCATTTAGCCAGCTTCTGACCCCCTCCATCCCCCCATCTCCCCTCCAGACAGGAGCTACCCACACAGTCTCATGTGTCCACCTGATCCAAGAAGCCCACTCCTCACCAGCATCATCCTCTATCCCATAGTCCAGTCCAGTCCTTGTCTGAAGAGTTTAAGCCAATCTCCTTTGAGATATAAAAGAGAGAAGCGAGCAGGGAGACATGGGGCCTCATACCACCAAGAAAGCAGAGCCAGGAGAAGAGTGCGCCCTTTGGATCCGAGGTTCCTGTGCAGAGAAGCTCCTAGATCAGGGGAAGATTGACAAAAAACACCTTACTCCACAGCAGACAGAGAGGAAGGCTTCCCCTAGAGCTGATGCCCTGAATTCGGGTTTCTAGCCTACTAGATTGTGAGAGAATAAACTCTTTGTTAAAGCCACCCACTTATGGTATTTCTGTTATAGCAGCACCAGGCAACTAAGGCATCGTCCAGACTTTCACCTTAGTCCCATCAACTGTTGTGTCACCATATCCCCCCTATCTAAACTTAGACCCCTTCGAGATTTTATTGGCAGGTTTTAGGATTAGTGTACATTGGCCTCCTGTGTCCAGGAGCCCCAAGAAGGTCTCTCCCCTACCCCCAGACCACTTCACTCACATGTGTGTATATGGCCTCAGCTGCCCTGGTAGGGGTTGGACAAGAGGACCCGGCCCCTTTCATCAATCCTTATCTTGGTTGACTAGCTAAGCCTCTGCTTCAAATGGTGCCAGATGGGACTTCCCATTATTAAATTCCTCCTGACTGGGGTGAATAGAACAGACTTGTTTAGGCCTCTTTAACACTGGGGAACCAGCAGGAGTTTTCATTGGTCCACCCTCCCTCCTGTAGTGCTGCATTAGAACCTTTGTCTCAAATCCATCAATGTCCACTATATTCATCCCATTTTTTAGCAACATTTAAAAATTTCTGACCTGCTGGGATAAGTGCTTTCACCATTGCCTCTTCCTATTCTCCTATGAATCATCCCCATGTTTCTTGCATCTGTAAGACCCATGCAGGGAAGCTGTGCCAACAAATCTGACAAGGCTTCTCAGATTGTTGCTTTGTTTCACTAGCAAGGTTATATGGGGTGCCCATGCAGAAACGCCTCACTTGATTATCATATCTGCCATGACTTGTATAAGGGGCATACTCATTTGATGAATATCCTGATAGCCATAAATCCATCCCTTCTCAGGATAAACAAATCTCACTGCAAATTTTATCCAATCCACCAGGTTGGCCATCCTCTCTAGGTAAACCTGCTGTATGACTGGATCTTGTATCATCATTCGTGACTGTTCCATAGTGGGTTGTGGGTCTTGCATCAACCCAAACGCACTCTTCCATTCTGCAGCATTCAAAACTAAAGACACTGCCCATAAACGTGTTGCTGTCACAATCCATTTTAATAATGATACCTCAGGAAGCTGACGATATGGATCTACAAATTGAAGCAACTCTTTTATTGAACTCCTGGCTTCAATAGCTTCAATAGCTTCTTGGTTTTGCCCGATTCCCCTCCTGGACTACCTTCTTGTTGAACAGTGGTCCTAGGGGTACTTCCTGTTGTTCCAACACAATTTATCCTTCCCAGGTCAGCTCTGAGACTAGCAGTCATAGTTCTGACCGTATCTGGGCTTGGTTCAGTACTACACTCTGCTGCTATGTTCTTTTTCCCTGCCCTTGCAGCTATTACTGATAAAGGCAACCAAGGAATTGTATGTCTCCCCCTCTCCTTATCACTCTATTTTCTTATACATCCAACTAGCCAATTCCTCAGGAGTTAGATCCACCACTCCTACTTCCCATGAATAGCTTTTACCTTGGGTAAGGACTGCAACATAACAGCTGCTTCAATCCATGGGTGTTTTTTATCCCATCCAGAAACCAAAGATTCCTCATTATCCTATTTATCCCCTTTTCTTCCAAAACCACATGTTCCCCACAGCCTCCATCAGCTTGAACACAGAATAACTAGATGGTGCCTGGCTACCATCATCTACTGCTGAGAAGGATCACAATAGAGAGTCCCAGGCAGAGTAGGAGGAAAAGGCAGAACAAAATCCAAATTCATAAAAAAAGACCAGACTTACTGGTCTGACAGAGACTGGAGGTACTGCTGAGATTATGGTCCCTGGACATGCTGCTAACTCAGAACTGAAGCCACTCCTGAAGCCCACTTTTCAGACAAAGATTAGGCAGGTCTATAAAACAAACAACACATGTGAGGAACATGCTTCTTAGTTCAATCAAATATATGAGACCAAATGGGCAAATCCTGCACAAAGGCAAGGCAAGAAGGCAGGAAGGGACAGGAAAACTGGATGAATTGACACAGGGAACCTGGAATAGAAAGGGGGAGAGTGTTATATTGCAGGGATTGCAATGGAAGTCACAAAACAATTTGTGTATAAATTTTTGAATGAGAAACTAATTTGCACTGTAAAATTTCACCTAAAGCACAATAAAATGAAATAAAACAAACAAAAAACATATTCCAGTGAGCCTGGGAACCTCACCAACCTGACACCAACTAAATGAACAATTTCCTTTATAAGGATCAGTAGAAAGCTGGTTCCTATAAGGTGGGGGTTAAAGATGTCCCAAACGTCATATGCATATGAAAGCTGGACAACGAACAAGGAAAACCAAAAAAGAATTGATACCTTTGAATCATGGTGTTGCCAAAGAATATTGAATATACCATGGCCTTCCTGAAGAACGAAGAAATCTGTCTGGGAGGAAGTACAGCCAAAATGCTCCTTAGAAGCGAGGATGGTGAGACTCCATTTCATGTACTTTAGACATATTATCAGGAGGGACCATACACCTTATCATACTTGGTAAGATAGAGGGTCAGGGAAAGAGAGGAAGACCCTCAACAAGATGAATTGTTACAGAGGCTGCAACAATGGGCTCAAGCAACTATTGTAAGGATGGTACAGGACTGGGCAGTGTTTCGTTCTGTGGTGCATAGGGTTGCTATGAGTCAAAACTGACTCGATGGCATCTAACAACAACAACAAAGACAACAAATGTCCAACTTTTCCAAACTGCTGTACCTCTCCACCATCTCTAACATCAACTACTCCCCGTCTCCTCTTTGGGTTCGCTAACTCACTACAATGTCTCACAGAACTTACAGTTAAGTGATTTGTTAGGAAAGTAATGGAGTACAGTTTAGGATTGGGATCAACCTGGAAGTAATAGGAACAACTCAGGACACAATTCCTTGATGAAGACAACTTCTCCCCCTCTCCCACCGGGCCCTACTGGGGTCTTTATCATGCAAGTGTTACAACTGTTGGCTTTGTGAATTGGCAAGTCCCACCACGGCTGTCTTGCACCACTATCACTCTTGCTACTTTTGTGTTGCTGTCTCTTGTTGTCATCTCTGTTACAGCTCCTCTTTCTCTCCTCGTCTCCCTTTAAGCCTAGCAGGATGGCAAAACTGACCAGTCCCATTTTTAGGGTTTCATATACCTTATTTGCATCATCCCACCCCCAAAAGAGTGTCATGCACCTTATTTACGTTATTAGCAAGTTATCCAATTTCCTTGGTAAGCCACAAACACCTCGTTTGCATAGTCCCACCCAGTCGTTTGGTGGGAGTTACAAAAACTATGGCTAAAAGAAGGACAAGATTAAGTAATTCACTGTACCACAATATTAGATAATTTTAAGATAAGATTATTACTATCAATATCTATTTTGCTCAAAGTTCCTTTGTGATTATTTTTGTCCCTAACATTATGTACTGGGTAAAATATTTTCCTTCGTGATTCAAAATGCCATTGTCTCTTATATTAACTTTTCATATTATTTGAGTCCATTCTGGTTTTCATTGTGTCCCAGTTCATTGATCTCTCTACTCAAGTGTCAGTACCACACAGTTTTCATTGCTGTAGCTTTTTTAAAATATATTTTAACATCTAGTAGAGCCATTCTCCTCTTATTATTATTATTTTTCAGATTTTTCTTGACTGTTATCATTTTATCTTTCCCATGAAATTTAAATTCAGCCAGTTTACCTAGAAATATTCTGTTAATATTTTTATTGGTTATATCAGTTTTGATTATTTGTTTTCTTAGAAAATCATCTATTCCATGCACATTTAAAAAACTTTTAATTTTATTAAATCAAACTGTGGTTATATTCTCCTGTTTCTGTCATTGTTAGCTGTAGTTGAGTCAGCCCTCAACTCACGGTAACCCCATGTGTTACAGAATAAAATTGCCCCATAGCTTTTTCTTGGTTGTAATCTTAATGCAAGCAGATCTTCAGGCCTTTTCTTCCCTGGAGCCACTGGGTAGGTTTGAAATGTCAACCTCTCAGTTAGCAGCAGATTACAAACCGCTTGCGCCACCCAGGCTCCTTTACTAATGTCATGTGCGTTGATTTTCTTTTTCTTTCCCAGCTTATGTTTTCCAATAAATTGTCCATTTCTTTCAAAGAACCAGCCCTTGGATTTATCTATCAAATGTATTGTTTTATGTTTTCTAATTTATCCATTAATTTTTTTGCTTTTGACATTATTGTTTCTTTCCTTTTTTCTCCTTAGGGAAGAAGGAATTAGAAGAAAAGGTGATTGATTATGAGAAATGCCTGTTTTCAATTTAAGAAAGGCTTTTTTTCATCCTTTCACTGAATGGATGCCTGTTATGTTCTGAACTCGGTACTAGCCAATGGGAAAATAAAAATATTCATTTTAAAGGGAAATAAAAATTATTCCAGCATGTAAATACTGTCAAAGTTGCAGGAATGTTTTTCTGGAACATTTGTAACCTGAATTGGTAGGCTCTAGCTTTTCTCTGGCTCCATTTATTATCACCTGGATGGTTTCCTTTCTACCCTTAAAGGAATAACAGAGTTCTTAGACTGGAGTTAATAAATTACATGTATTGTACTGAGATGCCTTAGTCACAGCTGTCTCACACTGGTTTCTGCAGACCTGCACAACTTCTGAGAACACTCCCTAGTGAGGTAAGAGAACTTTGAGTCAATGAGTCATGTGGTTCTCTAGCTACCAAGGAAAGGTAATTAGATACTGAAAATAGAAACATCTCAATGACATTCACTCCCATCTGTGCAGGTATCATGCTATTTCAGTTTATACTTCCTATGTGTAGTAAATGGATGTCAACCAGAAATAAAACTTCAAATTCCAGCAGTGTATGAGGCAGCACAACATGTCCCTTTCAGAAATCTTTTGAGGTTATGTAACACGGATGCCTTCTCTTCATCACTTAACGTGAGCATGGAGGACCCTGCAGGGGCAGCTTAGCTTGTAGTCACTGTCACTTCATGTTAAAAAATTTTTTTTTTTTTTTTTTTTTAGAGGTGAGAAATTACCCAGAGGCTAGTCCATCCCCTTACTTTGAAAAAAAAAGAAAAACCAAGCTCACTGCTGTTGAGTCGATTCTCACTCATAGTGACCTTATAGGGCAGAGCAGAACTGCCCCATGGGGTTTCCTAGGCTGCAAAGATCAAGTGACTTGCCCAAGGACATAAGGAGTTAGTGGAAGAAGGTGGTTCTAGATCGAAATCTCCAATCCCTGCCCTTCCCACCATACCTCAGCTTCCTCATCTGTAAAATCAGAGTAGTGTTGGTAATAGCATTGGTAGCTACTACTATTGTGAGGGCAAAAGAAGATAATACATAAAGTGCTTAGTGTAGTAACTGGTGGTCATTGTTAGGTTCCTACTCACAGTGACCCCATGTACAACAGAAGTAAACACAGCCTGGTCATGTGCCAATTATTGTTATGCTTGAGCCCATTGTTGCAGCCACTGTGTCAGTCCATTTCATTGAGGGTCTTCCTCTTTTTCGCTGACCCTCTACTTTACCAAGCATGCTGTTCTTTTTCAGAGACTGATTCCTCCTGACAGCATGTCCAAAGTATGTGAGACGCAGTCTCACCATCCTTGCTTTTAAGGAGCATTCTGGTTGTACTTCCTCCGAGACAGATTTCTTCATTCTTTTGGCAGTCTGTGGCATATTTAATACTCTTCACTAACACCACAATTCAAAGGCATCAATTCTCCTTCAGTCTTCCTTATTCCTTGTCCAGCTTTCACTTTTATAAGAGGTGATTGAAAACACCCTGGCTAGAGTCAGGTGCACCTTAGTCCTCAGGGTGACAGCTTTACTTTTTAACACTTCAAAGAGGTCTTTTGCAGCTGATTTGCCCAATGCAACGCGTCTTTTGATTTCTTGGATTCTGCTTGCCTGGGTGTTGATTGCGGATCCAAGTAAAATGAAATCCTTGACAACCTCAGTCTCCTTTCCATTTATCATGGTGTTGCCTATTGGTCCAGTTGTGAGGAATTTTGTTTTCTTTATGTGGATGTGTAATCCATACTGAAGGTTGTGGTCTTTGATCTTCACCAGTAAGTGCTTCAAGTCCTTTTCACTTTCAGCAAGCAAGTTTGTGTCGTCTGCATGACGCAGGTTGATAATGAGTCTTCCTCTGATCCTGATGCCCCATTCTTCTTCATATGGTACAATTTCTCAGATTATTTGCTCAGTATACAGATCAAATAGGTATGGTGAAAGGATACAACACTGACACACATGTTTCCTAACTTTAAACCATGCAGTATCCCCTTGTTCTGTTCAAGTGACTGCCTCTCAATCAATCCATGTACAGGTTCCTCGTGAGCGCAATTAAGTGTTCTGGAATTCCCATTTTGTGCAACGTTATTCATAATTTGTTATGATTCACACAGTCAAATGCCTTAGCATAGTCAATAAAACACAGGTAAACATCTTTCTGGTATTGTCTGCTTTCAGCCAGGGTCCATCTGACATAAGCAATGATATCCCTGGTTCCATGTCCTCTTCTAAATCTGGCTTGAATTTCTGCAAGTGTCAGTTTGTCATACTGTGGGGGCTTGCGTGTTGCTGTGATGCTGGAAGCTATGCTAAAAAAAAAAAAAATGCTACTGGTATTCAAATACCAGCAGGGCCACCCATGGTGGGGAGGTTTCAGCTGAGCTTCCAGACTAAGACCAGGATGGAGGTCTACTTCTGAAAAGAACTGGACTGCAAAAACCTTGTGAATAGCAGTGGAACATTGTCTGATATAGTGCCGGAAGATGAGCCCCCTCAGGTTGGAAGGCACTTAAAAGATGACTGGGGAAGAGCTGCTTCCTCAAAGGAGAGTTGACCTTAATGATGTGGATGGAATAACGCTTTTGGGACCTTCATCTGCTGATGTGGCATGACTCAAAATGAGAAGAAACAGCTGCAAACATCCATTAATAACTGGAACCTGGAACGTACAAAGCATGAATCTAGGAAAATAGAAAGCCATCAAAAATGAAATGGAATGCATAAACATTGATATCCTAGGCATTAGGAAGAAAATTAGAAGTCCACCAAAGCCAAAGTACAACCTTGAGCATATCCCACTTGAATTTAGAGACCATCTCAAGAATAGATTTGACGCCTTGAACGCTAATGATCAAAGACCAGACTAATTGTGGAATGATACCATACGTGAAGAAAGCAAGAGGTCATCAAAAAGACAGGAGACAAAGAAAAGACCTAAATGCATGTCAGAAGAAACTCTGAAACTTGCTCTTGAACATTGAGTAGCTAAAGGAAAAGGAAAAATGATGAAGTAAAAGAGCTGAACAGAAGATTTCAAAGAGCTACTCGAGAAGACAAAATATTATGATGACATGTGCAAAGACCTGGAGACAGAAAACCAAAAGGGAAGAACACACTCAACATTTCTCAAGCTGAAGGAACTGAAGAAAAAATTCAAGCCTCAAGTTGTAATTCTGAAGGATTCTACAGGGAAAATATTAATACAGTAACTGGTACATAGCAGTTAATAAGTGTAGGCTTATTATTATTATTATTTTTTAAACATCCTACAGATACCTGGAATTTTTAACACTATTTTTTTAATAGCGATAATGTCCTTTCATTCCTAGTATTAGGTGGTAAAGAAAATAGAGCGCTTCTAGAATTTCAGATACTTTTAACTTATGAAACTGATGGTCTGGCTGCAATATCTCTGCATAAGAAAGATTTAGACGTAGCTATCTGGTTGCAATCAAAGTTGTATTTTGTAGCAAACCTACAGCTTTTGCTTAGATTACCTATTGCATACCCTTTAAAATGGCATAGATTTTATCAAATTTACATAATAGAAGAACAGGTCAATTTTTCATATAAAACTATAATTATTTTGTGGGTTAATGGCTATGAAAAATAACAACAAAAAACCAAACCCATTGCTATCGAGTTGATTGTGACTCATAGCGACCCTATAGGACAGAGTAGAACTGACCCATAGGGTTCCCAAGGAGTAGCTGGTGGATTCGAACTGCTGACCTTTTGGTTAGCAGCCAAACTCTTAACCACTGTGCCACCAGGGCTCCAATGGCTATGAGAATGGTATGAAAATATGGGGTAGTTAAAACCTTCCCCGTCAACTCCTTGTCTCCACCATTGAATATCATCTTTGTGATTTCTTTTAAAACAGTTCAAAGAAGCAAGCTTATTTTTATTGTTGTAATATACATACAACACAAAAAACATTTCATTAATTTCTACATGTACTCTTCAGTGATATAGATTACATTCTTCTAGCAGTGCGACCCATTGTGCTCACTTTTTTCAAATTATCCCACCACCTCAACACGACTTCGGTGCACTCTAAGCAAAAACCACCTCCCTCTTGCACTTGGTAACCACTAATTACTTTTGGTTTTCATGTATTTGATTATTTCATATGAGCACTATCATACAATATTTGTTCTTTGGTGTCTGATTTATTTCCCTCAATGTAATGTCCTCAAGGTTCATCTGTGTTGTGGCATGCTTCAGAGCCTCATTCCTCATTATGCTGAGTAATATTCCATTGTATTCCAGTAGTTCTATGCTGAGTCTTTTGAGGAACTGCCAAACTGTTTTCCACAGTGGCTGTACCATTTCGAAGCAAAGTTGTTTTTAACCAAAGGTTTATATAAATTGAGCCCTGGTCCATTTTAAAACTTGTTTTCCATATTTCTCCCCATCTCCCACATCAGTTCGGCAAGAGAATTTCAATATAAAGTTGATAGAGTTTTTATCTTGGAGATGCTGAGAGCCCTGGTGGCAAAGTGTTTAAGCACTCAGCTGCTAATCAGCAGTTGAATCCATCAGCCACTTCTCAGGAAAATGTGTGGCAGTCTCCTTCCATAAAGATTACAGCCTTGGAAACCCTATGGGGCAATTCTACTCTGCCCTGTAGTTGCAATTCGATGGCAATGGATTTTTTTTTTTTTTTTAATGTGCATACTGGTGACCTTTTGAAACCCTGGTGGCGTAGTAGTTAAGAGCTACGGCTGCTAACCAAAAGGTTGGCAGCTCAAATCCAGTAGCTACTCCTTGGAAACCCTATGGGGCAGTTCTACTCTGTCCTATAGGGCTGCTATGAGTTGGAATTGACTCGATGGCAACCGGTTTGGGTTTGGTTTTGGGTGACCTTTCAATATTTGACAGTCAGCATTTGAAACCTCCTATCTGAACTAAGGAACTGTGGACTTCCTGGTGCTGGGGAGTTTACCTCTTCCAAAATAATAGATAAGGGCAAGAACTATCCAAAAAACATGGGAGAAAATGAACAATTTTTGGTTAAAAATAGAATGTTAGATGCTAGAAAGGGATGCAAGTCCTGTCCTGCAAATGATAAGACGTGGAATACTGGCCTAGGGGCCTTGAAATATCTTTAGACTATCAATTTCTATTCCTTAAAGTGGTTACCCAGTATAGCTCACCCTGAGTCCATTTGAATATACTCTTTTTCTGCATACCCAAAAACCCTCTGCATAGAGACTCCAAAAGAGCTCGCCATTCATGTGTGGTGTGAATGGACAATGTCTGCTCCTCCATATAACAGCCAGATGAATACTCTTGGTTGCTTGGATTTGGGGGAGAAATAGCCAGTGGATTTGGCAGGTATGCCACAATTTGTTTATCCATTCATCTGTTAATGGACATTTGGGCAATTACAGATACTATGAACACATGCTTTTATTTCTCTTGGCAAATATGTAGGAGTGAAATAGCTCTATTATGTGGTAGGTGAATGTTTAACTTTTTAAAAAACTGCCAAATTCTTTTCCAAAGTGATTGTAACATTTTATCGTCCCACAAGAAGTTCCAGTTGCTCCTCATCCCTGTCAACACTTGGAATGGCCAGTCTTAAATTTAGCCATTCTAATAGATGTTCAGTGGTATGTTACTGGGTTTTAATTTGCATTGCTGTAATAACTAATGATATTAAGTATCTTTTCATGTACTTATTTGCCATTCATATCTTCTTTGGGGAGTTTGTTGAAATGTTTTTCCCATTTTTAAATTGAGCTGTTTGTTTTCTTATTATTGAGTTTTGAGAGTTTTTTTTTTTAATATTCTAGATACAAGTCCTTTATCAGGTATATGATTTGCAAACATTTTCTCCCAGTCTGTGGATTGTCTTTTCACTCACTTGAAAATGTCTTTTGGAGAGCAGAAATTTTTAATTTTGATAAAGTCCAATTACTATCAGGTATTACTACACACAGAGAACTGGCGGTGCAGAGGTTAAGAGCTATGGCTGCTAACCAAAAGGTCAGCAGTTTGGACCTACCAGCCGCTCTTTGGAAACCCTATGGGGCAGTTCTATCCCGTCCTACTGGGTTGCTATGAGTCTGAATTGACTCAATGGCAATGGGTTATTTATATATAATTTGATAATTGAAATGGTTTGGTTAAATTTATCATCTTGCTATTTGTTTTCTATTTGACCGATTTTTATTTGTTTCTTTTTTCTGCCTTTTTTGGATTACTTTAGTATTTTTTGTGATTCTGTTTTATCTCCATTGTCAGCATAGTAGCTAAAACTCTTTGTTGTGCTATTTAAGTGGTTGTTTTAGGGTTTATAGTATACGTATTTAACTCATCACAGCTGTAAGAATGGCAGCATTGAGAAGGAGAATCAAGATCAACAGCCCAAGGCTGATTCCTATGAGGCGGAGGTCAGATATGACTCTTCTCTCTGCCATCTTTACCAATTCTGACATCAACCTTCCCTCCCATGGCACTCTCTACTGCACTGCTGGGTTTGATAATTCATTGCAATGGCCACACAGAACTCACAGACAATACCGATGATTATGCGGTTCATTAGGGAAGTAACAGGTTATAATTCAGGTTCAGGAACACTCAGGATACAGTTCTTCCATCAGAACAGCTTCTTCCCAGCTGTGCTTGCAGGAATGCCTCTCTCTGACCCTTGGCCTCTGCCCTGGTCGGGCAAGTGTTATAAAACTCTCCTAGGTCTGCTGATAAGTGCCCAGAGGCACCCCACTCCTCCAGTAAGCCTCCACCTGAAGGGTTCAGCTCTAGTTCTGTGGGTCGGCAAACCTAGCTCCACTGAGTGCCTGGAGGCACCTTTCTCTGCTAGCAAGCCTCCTGCCCAAAGGCGCTTAGCTTTCTCACTCTGAGCCGGGAAGCCCTCCGTGCTGTCTCCCGCTACTTGTCTCTCCAGCCATTGTTTCTCTGCCACTGCTTCCCACTGTTTTCCATGTTACAGCTCTTTCTCTCTCTCTCTCCTGGTTGCAGGAGCTTCTCAGCACAGGGACCCTGGGTCCAAAAGATGTTTTTCACTGGTGGTGGTGGGATCCTCTCTCTCTGTCTGTGCGTCATGTGTAGGCTTTTCCTGACTCACATGGCTGCAAGGGCTGAAGAACCCAAACAGGCAGTTCAGACCACATGCTGCTAGCTCACAAGGCTGCGAAAGCTGGCAAATGAGGACAGACGATAGTCCACTGGCCCTTGGGGCTGTGGTGGCTGGTGAATCCTAGAATCAGCAGGTCAATTGATCACGAGCTGGACTTGGGGTCCAGATGTAGAGAGAGAGAGCCCTGCCAGGACACACACATATATCTTAGGTGTGGTCCACACCCCAGGGAAGCACATAACATGAGTAAGGGTGGGATAAGACACACCCTACACCAATCCTACCTCATCTGTGTGTAGAGGTCAGAATCCACAACACAAAATGGAGGGCAACCGAACAATGTTGGGAATCACAACCCAGGCAAGTTGACACATAATAGGTTCCATATACCTTATTTGCATAGTCCCACTAAATCATTGTGTGTGAGTCACAAAGACCATGGCTAGAAGGGCCATATTAAGTAGGTAACTACACTGCAGCAATCTACCTTCAAGTGATATTATAGCACTTCATATATAGCATAAAATCCTTTCAACAGTATGCTTTCGTTTCTCCCCTCTCAGCCTTTGTGCCATTGTTTCATGCATTTTGCTCTTACGTGTCATATTCCCTAAACTACATTGTTATTGTTTTTTAAATAGTCAATTATATCTAAATAATAAGGAAAAACATAGTTACTCATGTAATAAACCATACCTGGGGCTCTTCATATCTTTGTGTAATCTGAATTTCCACCAGCTATCTTTTCCTTCTGCCTGAAGGACTTCTTTTAATTTCTTGTGTTACAGATGGGCTAGTGATGACATCTTTCAGTTTTGGTATGTCTAAAAATGTCTTTATTTCACCATCAGCTTTGAAAGATATTATCACTGGGTATAGAATACTAAGTTGATAGTTACTCCACTTTTTTCTTGCTTACATTATTCACCACCAGTAATTTGCTCTTGTTCTTATCTTTGCTTCTCCGTATGGGATGTCTCCCCACCCCAGCTGCTTTTAAGTTTTGCTCTTTACCTCTGTTTCTGACCAATTTGATTATGATATGCCTTGGTGTAGTTTTCTTCGTTTTTCTTGTGTTTGGGTTTCATTAAGCTCAGACCTGTGGTTTATAGTTTACATCAAATTTGGAAATTTTTCAGCCAGAATTTTACAAATGTATTTTTTCTTCCTCCCCTCTTTTGGGAACTGCAATTGCACAAATGTCTCTTGAAGTTGTCTACAATGCACTGATGTGTGTTCATTTTTTAAATAATATTAACAGCTTATTAAGGTGCAATTCGCATATCACACAATTCACCTGTTTAGAAATGTATAAATTCGATGGTTTTAGAATATCCACAGAGTTGTGCAATCATCACTGTGATCAATTTTAGACCATTCTTCTCACCCCTAAAAGAAACCCATACTCATTAGCATTTCTCCCAACCCCCTCAACCTTAGACAACCACTAATTTTTCTGTCTCTATATATGTGCCTATTCTGGACACTTTATATAAATGGAGCCATACAATATGCAGTCTTATGAGATTGCCTTCTTTCATTTAGCATAGTGTTTTTAAGATTCATCTGTGTTGTAGCATGTATCGGTACCTCATTCCACTTTATGCTAAATAATATTCCAGTGTACGATTATACCACATTTTATTTATCCATACATTAGTTGATAGACATTCAGGCTGTTTCCATTTTTTGGCTATTTATATTATATTTATATTCATGAATGATGTTATACGAACATTCTTGCGTAAATTCTTGTGTGAACATTTATTTTCCTTCCCATCAGGTATATACCTAGGAGTAGAATTACTGGGTCATATGGTAACTCAATGCTTAACATTTTGAGAAACTGCCGGACCGTTTGACACAATTGCTGTAACATTCTACAATCTCGTCAACAGTGTATGAGGTTCCAGTATATCCTCATCTTTGCCAATTCTCCTCACTTTGGTTATAGCCATCCCAGTGGTTCGGAATAGTATTACATTGTGGTTTGATTTGTGTTTCCCTAATGATTAATGATATTGAACATCTTTCCATGTGTTTACTGGCCATTTGTATATCTTCTTTGGATAAATGTGTATTCATATAATTTGTCCATTTTTTAATTGGGCTATTTGTCTTATTTTTGAGTCGTATGGGTTTATATATACATATGTTTTTCTAGACACAAGTTCCGTATCAGATGTATCATTTACCAATAAAAAACCAAATCAAACCTGTTGCCATCGAGTTAATTCTGACTGATACCAACCCTATAGGACAGAGTAGAACTGCCCTATATTGTTTCCAAGGAGCAGCTGGTGGATTTGAACTGCTGACCTTTTGGTTGGCAGCCGTAGCTTGTCGAAGCTCCAGGCTCCATTTACAAATGTTTTCTGAGTTTCCTTTTCACTTTCTTGGTGGTATCGTAAGGAAGCAAAAAGGTTTTTTAAATTTTGATGAAGTTCAAAATATCTATTTTTTCTTTTATCACTTGTGCTGTTGGCATCATAGCAAAGACACCATTTCTTAACCCAAGATCATGAAAATTTAAGCCTATATTTTCTTCTAAGAGTCTTATATTTTTAACTCTTCCATTTAGGTCAATTATACATTTTGAGTTAGTTTTTGTGTATGGTGTGAAGAAGGGACCAATTTCATTGTTTTGCATTTGGATATCCAGTTGTTTCAGCACTATTTGTTGAAAAGAATATTCTTTCCCCATTGAATTGTCTTAGCACTCTTGTCTAAAATCAATTGATTGTAACTGTGAGGGTTTATTTCTGGACTCCGAATTCTAATCAATTGATTTATACAACCATCCTTACGCTAGTAACACAATGTCTTGATTTTTGTCGGACTGTAGTAAGTTTTGAAATCAGAAAGTGAGATTCCTCCAAGTTTGCTCTTTTTTTCCAAGATTGTTTTGGCCATTTTGGGGCCCCTTAAACATTCTTTTTAAACATACATACGGATTTTAGGATTGGCTTGTAATTTTCTCCAAAGAGGCCAGCTGGTATTTTGATAGAGATTGTGTTGAATCTGTAGATTGATTGCTGTTTTTAAAAAACATAATTTCTATATATTTATATTCTCTATTTGATGAGACATTATTGTCCTACTTTCCTTTACTTCTTTAAGCATGGTTTCTTTTCATTCATTGAACATATTTATGAGGGCTACTTTGAAGGCTTTGCCTATTAAATCTGATATCTGGGCCTTCTCACAGGTAGTTCTATTGACTGCTCCCCTGCACCCCCACGTATGGTTTGTACTTTACTGTTACCTTGCATGTCATACAATTTTTTGATGAAACCTTAACATTTAGATAATATATTGTAGCAAATCTACAGATTTCAACACAAGCTCTATCTGCTCGCTTCACTAGGGTTGATGTCACCCTGTGCAGTAACTCATGGTATCACCGTCCCCCCACCCCCACCCCATGGATTTCCTGCCATACCAGGCCATACGGAATCCTTAGTAATGTTTTTTGGACTAACGTCACTCATAAATCGTCATTCCCATATATCACTGAATGTAATGGCAATAGTAATAACATTAAAAAAAAACCAAACAAACTTATTGCCCTGGAGTCAATTCTGACTCATAGCGACCCTATAGGACAGAGTAGAACTGCCTTTTAGGGCTGTAGTGTTTCCAAGGAGTGGCTGGTGGATTTGAACTGCCAACCTTTTGGTTAAGAACGGAATACTTAATCACTACACCACCAGGGCTAGCAAAATTACAATATCATATGCACGACCTAAATGTATTTACATTTACATAGTTTCCTGTAGTTAAAGTGAAAATTCGGTAACTAACCAATAGAATGTGAAGTAAAAACATTTAAGAACTACATGAAAAATATGTTTGTTTTGATGCTGAACTTTACTGTTACATGAGATACATTAATGGATTAGGTTTGGAAAGCTGGACTGAGAGCAAGACAGAGCAAGCCCTGCGATCTGAGCATCGAATCTGACCAAGGGTTTCAGCTCTCGGGTCATAGGCCTTCTCCTGTCTGTTCCTGCTACCCAGGTTGGTACTGACGACTTATTTATTTACTTATTTTTAAGTCTGATTACTTTTAACCACTTGAGAGGACTTTTAAAAATTTTAAATCAAACTCTCCTCTCTTGGAGGGTTTCTACTAGCAAGAAGGTCCTGGGATCCAGAGGGAGGGAGGAAAGGGGGGAATTGTTCTCCAAGTTGGGCTGACTCGGATGTTGTTGGGAGTCTTTTTCCCTCTCGGGCTGTGTCCCTGTTTTCCCGAACTCCAGAGGAGGTGTGTGCATGTGTGTGTCCCGCAGGCGGTCAGTATGCTGGCGCGGGGCTGAGTGTAGGGGAGGTGTGTACACCCCACAGCCAGCTCAAGGGTGGTTGGTGTCACCCCTCTGACAGTGTCCCCAGGTGCGTCCACAGCCCCCGCAACTCCCTCGTGACTCCACTGGTTATGCACACGGTGGCCATGAGTAGAAGCCAATGCTAAGGTAACTATCAACTGATCACACTCTCCAGAGTCCCATGAATTATGAAGTTTTCCAGTCTGGCTTGTGGGGATAAGCTCTAGTCCTAACCCTGCGTGAGCACCCAGCGCTGTTACCTCTAATTCTTTTAGGTGCTTTTTTCTGGGCCTCAGATAATTTCCTCAGAGGAATGGGCTGATCAGTACTCTGCTGAACATTTGAGGGGGCACCTCTGCAGCTCTCCAGAGTTCTCCCTGTGAAACTCTTTGTCTGGTTGCCATGCTTGTAAATGCTAGATGCCTTGTTTCCCAGGCTGTCTCCTTCACCTCCTCAGTTTAAGGAATCCACCCGGCTTTGCCTGTGCTGGTGACTCTGCACCACAGCCTGGAAACTCTCTTAAGGTAAGATGGGGCCATCATGAGGCTCACCGCACTGGTTTCTCATCTCTAGGAATCACTAACCTTTGTTGCCTAAATCCAGTATCTTGAAAACTGTTTTTTTTTTTCTTTAATAAAGGGTTTTTTTTGTTAGGTTGTTTCAGACAGGAACGTGAATCTGGTACCTGTTACTTCATCTTGGCCTGAAGCAGAAGCCTATAACCCTTTTTTAAAGTCTACATTTCTCTCTGAAGCCAGTGAAGGAGACGATATAAGATGTACATGCTAGTAAGAAAATAAAAAAAATGCATAGTAATGTTCTGTGCATAAAAATGAAAAGCACCTGGACGCGCCTTAGTTCCAGATGTCAAAAACCAAATGCAAATGGCTACTCCTCTAAAATTCGATCCTTTTCCGGTAGGTTGTGCTCTCTAGGAGATCTCCACAGCCAAAGGGAGAAAAGGGATGTTTTGATCACTGGAACTTTCAGGGAGCCACCCTAATTGTCTTAAACTTCCTCTTCATTTGTGGTGTGTGTTCTCTCCCTTTCTAAAGCTCCACTCTCTGAAACTGACTTTAGGGCAACAAGAAATTCTAGTTAAAGTGTTCATGTTAGTGAAAACATGGGTTTATTTAGGAGTACTTCAAGTAAAATAACATACTAAAGAATAAGTTTTTCAAAGTATTCCTGTTTCAAAGCAAAAGTCTTTGAACACTAAACTTTCATATTTCTGTTTTTACCAGACACTGGAAAACATTGAAACCAAACCAGTCCCTAAGAAATATGTTCCTAACCACAAGTCCATGTAGGCAGACAAACAGAATTTATGTCAGTTCCTGGAGAAAAAAAGCCTTGGGAGTCACATTTAACTATCGCTCTTTGTTCATGGTCCTTGGTCTGGTCCTCTTCCTCAGAGATAGTGTCTGACATGTCCTGTTCCCAGCCTTTCTCTGTTCTGATTGTGTTTCTGGGTTTTCGGTGGTCTGCTTGGATTTCTGGAGGCCTTTCTCTGGCTCCTTATCCCTTCCCAACTAGGTGTGAAAAAACTGGGTCTCCCTGGTTTCTTTCCATGATGATTTGATCCAGGCCGAGACAGAGGCTCAACCAGAATCGAAACTGTTAAGTAGGCCAAGTGTTGCCTTCCTGTTATATTGTGGGACTCCTCTCAAAAGGGGCCCTGGTGGCACAGTGGTTAAGAGCTCAGCTGCTAACCAAATGGTCAGCAATTTGAATCCACCAGCCTCTCCTTGGAAACCCCCCTGGGGCAGTTCTACTCTCAACGGTTTTCTGTCATTGTTAACAACAGTGCTTTCCGATATCATGCCCTGCTCTAGAGGATGCCCTCTTAGAACAGTCCACTCACGGTGGAGCTGAAGTTGAGGTCCAGAGACTCGGAGTGTGTGCGTGGCTGTATGTATAGTAGGTCGGTTTCAGGGGTGGCATTTTGGTCATGTGGTCACGTGGACAGGGGACGCAGAGAAGGCCAGTCTACGGGCAGAAAGGAGAGCAAACTCCATGGGCAGACAGAAGCAAGAAGGAAGGTCTCTTCTAAGTACCAGTCCCTTCCTGAGTCCCAGCTGTGCTCCCCGTCTAGACTTTAGGAGATATCCCTGAAGCTGTTCAATAGATATCTTCCCTAGCTACCACTTTTTCTGGCCTACGCAACTCCTGAGTTAGTTTCTATTACATGGAACAAAAGGAGCTCCTAGGCCTGCTTCACTTCCGTGTGATCCTGGATTATTAAAACATTTAAAATCTATGCTAATTTTGGGGGTAATGTTAATGATGTAATAATTTTTATATTTTGAAGGTTATGTTCTAGAGAAGCTCTGTCCAATGGAAATATCATGTGAACCACATATGTAATTTTACATTTTCTAGTAGCTACATTTAAAAAAGTAAGACCCATACCCATTGCCTTTGAGTTGATCCCAACTCATAGCAACCCTATGGGACAGAGTAGAACTGCCCCACGGGGTTTCCAAGGCTGTAAATCTTTACGGAAGCAGACTGCCACATCTTTCTCCTGCAGAGCCGCTGGTGTGTTTGAACCGCTGACCTTTAGTTAGCAGCCGAGAGCTTAATCACTGTGTCACCAGGGCTCCTAAAAAAATGAAAATAAGCTAAATTCATTTAAACATATTTTATGTAACCCAATGTATCCAAGATATCATTTCAACATGTAATTAATAAAATATTAATGAGATACTTGGCATTTTTCTTTTCATACTAAGTCTTCAAAACTTGGTATGTTTTACACTTACAGCACTTCAGTTTGGACGTATTTCAGGTGCTCAAGGGCCACCTTTGGCTGACGGCTACTGGACAGCACAGTTCTAGTGGCTGGGCCGTAACTAACAGAAGCAATTTTAATAGTGAGAATATAAAATGCCAGAGCAAAGTGGTAAAAATTATTTTAGGAGAAGAGGGGTCTTATAGTAACTTTCATATGAAACCATACTATTAAGGAAGACACCATGATTCTCACCCGTGATGAGAAGGGACATATTTAAAGCTAAGAAGATACCTGATGACAGAGATGAAGGCATTCATTATTGATCCAGCAAATATCAATCAAAGTCTATTAGCTAGGACAGCTAAGAGTGAAGATTATAAAAATAGAACATTTTCTGCGTCCATGGAGATTACTGTCTCTTAAGGGAGAGAAATATTTGCCAGAAGGACACAAATAAATGTTCTAAGTATTATAGAGGAAACATACTCAGTGTGGTAAGAGCAGATCCTAGGGACTAAATTTAGTCTAGAGTTTAGGGAAAGCTTCCCTGGTTGGGGTGGGGAGGAATGTTAGCTGAGTTTTGAAAGGTGCATATGTGCTTACAGTACAAAAAAGAAAGAAAGAAAGAAACCAAACCCATTACTGTGGAATTGATTCTGACAAGAAAGAGGACAGGAAAGTTACTTGCAGAGGCAGGAGAAAGCGTGACATGTTCGGGACCTGAAAGAAGACCTCTAGGACCAGGATGCAGAGAGGGAGGTACAGCAGGGGCTGCCTTTAGGCAAGGGTCAGATCATGCCAAGTGTATTAGGTCAGTTACAAATTTTTGTTTTTATGCCAAGAGCAGTGGGAAACCATTGTGGGTTTTATGCAAGGGAGATGATGTAATCAGATCTCCGTTTTGAAGACTCTTCTGACTACAGTTTAGAAAACGGCCTGAGGAGGGTGAAAGATCTTTGTGCAGACCAGCCAGGATACTAGAGAAGAAATCTCAACAACAGACAGTGGTAGCCGGCACTACAACGAGGGCTGTAGAAATGGATAGAACAGACGGCTTTGAGAAATAGCGTAAAGGTATAAGAGACAGGTCCTTGTTGAGGGAGGTAGGAGATGGATCCAATCATTGTGCTGGAGAAAGCAAAATGACCAGATTTGGAGGTGAGGATCATGTATAGTTTTAGGGCTCAACAGACATCCATGGTGGACACGTCAGGTAGATAAAGACAAGAATCCAGAGCTCAGGAAAGGCCAAAACTGAAGATAAAACTTTTGAAATCATCTGCGTATACAGGTAGTCCCCAACTTAAGACGTGGTTCCGTTCCAATGACTCTGTCATAAGTTGGTTCTGACATGTCAAATACCTCATTTCTTTTAGTTTTCATTATTATTGCATTTTATTATCAGTATCTTTATAAATCACAACATTGATCATCTGTGAGTGAACATCTAAGAATAATAACATCAACAAATTACATGCTGTAACATTGTATGTAGTACATATTACTAGTGATCAGATACACACACACAAAAAAAAGACAGTCATAAGTGTGGTTCTTTGAAACTCCAGTGCATCCCAAGTCAGGGACTAACTATACTCAATTACTGGGCCATCCCGGCCTTTCAGTTTCTCAGAAATGTCAAGCTGAGTGCCTTTGAACATATTGCTCTATCTGCTTAAAATCCTTCTCTCTTTTGCCTAGTAAGCCCCTACTTATACCTCAGATTCAAGATCAATTTTCGCTTCCTCAGGGTTATGTTTTATGACCTCCCTCAATATAATAAACCCTCACAACGATGTATCTCACCTTTGTGGCATTTGGAAGCAATCACCAATTGCAGTTTTACATTTATTTGCATTGTTTTTTGGTTAGCAGCTGTCTCAGTCACTAGAATGTAAATACATAAGAACAGAATCAAGTCTATTTTTGTTCACCATTGTATATCCTGTGTCTAGCATTATACTTGGCATTCAGTAGAAACTCAGTAAGTATATAGTAAGTGAATGAGTAAGAAGGAGATACTGAAGCTGTGAATAAAGATTAGCTCTCTACATAGGGAGTATAAGAATGAAATGAGGAAAGAATATCTAGGACCAAGACTGAGGATTTCCTTCATTTAATGGCTAGATAAAATAGCCAAATGGTCACTGAACATAAAGAAAAGGACTCAGCCATATTAGTCATCAGAGAAATACAGATTAAAATCACGAGATAATACCAGTCCCATGCCACCAATGGCTAAAATTCTTGAAAGGGTGGACAATATCAACTGTTGATAAGGATGTGGAGCAACTGGAATGCTCATATATTCTACTAGGGAGAGTGTAAATTCATACAACCAATTTTAAAAACTGCTTGGTGGTATCAACTAAAGCTAAAAAATTCACATTTTATGACCTAGCAACATACAGAAAAACATTATTCTATTCACACAAAATTCAAAAGTAGGCAGAACTAATCTATGATATTAGAAGCCAGGATAGTCATTATCTCTGGAAAGAGCAATGACTTGGAGGAGAACCAAGCCAAGGTGTTGAGAATGAGTTCCTTCCTCAATATATACATTGCTGGGAGACTAAGGTAAGGAACACCTTGGTGGGAGGGAGGTCTTGATATTGGAGATTGTCACTCTCAATGCATTCAGGCATGCTCTCTCCTTATGCAGACAAATCTCAGTTGGCCTGTTCATTTTTCTTTATGCACATGAGAAAAAAATATATACAGGTACATATATGTACATATATAGATGACACAACCTTGCTTGCTGAAAGTGAAGAGAACTTGAAGCACTTACTAATGAACATCAAATACTAATGAACATCAAACAGCCTTCAGTATGGATTGCACCTCAACATAAAGAAAACAAAAATCCTCACAACTGGACCAATGAGCAACATCATGATAAGCGGAGAAAAGATTGAAGTTGTCAAGGATTTCATTTTACTTGGATCCACAATCAACAGCCATGGAAGCAGCAGTCAAGAAATCAAAAGACACATTGCACTGGGTAAATCTGCTGCAAAGGACCTCTTCAAAGTGTTGACCAGCAAAGATGTCACCCTGAAGACTAAGGTGCACCTGACCCAAGCCATGGTATTTTCAATCACATCATATGCATGTGAAAGCTGGTCAATGAATAGGGAAGACCAAAGAAGAGTTGGCACCTTTGAATTGTGGTGTTGGTGAAGAATATTGAATATACCATGGGCTGCCAAAAGAATGAACAAATCTGTCTTGGAGGGAGTGTGGCCAGAATGCTCCTTAGAGGCAAGGATGGTGAGACTGCGTCTTATCTACTTTGGACACGTTGTCAGGAGGGATCAGTACCTGGAGAAGGACATCATGCTTGGCAGAGTACAGGGTCAGCAGAAAAGAGGAAGACCCTCAACGAGGTGGATTGACACAGTGGCTGCAACAATGAGCTCAAGCATAACAACGATTGTAGGGATGGCTCAGGACCAGGCAGTGTTTCGTTCTGTTGTGCATAGGGTTGCTATGAGTCGGAACTCACTCGACAGCACCTACCAATAACAACAACAACATAGATATAGATTTAATTATAATGAATGTACATGCACTGAATATAAAGAGCTGAAACTTAAATTTACTTAAAACAGTTTATCTGTATTCCTTACAGTATATTATGGTATTTAAAAGCATAAGCTTTAGAAATAGAGCTAGGAAAAAATGTGACATTCAATCCTGGTTTCGTCACTGACCATCTGATATTTCAGGTTAACCTTTCTCTTAGGCCTGGTTTCCCCACAGAATTATTTCATATTTTGTCTCGTTTATGCCAACAGTCATATGAGGTATTAATAACCATAATTTATGCAGAGACATCTGGTACACATTTGCTCCTTTTTGTTTATCTATTTATTTTTACTTTCATCCTGGCCAGGACTCTAGTCCTCTAGAGAATAGGAGTACTAAACTCCTATAATAAATCAATAATATGTAAAAGAACAAAATTAAAAAACTAGAAAGAGAAACTAATAAACCTAAGTATACATCAGATGATCACATGATGGCACAGACAAAAGAATTAACTCAATTAGCTTTCGTACCCAGTGCTCTGATTGCATACCCTTAGCAGATATGAGGAAAGAAAAAGAATTGTAAAGAAATCTTGAGTTTACTTAGTAGTTTTGTTGTTGGAAGTAGTGTTTGTTGGTGATATTGGAACTACTTTCTGTGCATTGTAAGATAAATGTGTTATGTCTTATTGGGAACCAGGGTTCTCATTGAGGAAAAAGGGAAATAAAAATTAGTAATGGGGGAAGGTGAGACAGAAGAGCTGTAATTGTATTAGAAAGAATGCTTTTTTTTTGCTTTTATCTTATCAATTGAAAGGGCCTATGGAAACCCTGGTGGCGTAGTGGTTAAGTGCTATGGCTGTTAGCTAAAAGGTCAGTAGTTCGAATCTGCCAGGCACTCCTTGGAAGCTCTATGGGGCAGTTCTACTCTGTCCTATAGGGTCTCTATGAGTTGGAATCGACATGATGGTAGTGGGTTTGTTTTTGGTTTTTTATATATCCATTCCAATGTCACTAAAACACCTAGTACCAAAATCTTTGTGTCTAAACACCATTTCTCTGTTTAAAAAATCAGGGCTCCTTGGAGAAAAAGCTGCCAGCAGGTCTGGGGCAGGTAAAGTAAAAGATGAGTCTGACACCCTTATTGTGTCAGATTACTTATTAAACACAAAGGGAAAAATATCTCTAAAGTGGAGCAATCTGATGGATGACACTTTAACCAGGTGATCAAACTTAGCGTCACCAACAATGGGATAAATTTACATTTGTGCCTCCTGTTATAATGCGATGGGACAGATAACAATATCACTGTTGAAGAATTCTTGCCAAAGTGTTTAACCTGGATCTAATCAGTAGAAAACAGAACAGTTCAGTTTGTGGTATGTTCTCTAAGACAACTGACTCCTCCAAAATGTCAAAAATTTTGAGAGCTAAAACAAAACATGGAACAGTTGCAGATTAAAAGAGATTCAGAGACATGACAACTGAACGCAATGGTGGGTCCTCGACTGGATCTTGAATCAGCAATAACAACAGCAAAACAACTTTAAAGAACACTATTGGAAGTCTTGGGTGGCACAAATAATGACGCGCTCAACTACTAGCAGAAAGGTTGGTGGTTCGAACTCACCCAGAGGCACCTTGGAAGACAGGCCTGGCAATCTGCTTCCAAAAGGTCACAGCCTTGAACCCTATGCAGTAGTTCTACTCTGACACATAGGGTGGCCATGAGTCAGAATCCACTCAACGGCAACTAACAACATTGGGACAATTGGAGAAATTTGAATATGAAGTGTATATTAAATGATATTAATATATATAATTAAATATCTGGGGTGTGATAATGTTATTGTAGTTTTATATGATATGTCTTAGTTCATGGGAGATATATTCTGATGTACTTGGGGTGAAGTGTGATGATGACTAATTTACTTTAAACTGGTTCAGTCAAATATTTTATATATATGTATGCATATAGATATGTTGTTGTTGTTAGGTGCTGTCGGGTCAGTTCCGACTCATAGCGACCCTATGCACGACAGAACGAAGCACTGCCCGGTCCTGAGCCATCCCTACAATCGTTGTTATGCTAGAGCTCATTGTTGCAGCCACTGTGTCAATCCACCTCGTTGAGGGTCTTCCTCTTTTCTGCTGACCCTGTACTCTGCCAAGTATGATGTCCTTCTCCAGGGACTGATCCCTCCTGACAACATGTCCAAAGTAGGTAAGACGCGGCCTCACCATCCTCGCCTCTAAGAAGCATTCTGGCCACACTTCTTCCAAGACAGATTTGTTCGTTCTTTTGGCCGCACTTCTTCCAAGACAGATTTGTTCGTTCTTCTGACAGCCCATGGTATATTCAATATTCTTCACCAACACCACAATTCAAAGGCGCCAACTCTTCTTTGGTCCTCCTTATTCATTGTCCAGCTTTCACATGCATATGATGCAATTGAAAATACCATGGCTTGGGTCAGGTGCACCTTAGTCTTCAGGGTGACATCTTTGCTGGTCAACACTTTGAAGAGGTCCTTTGCAGCAGATTTACCCAGTGCAATGTGTCTTTTGATTTCTTGACTGCTGCTTCCGTGGCTGTTGATTGTGGATCCAAGTAAAATGAAATCCTTGACAACTTCAATCTTTTCTCCGCTTATCATGATGTTGCTCATTGGTCCAGTTGTGAGGATTTTTGTTTTCTTTATGTTGAGGTGCAATCCATACTGAAGGCTGTGGTATTTGATGTTCATTAGTAAGTGCTTCAAGTCCTCTTCACTTTCAGCAAGCAAGGTTGTGTCATCTGCATAACTCAGGTTGTTAATGAGTCTTCCTCCAATCCTGATGCCCCATTCTTCTTCATATAGTCCAGTTTCTCAGATTATTTGTTCAGCATACAGATTAAATAGGTATAGTGAAAAAATACAACCCTGATGCACACCTTTCCTGACTTGAAACCAATCAGTATCCCCTTGTTCTGTCTAAAAAACTGCCTCTTGATCTATGTAAAGGTTCCTCATGAGCACAATTAAGTGTTCTGAAATTCCCATTCTTCATAGTGTTATTGATAGTTTGTTGTGATCCACACAGTCGAATACCTTTGCATAGTCAATAAAACACAGGCAAACATCCTTCTGGTATTCCCTGCTTTCAGCCAGGATTCATCTGACATAAGCAATGATATCCCTGGTTCCACGTCCTCTTCTGAAACTGGCCTGAATTTCTGGCAATTCCCTGTCCATATACTGCTGCAGCCGTTTTTGAATGATCTTGCAGCAAAATTTTGCTTACGTGTAATATTAATGATATTGGTCTGTAATTTCCACATTCGTTGGATCACCTTTCTTGGGAATAGGCATAAATATGGATCTCTTCCAGTCAGTTGGCCAGGAAGCTGTCTTCCATATTTCTTGGCATAGATGAGTGAGCACCTCCAACGCTGCATCTGTTTGTTGAAACATCTCAATTGATATTCCATCAATTCCTGGAGCCTTGTTTTTTGCCAGTGCCTTCAGAGCAGCTTGGACTTCTTCCTTCAGTACCATCGGATCCTGATCATATGCCACCTCTTGTAATGGTTAAATATCGACTAATTCTTTTTGGTATAATGACTCTGTGTATTCCTTCCATCGTCTTTGGATGCTTCCTGCGTCGTTTAATATTTTCCACATGGAATCATTCGCTATTGCAACTCTGGGCTTGAGTTTTTTCTTCAGTTCTTTCAGCTTGAGAAATGCCAAGCATGTTCTTCCGTTTTGGTTTTCCATCTCCAGCTCTTTGCCACATGTCATTATAATACTTTACTTTGTCTTCTCGAGAGGCCATTTGAAATCTTCTGTTCAGTTCTTTTACTTCACCAATTCTTCTTTTTGCTTTAGCTGCTCAACGCTCAAGAGCAAGTTTCAGAGTCTCCTCTGACATCCATCTTGGTCTTTTCTTTCTTTCCTGGCTTTTCAATGACCTCTTGCTTTCTTCATGGATGATGTCCTTGATGTCATTCTACAACTTGTCTGGTCTTTGGTCACTAGTGTTCAATGCATCAAATCTATTCTTGAGATGGTCTCTAAATTCAGGTGAGATATACTCATTGTCGTATTTTGGCTCTTGTGGACTTGCTCTGATTTTCTTCAGTTTCAGCTTGAACTTGCATATGACCAATTGATGGTCTGTTCCACAGTCAGCCCCTGGCCTTGTTCTGACTAATGACATTGAGCTTTTCCATCCTCTCTTTCCACAGATGTAGTCAATTTGATTTCTGTCTGTTCCATCTGGCAAGGTCACTGTGTTGGTGAAAGAAGGTATTTGCAATGAAGAAGTTGTTGGTCTTGCAAGATCCTATCATTCGATCTCTGGCATTGTTTCTATCACCAAGGCCATATTTGCCAACTACTGATCCTTCTTCTTTGTTTCCAACTTTCGCATTCCAATCACCAGTAATTATCAATGCGTCTTGATTGCATATTTGATCAATTTCAGACCGCAGCAGCTGATAAAAATCTTCTATTTCTTCATCTTTGGCCCTAGTGGTTGGTGTGTAAATTTGAATAATAGTTGTATTAACTGGTCTTCTTTGTAGGCGTATGGATATTATCCTATCACTGACAGCATTGTACTTCAGGATGGATCTTGAAACGTTCTTTTCGATGATGAATGCAACACCATTCCTCTTCGAGCTGTCACTCCAAGCATAGTAGACTATAAAAAAAAAAAAAATTATTTTTTAATTTTTTTATGATTGTCCAATTCAGAATGGCCAATACCAGTCCGTTTCAGCTCACTAATGCCTAGGACATCGATGTTTATGCGTTCCATTTCATTTTTGATGATTTCCAATTTTCCTAGATTCATACTTTGTACATTCCAGGTTCCGATTATTAATGTATGTTTGCAGTTGTTTCTTCTCATTTTGAGTCGTGCCACATCAGCGAATGAAGGTCCCGAAAGCTTTACTCCATCCACGTCATTAAGGTCAACTCTACTTTGAGGAGGCAGCTCTTCCCCAGTCATCTCTGAGTGCCTTCCAACCTGGGGGGCTCATCTTCCAGCACTATATCAGACAATGTTCTGCTGCTATTCACAAGGTTTTCACTGGCTAATGCTTTTCAGAAGTGGACTGCCGGATCCTTCTTCCTAGTCTGTCTTAGTCTGGAAGCTCAGCTGAAACCTGTCCTCCATGGGTGACCCTGTTGGTATCTGAATACTGGTGGCATAGCTTCCAGCATCACAGCAACACACGTGCCCCCACAGCACGACAAACTGACAGACACGTGGGGGACATATATATATATATATATATATATATATATATATATATATTTATGCATATATGTAAAAATAGATAGAGTAAAATTATTATATTTATATGTAAATTAAATAGAGCCTTAGCTCTTAACCAGTGTGTTACCAGGGTTCCAATTTATACGTAAATTAAATATAAAGTTATGTGTGCATTTATATATCTCTACATCTATAGAGAGAGAGAAAGAAAGCAAACGTGACAAAATGTTATCTCTTGGTAAATCTAGGTGAATGGCGTCTACGTGGAAAATAAAATCCCACTCCTCTGACATCAAACTGTGTGGAAATCAAAATCAATTTATTATCAGTTCTGTTCTGACACCAGTTGCATGTGTAACACTTCTTCCTCTACCCTAACCACCTAGAGCTAGGTCAGACCTCACAAGTTAAAGGACAATATCTTCCAGACTGCCGAGTCTGCCCAAGACATCAGATGCCAGCTCCAGGCTTGGTGGTCTCCATGACACCATCACACCCTCACTTCTGACCCACTGGCTACAGATTCGATGTTTTCCCACTACTCCTTCACAATGCCAGCCTAAGATCCTCACTTCTAACCTACCTGCTATAAACTCGAGGGTCCCTCTAGCCCCTCAGGATAGCAGCCTTAAGCTCAAGGGTCCCCAGAGCTCCTGTTACTTCTGACCTGCTGGGTCCCACTACTCCCTTGGGTTTGATAATTCTCTAAAATACCTCACAGAACTTGGGAGAGAACTCTACTTATGATTATAGCTTTGCTGTTACAGAAAAAAAAAAAAAAAGATACAGATGCAGATACCCAGAGCAAGGTCCAGGAGAGCTCTCAGTGTAAAGCTTCCATGTCCGAGAAAGGGATGCAGACCCTCCGACCAGGAAGCCCATTGAGCTTCTGTGTCCAGGGCCTTTATTGGGGCCTCATTGATTAAACTCAACCTGAGGTCGGGCTGATATCCTGTGGAAGGTTTTTCTGGCCTGGCTAGCACCCACCCAAGAGACACTTCATTAGTATCAACCTTCAAGTGTAGCCTGGAGGCTTCATCAAAGACACTTCAATCACTGAGGAAATTCTGAAGTTTTACAGGTTGTCTCTCAGGAACCAAGGACAAAGACCAAATTCTTCAGGTAAACTTAATTGTAAACCTTACAGTATCTGAATGGTTTGTTCTATTCTTTCAACTTTTCTGTTGGTTTGACGTTTTTCAAAACTTGTGGCAAAACTCCAGTGTTAACTTCCAGCGTAGACCTAAAAATCCCCTCCTCTGGCAGCAGCCACATTAGATCAAGTGAGGAGAGGTTCTAGAGAGAGGCTATGTTGTTTTCTGCTTCTTTCCACTTAAGATTTTAAGACAGATTGTAAAGTTTGTTGGAAATTAAGCTGAATCCTAGAGTCTGGAATCCAGAGTTGGAAGGGTGCTTAAAATCAGATAGTTCAGTAGTTCTGGGTGCTTGGATCTCGTGGGCCCATATTAAAAAACAAACATGTACAGAACAACAACAACAAAAAACAGGGGAATGACTCAAATTTGCTAGCTCTGTATTTTGCTTAGTAACGACTGACATTAAAAAATCAAAAATACTCATCCTTTATTTCATCTCTTATCGTACTTAAGTCATTAAAAATGTCATTTTTACCTCAGAGAAGAAGGCAGTCTATTATTCTCTCAGAATGAAAACAGTTTTTTATTGTTTTGTTTTTTAATTGAGTACATTTAACTATGTGAAAGCCTACATTGTTCTTTTTCCACGATGAACAAGTGCAAGTGGTGGCCGGCTAACTTGCGTCACTGGACAAGCATTGGGCCCCTGCCTTAGTCATCTAATGCTGCTATAACAGAAATATCACAAGTGGGTGGCTTTAACAAACAGAAATTTATTTTCTCACAGTTTAGGAGGCTAGTGCCTGCTCTAGGGGAAGATTTTCTTTCTCTGTTGTCTCTGGAGGAAGATCCTCGTCTCTTTTGAGCTTCTGCTCCTGGGTGATCTTCATCCTCAGAGGATGACAAGATGAATGCAGGATTGAGAAAGAGAACGAAAGCTTTCCCTGAACATCCATAAATATTGGATGCAGGCCACACCCCCAAGGAAACTCCCCTTCCAACTGCTTGGCTGCTCCCATCAGATCGCAAAACAGAGGATGAGTACATAATTGTTTGCCAAGCCACTGAGGATCATGGCCTAGCCAAGTTAGCACACAGCATTAACTATCACAGGAGGTTTTATGGGTAGCTCAAGGATCCCAAGGCAGGGAGTGTGGCTGTCCTCACAGGGGCCAAAACCAGGAACTGGAAGGCTGACTGGAGCTATGACAGCCGTTTCCTCAGATTTTCTCTCTCCCTCTTGAGATAAGGTCAAAACTGGTTTCTCTCTCTACACCCGAGTTTATGTGACCTTCATCCCAGTCACACACAGAAACTGGGTCAGATCTCAGTGCCTCAGTTCCAAATTCCTGTGAGATGATTTGATTGCTATCTCTCTCATCAGCTTTCCAAGCCTGGCCAAGTCAGTGGTGCCCAGGCACCTGGGGCCTGGAGTAAACCAATCACTACCTGGCCTTCCTTTTCTTGTTTTTGTTTTTAGTCGGAGGAGCATTCCTCAGAAGAAGAGGCCTTGTTGAACTTGGCAGAGCTTCTAAAACAAGCATCTGCTATAAGGTTCTTTAACTTGCAATATAGCAATAGGAATAAATGAGAAAAACTGAACTCACACTTTGAAGTGAGCTCTGTTGAGTTTATCAAAAAGTTAACTTAAACCTAAACACATATACGCAATCCACTGTAAACAATCTGGACCCTCTCCGCCTCATGGCTGCTGGGAGAATTGTATCTGTTCTGCCTCATCCTGTCCTTTTCTCTTGCCTGCTTAGTCTCTGGTGGGGGTAATACGCTGATCTCTCAAGGAATGGCCCCATTGGTTAGGTTTTTGCTCATCTCAGGGGCTTCATAGGCCTATAATTTCTCAAAGTTCAGACGGTGAGTGTTCAATGGTTGTTTCTATTGCTCTAGTTATTGAGTTCATGTGTGTGTAAGTAAAATCACAAGGCTGGAGTCTGAGGAGGCTTGCTGTCCTTCACAGTGCCCTGCCCATGGCAGGCTGCAGATCCTCATTGCCCCTAAGGGGAGTTTCTTAGCCTCCCTCCTGCCATGTTCTCGTTTTCTCTTTCTTATCTGAGCACTCTCCGATCTTCTCTGTGCTGTGGCTCTGAGGCAGTTTACAACAGGCTCTGAAGTTGAATATGGCCTAACAATGGCTCCTGATTGATATTGCAGCCTCTGGGGCTTTCCTATGAAACCATCCTTAGTCTGCTGTCTTTACAGGCCAGTGACTCCTACACATAAAAACTAAAAAAACCAAACCTGTTGCCACTGAGTCAGTTCTGACTCATAGCAACCCTAAAGGACAGAGTAGAACTGCCCCACAGAGAGTGCCTGGTGGATTCAAACTGCCAATCTTTTTGGTTAGCAGCCTTAGCTCTTAACCACTATGCCACCAGGGTTTCCACACGGGAATAGCTGAAAATAGGCTTGGAAGAAACATGAAAAAGTTAATAAAACAAAAAAAAAATTCCAAACGTTCCCTCTATTACCACTACCATGTGTAAAAGAAAGGACATTTTATTACCCACAAAGCAGGAAAGTCAGAATCTCAGAATAATATAATTAGATATATTTAGGATAATGGAAAGCTTGTCACCTTGCTTTTCTTTTCCTCTTGTTTGAGGGAAGTTTGTCATAGATAATTTGGGAGCCACTGCTTTAGGCTACCATGTGCAATGGAAGATAAGAAGTAAAACCCGTGTCCTTAGGGAGCTCACCCCAGAATCTTAGCTGGTAACAACTCACAAAGTCATCTGTCCAGGCTCCTCATTGTTCACAGAAATAGATTATACAGGTGAGGTCTACGAAGGAGATATGACTATAACGTGGTGTAAAATGTGAGAGATTCTCTCAAAGAGTTATGGTTATGTTCAGTGGGAAGTAGCAGGGAAAGCTCATGGAGGTAAAATATTAACTAGACTCTGAAGGAGTGGTGTGATTTTGACCAGTGGTTCTCATATTTAGTGTCCATTACAATCACCTGGAAGGCGTGTTAAAAAACTGGATTCTGTTTTGATTTAGTTGGGCAGGGGCAGGCAGAGGTGTGGGTGGGGGTGAGGGGGGAAGTGGTGCATCTGAGAACTTGCATTTATAACAATTTCCCAGGTGATGTTGATGCCACTGGTCTGGGGACTAGGCTTTGGGAACCACTGATGGAGGCACTCAGAGATTTGGGACTTGAGCAAAGTTACAGATGCAAGAAAGTAAAGAGTAGGTGGGTGCTCATAAGATGGGTAGCCAGGATTATGTAGAATAGTTAATGCCATACTAAAGACGAAAGAGCATGAACTTTATTTGGATAGGCAGCGGGATGCCAAACAACATTGTTGAGCAGAAGAGTGGTATTTAAAACAGTATCATATAAGAAATGAAGTACTGATACATTCTATGACTTGAATGAACCTGGAAAGCATCATCCTAAGTGAAAGAAAATAGACACAAAAGGGCACATGTTGAATGATTCTATTTATATGAAATATCCTGAATAGGCAAATCCATAGAGACAGAAGACAGACTAGTGGTTGACAGGGGTTTATTTTATTTATTTGTATTTTGGGTTTATTTATCAATAGCTCATACGCAAGTTCAAGTTGAAGCTGAAGAAAATGAGAACAGGTCCACAATAGCCACCATATGACCTTGAGTATATTCCACCTGAGTTTAGAGACCATCTCAAGAATAGATTTGATGCATTGAAAGCTAATGACCGAAGACCAGATGAGTTGTGGAATGACATCAAGGACATCATACACAAAGAAAGCAAGAGGTCATTAAAAAGACAAGAAAGGAAGAAAAGACCAAAATGCATGTCAGAAGAGACTCTGAAACTTGCTCTTGAACATAGAGTAGCTAAAGCAAACAGAAAAAATGATGAAGTAAAAGAGCTGAAGAGAAGATTTCAAAGGGCAGTTTGAGAAGACAAAGCACAGTATTATAATTACATGTGCAAAGGCCTGGAGTTAGAAAACCAAAAGGGAAGAAAATGCTTGGCATTTCTCAGGCTGAAAGAACTGAAGAAAAAATTTAAGCCTTGAGTTGCAATATTGAAGGGATTCTATGGGCAAAATATTAAATGACGCAGGAAGGATCAAAAGAAGATGGAAAGAATACACAGAGGCACTATGCCCCCCAAAATCGGCTGATGTTCAACCATTTCAGGAACTGATGGTGTTGAAGGAAGAGGTCTAAGCTGCGCTAAAGGCATTGGGGAAAAACAAGGCGCGAGGAATTGATGGACTACCAATTGAGATGTTTCAACAAATGGATACAGCACTGGAAGTGTTTGCTCATCTATGCCAAGAAATCTGGAAGACAGCTACCTGGCCAACTGACCAGAAGAGATCCATATTTATGCCTATTCCCAAGAAAAGTGATCCATCTGAATGTGGAAATTATTGAACAATATCATTAATATCACACGCAAGTAAAATTTTGCTGAAGATCATTCAAAAGCAATTGCAGCAGTGCCTTGACGAGGGACTGCCAGAAATTCAAGCTGGATTCAGAAGAGGAGTTGGAACCAGGAATATCATTGCTGAGGTGAGATGGATCCTGGCTGAAAGCAGAGCATACCAGAAAGATGTTTACCCGTGTTTTATGACTATGCAAAGGCATCCAACTGAGTGGATCATAACAAACTATGGATAACACTGTGAAGACTGCTAACTACAGAATGCTTAATTGTGCTCATGGGGAACACGTGCATAGATCAAGAAGCAGCCATTTGAACATAAGTAGATACTACGTGGTTTAAAGTCAGGAAAGGTATGTGTCGGGGCTGTATCTTTTCATCATACTTATTCAATCTGTATGCTGAGCAAATAATCTGAGAAGCTGGACTATATGAAGAAGAACAGGGCATCCAAATTGGAGGAAGACTCATTAACAACCTACCATATGCAAATGACACAACCTTGCTTGTTGAAAGTAAAGAGGATTTGAAGCACTTACTTATGGATTACATCTCAACATAAAGAAAACAAAAATTCTCACAGCTGAACCAATAAAGAGCATCATGATAAATGGAGAAAAGAACAAAGTTGCTAAAGATTTCATTTTACTTGACTCTATAGTCAACACCCATGGATGCAGCAGTCAAGAAATCAAACAACATATTGCATTGGGTAAATCTACTGCAAAAGACCTCTCTAAAGTGTTAAAAAGCAAAGATGTCACCTTGAAGACTAAGGTACGCCTGACCCAAGCCATGATGTTTTCAAACGCCTCGTATACATGTGAAAGCTGGGCAATGAATAAGGAAAACTAATAAGAATTGACACTTTTAAATTATGGTATTGGCAAAGAATGTTGAACATACCATGGCCTGCCAAAAGAATGAACAAATCTGTCTTGGAAGAAGTACAGCCAGAATGCTCCTTAGAAGCAAGGATGGTGAGACTACATCTCACATACTTTGGACATGTTATCGGGAGAAATCAGTTCCTGGAGAAGGACATTATGCTTGGTAGAGCAGGAGGTCAGAGAAAAAGAGGAAGACCCTCAATGAGATGCATTGACACAGTGGCTGCAACAGCAGCTCAAGCACAACAATTGTGAGGATGGCGCAGGACCGGGCAGTGTTTCGTGCTGTTGTGCGTATGGTTGCTGTGAGTCCGAACCAACTCGATGGCACCTGACAACAACAACAAGCAGTTAGGGGTGTGTGGGATTGGAAGTGGGGACTCCTAATGGCTTCATGGTCTCTCTTTGGGGTGATGAAAATTTTCTGAGACTAGTTAGTGGTGATGGTCACATAACACTGTAGTAAATGTCACTAACGGTAACATTTTCTCTTTTTTTGTGGTAAATACATGAGTAACAAATCCTTTGCCTTTTGTAAATTTTCTTTTGTGTCTTTTATCACAATGAAAAATAAACAGTATCAGAGCCCTTTACAAAGATTATGTTATAATATAAGAAAATACTTAGGATATAATGTTAAGGGATAAAAATGCAAAATTATGTATGTAAGATGGCTATAACCATATCAAGACTCAACTTTATACGTAGAAAAAAGACCAGAAATAGCTTACTGTAATAAATGTTAGCTGTTTTGTTTGTTTTGGGGTGATAAAATATGTGATTTTCCTCTACCTGTTAGAGTTTTTCTTAACTTTCAATTAATAACCAGATGTTACTCATATAATTTTTTAAAAATGTTTTAAAAGAGAAAGGAGGAGGAGAGAAATGGCTGTGGCATAACTTCCCCAAGGATAACTGCGCCTTGTCCTGAGCACGGGGTGGCCTGTGTCTTGGATGCTGGGGTTGGAGAGGCCAGGCTGACAGGAGAGACTAGGGGGCACCAGCAGGAGGGAGGAGACATCCCTGAGCACAAAGGGTAACTTTCCACCACTCACCCAAGGCTCATGGTTTCTTCTGAAAACCTCCTCCTACGCACCCGCACCCTCTGTTTGTCTTTTCTGTCTCTCTGGCTTCTCCTTCATTGGGCAGTCAGCGTGCCCTGGGACTTTATTCACCTTCCATCCATTTTTCAGCAATCCTTAGTTGAGCACCTGCTCTGTGACCTGTGTACCACCTGTATCCATGTAGCCAAAGTGCAAGCACACAGCCTGTGACTCTGGCCAGCTGGGGTGGCTTAACGCAGTGGACCTTTATATTATTTCTCTTTCATTTTCTAGCTACACTCTGCCTTTGATTCCTGGTCTGAGCTACAGTCCTCTCTCTCAATGCCTTTGGACAGTAAGGAAGTAATGCCTTTTCTATCTCATTTGTCTGGATCTGGCCTCTGAGTTAGGCTAAAGATTGCAGCCCAGATGAGCTCCTGGACATCCTGAATGTGAGTCTTTCCCAGGAGCTGCCTGCTTCCCTCTGGGCCTGCAGCCCTCACTCTGGAGCCTTGCTATCTCTTCTGACCACAGGCTTCAACTCAGGCTGTCTCTGCTTCTTTTCTCTAGAGCCCTGGTGGCGCAGTGGTTAAGAACTCGGCTGCTAACCAAAAGGTCAGCAGGTTGAATCCACCAGCAGCTCCTTGGAAACTCTGTCCTGTAGGGTCACTATGAGTCAGAATCGACTCGACAGCAATGGGTACGGGATCATAGCTTAAACCTTGTGGATCATGCTGCATGCTGTTTTTGCTTTGGACCTAAACCTATTATCTCCAATTTTTATTTTTTAATTGCCACTGCTCTCACCTCTCAGCATTAATGTGGCCCAGACCCATATTTGTATTCTTGAATTCTCACCTTGCATTGCAGCTATAGCAACAGAGGTTTGGGGCAGAGGTCTATTTCTTCAAACATCTAGAGATAGGCTCAGACATAAGCTCCTTACGGCAGGGCTCCGTGTCAACCTTTTCCCTCTCTAGCTCCTGGCATTGTGTCCCGTCATGGTAGGATCACTATGTATGCACATTGGGTGGTGGATTCATGCAAGGAAAACATCAGTTAAATATTATCGTTGTGTTTATTATTTGCTCTTTAGGTAAGAACTCTTGTTGTTTGCCATCAAGTGGATGCCAACCCATATCGACCCTATAGGATAGGGTAGAACTATCCCATAGGGTTTCCTAGGCTGTAAACTATACGGGAGCAGATTGCCACATCTTCCTCCTATGGAGCATTTGTTTGGTTCGAACCGCTGACCTTTTGGTTAGCAGCCAAGTGCTTAACCACTGTGCCACCAGGGCTCCTTGGTAAGAACTCTGGGGCATTAAAAATAACACAGTTGGGAGGGAATGTGTTGTCTTTGATAGACATGGTCTCATTTATTCAACAAATATTATTTTTACTCCTTGAGGGACTCCTCGGCCCTGCAAAGGGCAACAATGCTCTGGGTGCTGTTCTGGACCCGTAGAAGCTTCCTTCCAGTCAGTAGAAATATGACATATACTAATAGCATTGTGTGTGTGATTACGCCACCCAGCACCAAGTCTTATATCTTTGCAGCTAGCTCCTGATTCTCTACAGCTAGCTTTGGTATTTTATTTCCCACTTTGCTCAGCACCTCGAACTAAAGCTAGCTGAAATTAAATCTGTCAGGGGGTAGTTATCACGCTTACTGATGTTAAAAACCTGAATGCAGCCCAGAGAAACCCAGAAATTAGTGTAACAGAATATATTTATTGTGAGTAGGTATGATATGAATCGGGCAGCATCAATCCGAAAGTATCAGTACAGCGCTCCAAAGAAGGGATAGTGAAACAGGGGTTCGGGCAGGGTCCTTCCTGAAGGTCATTTTAATGCCCCAAAAGAATCCAGTGCCTAAGGCAAAGTGGTCTCCACTAAGCTGCTCACTAGGCTATTGTTTGACTTGAAGGTGACCCCAGGCAAACCAGTTCCTTAAAGGTTCAAAGTTCAAAAGGACGTCTAAGGGTAAATGGTCTGGGCGGGTCACCCCAACTCCATGGACCTAGAAATCTGGATTCCAGAAGGATTAAAATGGTTTCTCCCTGATAGGGACAGTGTTTGCGGCTGAATCTTGGCCCTTTGTTCAGTTTCATTAATAGTAACACCTTCCTCCAGGAAGAAGGAGAACAGCAACTTAGTCAAAATGAAATTCTTGGCAGGGTAGTATGCGGTACCTGGCTAGCAATTAGCACTCAATAAGGGTTAGCTCTTACTGTTGCTCTAGTCAGTCTCCCTTCCAAATTTCCACATTCAAAAGAGAAGAGTATTACCAGTTATCCGGACCTAAATGTTCAGGGTTGCTTTTCTTCCTCTGCTTCCTCTTATCTTCTGCATGCAGAGATTGTATATTTGGGGAAGAGCAGAGAACGTTCAGATTCTCTATCCCCACCATCCCCAGAATGCAGAATTAAACTTGGTAAGGCTAGAGGATAAATTTGCTGATAGACAGTAAAATATACAACAAACAAATATTGCATTAGAGAGAGGATTTGTAAAGATATTCAAATGATCCAAGATGGCCATACAGATATTAACATACATAAAGAAAGAATGTGTGACTAGAAGAAGTCCAGATAGTTTATTCTCTGAGCAGCCTGAACAAGCATTCCCATTTCAACCCCCTCACAGAGGCACGAAACATTATTTAATACAACTTGGTAAGTGAAAAACTGTTTTTTGATGTTTCAATTTCTTTTTACTTACTAGTGATGTTGAATACTTCATATACTCATTTCCTACTTGCGATTTGCCTGCTTTTTTTTAAATTAATCTATTAGTTCTTTCGGAGCCCTGGTGGTGCAGTGGTTAAATGCTCAGCCGCTAAACAAAAGGTTAGCAGTTCAAACACGCCAGCCGTTCCTCGGAAACGCCATTAGGGCAGTTCTACTCTGCCTGTAGGGTCGCTGTGACTTGGAGGCGATGTGACAGCAACAGATTTGGTTTTGGTCTGGTCTTCTCTTTATAAGTGCCATTGTGCCTAGCTTCTTTGAGCTGTTTGCTTTTTCTGGAATCAAAATTGTTTTATTTTTTATCTTTTTGGATATGTGTATAGAATTACTGCTCAGAATAAACCTTATGTTGAAATTTCATTGAGTTTTGATTATTGTTCACAGAACTTGGGGTATGTAAACATGTAGGCTAAGGAAGAATTGTTTGGAGGAAGGCTAGCTTCCCAGAAATTTTTACTCAAGAAAGGGTTCCGACTCAAAATCTTCTCTATCTGAGCTGTTGATGGGTGGGTTCTGCTGATGGGTGTGACATTGAACACATGTATGTGTCTGGGAGGGGGCCAGGTGGCGTTGTGGTGGATAAATTACTTTTATGTGTGGCCTTTCTAGCCATGGTCTTGTAACTCTCACCCAGAGGATTGTGTGGTAGGGTAATTGTGGCCTACCAAGGGTATTGGTCAGTTTTGCCTTAAAAGAGAGCCAATTCCAGAGCGGAGGGGAGGAGCCCGCCACCACCAAGGAAAGAGAGATCAGCAGGAGAGACCCAGAATCTAGTTCTTGGCACAGCAGATATTCTGTGTGGATGTGAGAGTAAGTCCCAGGCAGAACTGATATATCACAGGTGTCATGGGGTAGAAAGGGCAGAGACTTGGCAGCAGGAGATGGTGTAGTGGGCTTCCTGGCCCAGGGAGAGAGAAAGCCGAATGCTTTTGGGCAGAGACTGAGAGCCAGGAAGAGCCTATCCTGATGGAAGAACTGTATCTTGAATGTTCCTGAGTCTTAACTGTAACTGTTACTTCCCTTATAATAAGCCCCATAATTGTGAGTATGTTCTGTGAGGTCTTTGTGGCCATTGCAATGAATAACGGAACCCGGAAAAGAAGTAGAGAGTTCTGTGTGAAGGACAGTTGATGCCAGAATTAGTAATGATGGCGGAGAGAGGAGGCTTGTCTGGCCTCCACCTCATAGGAGTCAGCCTTTCGCTGTTGATCTTGTTTCCTCTTCCCTCGTTGTAGGGTTGGAAGAGGTCAGACATTGCCCCCAAGCTGTTTTTATAGACATCAAGTGAGGGAGGTACTTGCTGGAGTTACAGGAGATTAAGAACTGCCAGAGGGGGAAGGTGCCTTACCAGGGGACTGGAAAACTAGGCAATCCTTTCTTCTTTTCTCTTTAAGTCTGGTATGCTTTTCAGTAAATCAGTTGATATTTAGCTGAAGTTTGAATTTGCATATTAAAGTCTTCTATGAGAACTGAGAATAAGATGGTGAGAAAAATGATAGGTCATTCAGATGTTTATAATTATATACAAAGTATTGATGCTGTTGCCTGAGCCTGGAGTCATTTATATGTTCAAAAAAATTGAGGAAGGAAGTGAGGATGTTTGGAAGTTAACACTTCTTTGTCAATGGATATTAGCAATCCCGCCAACAGTTTTATAGGCTTAGGGAAGGGAGCAGGGTGGCCAGCTTTTCCAGTTTACACGGGACTGAGCTTCCTCTGGATGCAGGACTTCCAATATTTAAAACAAAACAAAACAAAACAAAAAAACAGAACCACTAAACAAACAAACAAAAAACACTTGCTAATGAGTCAACTCTGACTCGTGGAGACCCTACGCATGCCAGTGTTGAACTGTGCTCCACAGGGTTTTCAATGACTGATCTTTCAGGAGTAGATCACCAGGCCTTTCTTCCAAGGTGCCTCTGGGTGGACTTGAACCTCCACTCTTTTGGTTAGCAGTCAAGTGCTTAACCATTTCCATCACCCAGAGACTCAAAAACAGGACAGTCCTAGGCAAACCAGGACAGTCAGTCACTTAGATGGTTTGCCACACACGGACGAACTGCAGGTAATCCTCCCCAGGATAAAGCAACAGGCTCTTTATGTCCACTTTCGACAGAGGATGAAATTGCAGATTTAAAAGATTCAGGAACTGCCTTAAGTTCACATAAACTGGGCATGAATGAGCCTTGATTTAAACTCGGTTCTGCCTGATGTCAAAGTGCCCTTTCTACTCCATGACACCTGTGATATATTAGTTCTGCCTGGGACTCACTCTCACATCCACACAGAATATCTGCTGTACCAAGAACTAGATTCTGGATGATTTGAAACTGACTCTGTCACACTGGTAAGTTTAAAAGTCAGTGAATAACAACAAGAATAACAGTCCAATAATAGTAGCCACAAGAATAGAAATACAATTTCTAGTGTCATTGGAGCCTGAAGGCAACTTGGTTAACCACTAAATTTACTTAGATCTTCTGAGAAGGCACATTGAATTAGGGGACAGTTACCAATGGCCTCTTCCTAGTCTGGTGCAGTCTTGGGAATCCAGACAGGCCAAAGAGAAGATCTCACATACACATTCACACACACGAAACACATGCTTGCACACACACGCAGCTCGTGGTTGATGAGATTCGAACTCGGCCATCTTGGTCATCTTCCCCTTCACTTGAGGGCTACGCTGGGTTGCATTTAAGGCTTGCTGACTCTGCAAGTTATACTTATTTTCTTAATGGAAGGAGTAAGAAAAATGAAAAAAATATACAGAGTCTCAGACAAGCAGCAGCAGGTCACGGTTGCCTGTTTACTTGTTAGTCTCTCCTGTGTAGGCCCCGAATCAGCGTATCTCCTCATTTGGTTGTACACCGGTATCCAGGGCAGGGTCTCTCCCAGAGTCAGCATCTGCCCTTTGCTGAGTGGGTGTGTAAACGATCAACAAAAGAAATGCCTAAAAAGGAGAGAATCATTGCCAATGTTGAAAATTAACTGGATTTTCTAATTTGATAACAAATATGTTAAAGTACAAAAAATGTTAGACATAACCTCTTCTAAGGAAAAGTAAATCCTAAACTCCAGAGTATTACTCTGAGCAACTGTAGTAAAACTACCAGGACTAGCCAGAAGGAGCAACCTGTTGATGGTCTAAGCAAAGAAACTGGGGCTGGGTTGACTTTGGTCTGTGTAACTGAAGTTCAGTCTCCCAGTTTTACAAGTTAGCAGTGACAATGAACAGAACCAACTGGGATACACATTACAGAGGGCTTTTGGAATGTTGTCACAGCTGGATCAATTCATCTACATTTTTTGGGAAATTTCAATAAGTATCTTATATTTTACCTCTTTTAACTTAACACTTTGAGATCACCCAGGGATTCAAAAGACAGTTGAGTTCAATGTGCATCTGTGCCCACAGAGAGGGCATTAGATGGTGAGGGTGTCTTAAATTGCCCAGTGCTAGAACTCAGGAAGGTATGTTTGGAAAATTTAAAACTTATCAGCTGACACCAGTCTTTTGTGACAGGCTGTTTGCTCTTGAACACTGCTCAGCACTCTTAGTTCTCAGCGTGAAATGGTGAAGGTCCCCACCCTCATCGCTGCCTTCCAGAGTGCTGGGAGTGCCCTGACTGGGACAGCTGCTCCAGGAGTTCTAAGAGATGTCACGTCCTTTCCACATGAAGACCAAGACGAGTGAGTGGAAGGGAGGCTGGCCATTTGCAGAGGGTCTGCGTCCACTTACCCCACCTCTGCCAGACTGCTATACTCCTAGGGCTTCTCGGGAAACACCCCACTTCCTCACACATGGAGGCTCTACAAGTTTGCTTCCTTAGCACTAGGGATTGCTTCTATGGGCTACTTTGTCTTTTTTCAAATCTGAGTGAGTTGTGGTGTCCATTTACTCTGTGTTTCTAAATCCTGCCGTAGAATCCCAGGACTCATCTCCCCCAGATTGGTTTAAAGGGTTCCAGTCACAAACATGGTAATGTAGCACAAGCTGCTTAGAAGGTTTCTGAAACTTGAGGAAGGAGGCAGGAAGAAAGGATGGGAAGGAGGAAGGGAAGAAGGGGGAGAGGGAGGGACACAGGGGAGGAAGAGAGGGAGGAAGGAAGAAAGGAGGGAGGGCAGGAAGAAGGAAGAGGAGAGGGAGAAAGAAAGGGAGTTTTCAGTAAGGAGAAATAATAAAAAACAATGTATTTGATATTGAGTGAATCTTCTGCAGAAGACCTTGTTAAAGTTTTAAAAAGCCAAGATGTCACTTTGATGACTAAGGTATGCCTGACCCAAGCCATGGTCATTTCGATTGCTTCATACGCATGGGAAACTGGAAGATAAAAGAGGATGGTGGAAGAAGAACTGATGCATTTGAATTATGGTGCTGGTGAAGAATACTGAATATGTAGCTGACTGTGTGGCAACTAACGACAACACAGTTCCATAAAAAAGATATAATTATTAAAAACAAAGTTAATAAACATTTGTATTTTTCCTTAACTGGCCCTTGATGACAGCCAAAAAGAAGAGCTTCAACCAAAATATTCCTTAGAAGCACAGACGGAGAGACATTGACTTGCTTACTTTGGATGAGTCATCAGGAAAGACCAAGCCCTAGAAAAGGACATCATGTTCGGTCAAGTAGAGGGTCATCAAAAATGAGGGAAACCCCCAGTGAAACGGCTAGCCACTGTGGCCATGGCAACGGGCTCAAACGTATCAACAATCATGACGATGCTGCAGGACTGGGCACTGCTTCACTCTGTCACACAGAAGGCCACCAGGAGGCGGGGCTGACTATGTGGCGACTAAAAACAACAACGCAGCTCCACAGAAAAGATGTAATTATTAAAAACAAGGTTCATGACCATTTTAATTTTTTCCTTAATTGGCCCTTGATGCCTCATCTCGGGACCACCTGCACGCTAGGGTGCGTAATAAATATGTCTTGCTTTTCCCGTTTGACGTGCAGACCCAATATTGTGTCATTATTTTCACCGAACCTTATTTACCTGTAAATCTACATAGTATGCACGTTTCATTTAACACCTAAGTGATATACCATTGTACACCATTAAATACACCCTAGGTTTTTTTTTTTTTTAGTAAAGACAGCATAATTTGCTTAATCGTTCCTCAGTTGTTCAGAGATTTGAGTTGTTTTCATCCCTGTAATGCTACACCTAATATAGTTACAGTCCCTTTACCTCAATACGGATGATTTTTGTTTCTCTAATGCGGCTCTTTATTTCTTTGTGTGCACGTGTATTTGCCCACAATTAGGAAGGTTTTGTTTAGTTTTTTTTTTCCTCTTTGTTTCTATGTTATTGTCCAAAAAAGGATTTTCTGGGTCAGAAAACACGATCTGTGTTACTGACTTTTCCAGATTTTAAAAAAAACAATGGAACTGTTTTCCAGGTATAAAGTCACTTTGCTCTTTTAGACAAAGTCCCTGTAAAGAATTTTCTGAGATGAAGGGTATCTTCCAAGAATAAGGAGCATCTTTCAGGCTCAACAATCCTATTACTTGGCTACTCCCTGGTGCGGGGACCGGATTCTGGGACTGTATCATGATAATTCTGTGGGCTCCCAGCCCCTTCCTTGTTGTTAGTTGCTGCCATGTTAGCTCTGACTTATGGCGACCTCATGCACAACAGAATGAAATGTTGCTGGGTCCTGTGTCATCTTCATGATCATCTGTGTGCTCAGGTCCATTGCTGTGGCCACTGTGTGTTTTGAGTGTCTTCCACCCTAGGGGGCTCTTCTTCCAGCACTGTAGTGGACAGTGTTCTGTTGTGATTCACAGGGTTTTCATTGGTTAAATTTCAGAAGTAGATCGCTAGGCCTTTCTTCCTAGTCTGTCTTATTCTGGAAGCTCTGCTGAAACCTGTCCACTATGGGTGACTCTGCTGTATTCGCAATACTGCCGGCATAGCCTCCAGTATCATTGCAACACACAGGCCACCACAGTACGACAAACTGACAGATGGGTGGTAGTCTCAGACCCTAACAAAAAAAAAAAACCAAACCTGTTGCTGTGGAGTTCGTTCCAACTCATAGTGACCCTAGAGGCCCATAGAATCTTAGTCTTGTTTGATGAGCAAAGAGAGGTCAAAAAAAAAAAAGATAACACTGCAGACAAAAGAATTCCTTTCTAACCGTCATCTGTTGCTTGTGAGAATATAAAATAGTACAGCCACTGTGAAAAACAGTTTGGCAGTTCCTCAAAAAGTTAAACACAGAATTACCACATGATCCAGACATTTCACTCCTAGGTATATGCCCAAAAGAACTGAAAGCAAGAATGCAAACAGATACTTGTGCACCAGTGTTCGTTGCAGCACTATTCACAATAGCCAAGAGGCGAAAACAGCCTACGTGTTCATCAACAGACAAATTAATAAACAAAATGCGGTATGTGCATACAATGGATTACTACTCAGCCATAAAGAGAAATGAAGTCCTGATACAGGCTACAACACGGATGAACCTTGAAAATGTTATGCTGAGTGAAATAAGTCAGTCACAAAAGGACAAATGTGATCAGACTTCTATGAAATATCTAGAATAGGAAAGTGTGAGGAGACTAAAGTGTGTGGTTATCAGGTGTAGAGGAGGGGAAAGGGGGGCATCATTGCTTAGGGGGTACTGAGTTTCTGTTAATGGCAATGGAAAAATTGGGGAACAATAAGGGTGATGGTTGAATAACATGATGAACATAATTACTGTTACTGAACTATACACGTGAAGATTGTTGAAACGGCAAATGTTCTGTTACATATATATTTACCACAAAAAAGATCATTTCTAGTCAATCTTTTTCTTTTTTTAAATTTCCACTCATTTTTAAACCCTGGTGATACAGAGACAACCCTTGTTTAATCTATGGATACCTCTCATATAGGTAGATAATTACACTTGTGTATCTGTTTGATCCTGTTATGGATTGAGCTGCGTCCCCCAAAATCTGTAAATCCTAACCTCTGTGTTTGTGGTTATAATCTCATTTGGGAATGGGTTGTCTTTGTTATGAGGCAGGATTTGTGGAGGGTGTGTTCTGAGTCAATTTCTTACAAAATATAAAAGGAGCAGATTAGGCATGCAAAGATGGTGGAAGAGAGATGTCAAGTCACATGGAGATTGCCCAGGAGCAGAAGCTAAAAGAAACAAAGACCTTCCTCCAGAGCTGACAGAAAGAGAAAGACTTCACTCTAGAGCTGTCACCCTGAATTTGGACTTCTGGGCTCCTAAACTGTGAGAGAATAAATTTCTGCTCATTAAAGCCACGCATTTGTGGTATTTCTGTTAAAGCAGCACTAGGTAAGTAAGAGGAGCCCTGCTGGTGCAGTGGTTTGGAGCTTGGCTGCTAACCAAGAGGTCAGCAGTTCAGATCCACCAACTGCTCCTTGGAAAACCTACAGGGCAGTTCTACTCTCTGTTCTGTGGGGTCACTGTCAGTTGGAATTGACTCGATGGCAATAGGTTTGGTTCTTTTGGGTGTGTGTTTAGATAACTAAGACCTTATTTGTAGAAGAATGTTAGTAGCTCTTGACCTTATTTGTGTTGAATAAATGCTTCGAGAGGTATGACAGTGCTGTGCAAGCACAGGGGAAGACTTGGGGGAGGAGGTGGAATTTGAGCAGGCCCTTGAAGGACATGGGGTCTCACCAGATGGGCTAAGAAGAGGCTACTCTGAGCAAGATGGGCTAAGGAGTTTGGGCCTCATCCTAAAAATGGAACGGTGCCACTGAAAACTTTAAAGCAGTAGAAAAGCTGAAGTCTGAATTACTACACTGACCTTTTTCTTTATAAAGGTCTCGTGAAAAATTTGCATGTTAGATTTTTTTTTTTTTTGGTTAAATTCTCAATTTATCAAATTTTTGTATCCACTGATTTTTGTAAAAAAAAAATTTTTTTTTTCTTTTATACCCAAACTTCTTCATATTTGCTGAAAATTGCAGAGGAGTCAGGAGGTACTTTAGTACAGCTGCTTGATAGTAATCAGAGAGTATAATAACAGCATTCACGGAGAACATTATACCTTTAAAGAGGAGACCCAGACCTGCCACTCCCAAATACGCCTTGTAGCAGTCATCTTCCCCTCTTCCTGGTGTGGAACCTTTATGTGTCACCTTGTGTTGATCACAGAGACCTGGTTCTTCATAAGGCCACTGTCTACAGGGTTACCTGGCTGATGAGAAGGTATGAACACATGCACATGGTTCAGTCGACAGATGAGAATTGCCCTTTTTAAAGCATGGTGCAAGGCCTTATGGGGATGAGACAGAAATGAGGTAATCTGTAGTGGGTCTGGGAGTGGGGAGAAGGACAAACAGACTGGGGTGATTCTCAGGGAGGACAGGCCTGGATAGGAGACGATGTGTGGAGAGCCAAGAAACCACACAAGCCTGCCAGACACCTAGGCTCATAGAGAAGAGAGTGGAATGAGAGGAATCATGAGAAAGCTTAAGGGAACAGAAATTTTGTCTACTCATCTTTGGGGATGGTCCTGCCCTCGGTGACCTATTGCAATCTTACGAATCCCACTTTGTCCATAAGGTATGGAAATGGAAAAGGTTTCCTCTGTAGTTTGACTGGCTTTAGGAAAAGCCAACAGGACATGCTTATACACAGAGACTCAGATGACACTGCCAACCGGGCCCCCAGGTGCTGAAATCCCTATGGTGCTGGGGGAGGTATGCTGGCCCAGGATGTGTCCCTGTGGGTGGGCCCCAGTGTCTGTCTGCCCCTGCACACCGGAGGACAATGAGGCACGGTGGCCAGGGCTAGAGACTTCTGGGCAGGCCTCTTTCCACCCTGTTCACATAGAAGAGTCTCTGTACTTTGGATACTAAGCCAAGGACAGAAACTGACACAATAATCTTGAATCTAACAACTAGAAAAGGATGTTGAATAGGATGTGTAACTTATCTGCGGCTACTTTTTGAACAATTTAGGACAGAACTCTGTGAGTAAATACCCTCCTCAATTCTGCACCTTAAGTAGGGGCTTCTGCTGCTCTGGAGGAGACTTTAATTGCCTGTCGTCTGTATGAGGTGCCCTGGTGGTGCAGTGGTTAAGTGCTGGCTGCTGCTAACCAAAAGGTTGTGGTTCAAACCCCCAGGCATTCCTTAGGAGAAAGATGTGGTGGTCTGCTTACCTAAAAGATTTACAGCCTTGGAAACCCTGCAGGTTCTCTATGAGTCAGAACCGACCCAATAGCAACGGGTTATTTTGTTGTTATTGTCTGTATGTAGGCCCTGGCTGGCGTAAATGGTAAATACCCTCTGCTGCTAACCAGAATGTTGGCGGATCAAGACCACCCAGAAGTGCCTCAGAAGAAAGACATGGCAATCTACTTGTGAAAAATCGTCATCAAAAACTCTGTGGAGCACAGTCTACAGAGACAGGAAGTCACTGAGGGCCCCTATGGAGCACAGTCTACTCTGACACAGGAGGTCACTGAGGGCCCCTATGGAGCACAGTCTACTCTGACGCAGGAGGTCACCGAGGGCCCCTATGGAGCACAGTCTACTCTGACGCAGGAGGTCACCGAGGGCCCCTATGGAGCACACTCTACTCTGACGCAGGAGGTCACCGAGGGTCCCTATGGAGCACAGTCTACTCTGACGCAGGATGTCACCGAGGGCCCCTATGGAGCACAGTCTACTCTGACACAGGAGGTCACTGAGGGCCCCTGTGGAGCACAGTCTACTCTGACGCAGGAGGTCACTGAGGGCCCCTGTGGAGCACAGTCTACTGATGCAGGAGGTCACCGAGGGCCCCTGTGGAGCACAGTCTACTGACGCAGGAGGTCACCGAGGGCCCCTATGGAGCACAGTCCACTCTGACGCAGGAGGTCACTGAGGGCCCCTATGGAGCACAATCTACTGACACAGGAGGTCACCGAGGGCCCCTATGGAGCACAGTCTACTGACACAGGAGGTCACCGAGGGCCCCTATGGAGCACAGTCCACTCTGACGCAGGAGGTCACTGAGGGCCCCTATGGAGCACACTCTACTCTGACGCAGGAGGTCACCGAGGGCCCCTATGGAGCACAGTCTACTCTGACGCAGGAGGTCACCGAGGGTCCCTATGGAGCACAGTCTACTCTGACATAGGAGGTCACCGAGGGCCCCTATGGAGCACAGTCTACCCTGACACAGGAGGTCACCGAGGGCCCCTATGGAGCACAGTCTACCCTGACACAGGAGGTCACCGAGGGCCCCTATGGAGCACAGTCTACTCTGACGCAGGAGGTCACCGAGGGTCCCTATGGAGCACAGTCTACTCTGACGCAGGAGGTCACTGAGGGTCCCTATGGAGCACAGTCTACCCTGACGCAGGAGGTCACCGAGGGCCCCTATGGAGCACAGTCTACTCTGACACAGGTCACTGAAGGTCAGAGTCTGTCTGCACACTGGGACTTTTTTGAGTCCAGGCTTCTAGGGTTTTTCCCTCTGGAGGCCTCGATTTGGAAGTCCTCATTGTATGGGCTACCTGGGTGTGGGGTGGTGAAACAGGACAAAGCAGGTAATCAAGGCAGGTGGTTTGCTGGGAAAATGGAGTGTCATTTATTAAAGTTGGAGTGCAAAGGAGGCTTGAGAGCTTAGTACAGGGGTGAGGTTTTAAAAAAAAATTTTTTTTTTAAAGCTTATTTCCCATCTGAAAGTGAATTCCTTGGGTAGATATCCTGAAAAGGCTGAGATTTCTATGGCTGAGATTTCTATAGCAGCAATAAGTGAAGTCACCAAATGGATGCGGCCGAGGAGTACATACACGGAGAAAGAAAGCCAGCATAATAACAAGCCTCCCTTGGGCAGTTTGAAGTCCGAGTGTCCTTCATTTCCTAGTTAGGGAAAGATGCAAGTCCTTCTGTATGATCGCTGGGAGGCCACGTTTCCAGGACAGTTCTGGGGCTGGGTTCCCGCTAGTTGTAGGATTTCCCACACTGAGCTAGGGGCTTTGTCTCCAGAACACGCGAGTCTTTTTTCAGACATTGGCACGCCTGTTTTGGTGGGAGGATTAGGACGAGTGTTCCTAGAACCATGTTCAGTTACATACTGAAAAACGCACCAACGGCTGAGAGCGAAGGGGCCGGCGCCAGCAGCTGCGAAGTGGATCACTCCTGCTCCTGACCCCCTCCTCTCTGCGATGCCCCAGTGGTGGTTTCTGCCAGGAGCCCAGAGTGTCACTTCAGGATGAGACCGTACACGGACGGGCTTCACTCTGCACGACCTCGGCTGACACCATGCGCTTTTAATGACAGCCGGTGGTGGGGCCGGGTCTTCTCCTGCCGGTCCAGTCCTCCTCCCGCCCGCCGGGCACCTCTGCTGGGTGGGGCTGGAGAGGCTCAGGCTGAGGGCGCCGTGTGGATCCCGGCCCAGCGCCCAGGTGGTCTGAAGGAGGAGGCAGTTTGTCCAGGACGCCACCGTCTCGGGGGCGGCTTCAGGAGGCGGCCGACGCGGTCCGCGCGCGTTCCTGGGATCTGGGGAGCGGGGGACGTTCCTGCCGGAGCGGGGCAGACCCGGCCGAGGGCCTTTCTAGGGCAGCGGTCCGAGGGTACCGCGGCCCGGGCGGAGGCGTTCCCGGGATGGGGGCGGCCGAGGGGGCGGGCCCGCGGAGCCGGGAGGCGGGCCGCCACGTGACCGCCCGGGGCCGGGCCGGCGCTGGGCTGGGCTGCCCAGAAATAGCGCGGGTTTCCGCCGCCGGGCTGCGAGGGGACGGGCGACGCTAGGACGCGCGCTCGAGGGCGCGGCGCAGACCGGACGCCGAGGATGCTGAGCCCCGGCCCCGGCCCAGTCCCCAGCAAATGATGGCGATCCGGGAGCTGAAAGTGTGTCTTCTCGGGGTGAGTCCCGGCCCGGCTCCGCTGGGGAGACCCGCGCACCCGGCCGCCGCGCGCCCTGGCTTTCCCGCGGCCGCTGCCCCCGCGCGCCCCCGGTCCCGCTGCGCCCGGGACCCGGTCTGCCTCGCTTGGGGCCGGGTGGGGCCCGGGGGCCCGGGCCGGCGCCTTGGATACTTTCCTTCCAGCGGAAAGTTTAGGTTTCTCTGCGGAGGGCCGAGCCCTCCTGGCCTCCCCGGGCCGCTGTGGGTTCCCTTCCTTTAAAGTCCACCCCGAGTTAGAGCAGCAGCGATGGCGGTGGGGGCGAGGAGAGGGTGCCGTGGAGGGTGCGTCTGGAAAACTTGATCTCCTGGTAAAGAGAGGCAGGCCCAGAAAGGCCTCGCCGGCACCACCTCCCCTCCCTCAGAGTGGGTCTTCCTAGCCTGAAGAAACGTCAAAGTGCCACAAACAAACCGACAACACTGGCAGGCCTGTGGGTGACGCGGGGCAGCACCTAGAAGCCCCCCGGTAACTCAGGCACTGCCCACGTCACATCTCAGAACTGCTCATTGTGAAAGAAAGCTGGTTTTCAACCGGATTCTGAGCAGGCTTTCGCGTCCTTCTGTGACGCACCGCCCTTCCAGTTGGCACATCTGGACTCCCAAGAAAACCATTTCCTAGAAGAAAGAAATGCTTACAGGCTGTCAAAGTGGATGTACGAGAAGCGTATAAAGAGAACATGAACCTGAGTCCAGTCGGGCAGCGCTAGCTGTCCGCGGTTAGGGTTAGGGTTGAATTGTACCAAACCACGGTCTGGGCTCCGGCCCGCCCCGCGCCTCTCGGCTCTCCGGTCACTGCCCTCTGCCAGAACTGTCCTTACACTGGGTTGTCCAGTTCGCCTAGAATTCCAGGGGCCAAGGACCCCGTCCTTGTTACCCCCTAGCCCAGAGCACCCAGTACTCCCTGCCTCCAGTTGCTCAGCCCAGCATCCCGGAACACGATGCTTCTGGACTTTCTCTGTTGACCTTTGTCAGGGGTGCAGACAGGTTTTGCTGTCTGCCAGGCTCTCTAATATAGTCCAGACATAAACTCCAGGAATCCCAGGCTTCCTTGTGAAAGCCCACCTCAGCCTCAGGAGAGACCTTCAGAGACTTAGAAGGAATGGGAATCAAGGGGTCACTTTGAAGTGTGTTGTGTGTGTGGGAGGAATAAAGTAGGAAATGTTTTGGCCTTTTATTCTTATTTTTTAACACATCCTTCTCCCTTGCTGTCTGCTTAGGCAGCACAGGCCCTGCCCCATCATATGTACTCGCTGTCTTCCATTTCAGCATTCAGGGATGAGTCTCTGTCCTTCTACAAGGAAACTGATCGAGTGGAAAGAGCCGTGTATCAGGAGATAGGAAACCTGGTCCTTATCCTTCCCCACTAACTAGCTGTGCAGTTTTGGACAAGTCACTGAGTTGCCTCATCTACAAAGTGGACATGATACCATTTTCCCTGTAAGGCAAAGGGCTCTGCAAGATGATCTCCTGAGATACACAGTACCAGCTCCTGCTAACCTCTGATTCCAGGGTGGCAGTTAGCAAACCTGGGAGAGGAAAAAGCTGGAGGGAGTCCCTGTTCTTTTTCTCTTCAAGAATGAAACAGTTTTGGTGGCTTCTTGGAGACAATGCCTCATCTTTGTTTGCTATTTCTTTCTGCGGCTCTGTTGATAGGAATTTGAACAGTGCCAAAGCAGACCAAGGAGGTATGTCTGGGCAGATGGAGGCTTTGAAGCATCAATCATGTCACATCATATCTGTGGCCTCTTTTGTTTGACGGTGGCTGTAATTTTCAGTCTTACTTAGGTCAGAGGCTGTCTTATCTGAAAGGGCAAACAACCTTATTATCCACATGGAGTAATGTTTGCCAAGTGTCCTGGCTTGGCTGGTCCTTTCCTGGGCAAGAGGTGTGTGACTGACCTTATTCCTCATTGCTCATCCAAACAGGGTGGTTTTCTGGGTGAGATGACTTGGGCGAGGTCAAAGCCATTTTACTTGCCATGCGTTTACTCTTGATTTGAGAGAGAATCCTGTGGGTCAGTGGATGGAAGAGGGAGTCAAAAGTCTTCTCAGATTTTCAGCAGAAACCCCGAGCTTCTTTGTTCTTTGTGTAGGGAGGCCTCTCCTTGTAGGGTGAAGTCTTACATGTGGCTAGCCCTCCGCTTCCTGTTTTTTTTAGCCACCACATCTCCCTGCAGTCTGAGTGTGGCCAAGATCCTGGCAGCCACACCCTAAAATGCCCTGTTGAGATCACTTTCTCCTTGGCCCTACTTTAGAAGGTGATAGAGAATGTGGCCCTTATTGGTCCAGTAGTCCAAGTTTCACTATCTCAGTGGAGAGGCTGAGGGCCTGTTCTTTTGTGCCTGGTCACTTGCGCAGATTCCTCAGTGATTATTTGGGAACATGCTTCCCATTGTACAAGGCATGGGCAGTCCTGAATTTTATCCCAGGCTGTATGTTGGTGCCTCTTAGCTGTAGTCTCCTCCTCTTCAGTGGGATGGAGGCTCTGCCTTCTGACATTAGGGTTAGTTTCAAAAGTTGGAAGTGAGAGTGGGTCAGATGGCCTGTCTTCTTTACTCATACCAGGGTTGTTCAGAACCCTGATGTTTCTTTCTCCTTATTTTCTGGGAAGTTAGGTGTGTCTAGTCTTACTTCTTCTGTTGAGTGCTCCCCGATGGGATTGACGTTGGTCCGTGGAACAATTGGTGAACGCATTGTGCTCTTGGAAAACCAATGACTCAAGAGCATTAGTCTGTGTTACCTGTTACTAATTATTGGCTCTCATTTTTTTCATGCGTGAACTTCCTCATGTTTATTACACGTGGCCTCAGCTCAGCAGACCTTTGTGAATGTTGTTTTCTGGGATGAGCTGGCTGTCAGTGGGCTCGCGCCACAGGAGGCTGTGCTTGGTAGGAGAGCACACTTATTAGACACCCTGTGAGTATCCTGCCTGCCAATATCATTCCCACTTTGTAGTCTGAACTAGTGTTACGAAACATGTAGCTTAAAAAGAACACCCTTAAAAGCAGAAAAGTATGTTTAAAAAAAAAAAAAACTAACAAAAAAACAACATTCAGGCAGCAGCTGTTTAAACCTCAAAGGTGGAAAGCTTCCCAGTATGCATTTTTAACACACATTACCACGTGGCAAAAAGCAGGAGACAGAGAGAAGGGGGAACAGGGGGAGGAGAAGCTGGAGGAGGAGAGGATCTTTTATTGTTTCCTGTGTGTGTGTGTGTGTGTGTGTGTGTGTGTGTGCGCGCGCGCTGAAAAACTGCTTCCGGATGGAATCCCAGGGAGATTTATATTTGGGCTTTAGTTGTCTTGACAACAGTTTAGAGATTTCTGTCACTTCCTTATGCTGAATGAGTGGTTATAAGACAACTGAGGGCTTCCCTGCTTGAGGGAAGGCGCGGTGGAAGCATCTCCTTTTGGTCTTTGTTAACATCTATGTGGTGGTTTATCAAAGAGCAGTCAAAGACCTCTGACATCTGGGCCTAGGGGACTTCAGATACCTAAAGGGCCTTCATGGGAAATAGGCTCTGTGATCTCAGGACCTACTGGGGCCCAAGAGTGGAACAGGTTTCTGCCCAGAATCAGACAGACCGGTCTGAGCTGTGGACCCACAGGTGGGCTGTTGGGAGTGATGTGGAGCTCCTCTTCCCCAGAGCTCAGTGAGGCTGTGTCAGTCTGGCCTGGCCGCTTCAGAAGAACTGAAGGCTTAGGATGACATATGTGGCCAGATAACCTTCAAATCTGGTTTTCAAGTCTGAGATTCTATTAACATATTCTTTTTTATTTATTTTTATTTCCCTGAAAGTAGCATTTCTCATGTGTGGGAAGAGAGGCTAGCAACAGCATTTATTTATTTTCTTTTTTAGAAAACTTATTTTGTTGTTGTTGTTGAGAATATACACAGCAAAACATACACTAGTTCAACAGTTACTGCATGTACAGTTCAGTGACTTTGATTACATTTTGCGAGTTGTGCAACCATGCTCACTGTCCTTTTCTGAATTCTTCCTCCCCCATTAACATAGACTTCAGAAAAAAAATTTTTTTTTTTTACTCTCCCCTAAAGTTCCTATCTAATCTTTCCAGTTGCTGTTGTCAGTTTTTTTCTTTAAGTTTTATTTATTTTGTTGTTGTTCAGAATATATAAAACAAAACATACACCAATTCAACAATTTTTACATGTAAAATTTAGTTTCATTGATTATATTCTTTGAGTTGTACAATCATTGTCACCTTCCTTTTCTGAGTTGTCCCTTTCTATTAGCATAAACTCACTGCCCACTAAGGCTCCCTTCCAGTCTTTCAAGTTGTTGTTTTCAATTCCATCCCATATGGATAGTTTTTAAGAGTGCATAATGCTCAAGGCAGACCTTTTTTACTAGTTAAGCTAAACTAATGTTCAGTTTTAAGAAGACTTCAGGGGATATTTTTGGTTAAAGGCTTCAAAGATTATCTCAGGGCAGTAGTTTTGGGGGTTCATCCATCCTCCATGGCTCCACAAAGTCTAGAGTCCATGAAAATTTGAAATTCTGTTCTGCATTTCCCCCCTTTTGATTAGGATTCTTCTTTGGAATCTTTGATCAAAACGTCAGTAATGGTAGCTGGATGCCGTCTAGTTCTTCTGGCCTCATGGCAAAGGAGGCAGTTGTTCATGGAGGCAGTTAGCCACACATTCCATATCCTCCCCCTATTCCTGACTCTCCTTTGTCTCTGTTGCTCCAGTTGAATAGAGACCAATTGTGCCTTGGATGGCCGCTTGAAAGCTTTTAAGACCCCAGCCATTAAGAAACAAACTAGGAGGTAAGACAGAAGCACTAAACATGTTATTACCCAATTAACAGGAATGTCCCATGAAACCATGAAGCTGAACCTCTAAAGCAAAGTACCAAATCCCATGAGGTATTTGGTTGTACATAAGCAACCTCAGCAGCTACTCTTAAAAAAATTTTTTTGTCATTGTTATAAATATATTACACAGCTTTTGCCAATTCAGCTTTTTACAGGTGTGCAGCTTATTGTCAGCAATTACAGTAATTGGCTGCGCAACCCTACCCTTAATCAATGAGATTTTTCTATTACTGTTAACTCCCTTTTTCCCCCTCCCGTCACCCCTAGTAACCACCAATAAACTTTTGTCTGTATATATTTGCCTTCTCTTTTTATAAAAGTAAGGCCACATAACATTTGTCCTTTTGTGATTGGCTTCTTTCCCTTGGCATACTGTTTCACGCTGCATCCATACTGTAGCATTTATCAAGATTTCATTTTTCTACTGGCTGATAGTATTCCATTGTGTGTATATACCACATTTTGTTTATCCATTCGTCTTTTGAGGTTGTTTTCACTGTTTGGCTGTTGTGAGTAGTATTGTATTGAACATTGTCATACAAGTCTCTTTTTGAGTCTTTGCTTTAGGTTATATACCTAGGAATGGAACCGCTGGGTTATATGGCAGTTCTAGTTTTAGTTTCATGAGGAACCACCACACTCTTTTCCTCAGTGGCTGTACCATTTTGCATTCCCACTGGCAGTGGATAAGGGTTCCAGTTTCCTTACACCCTCACCAACATTTGTTATTTTCTGTTTTTTTTTTTAATCTTAGCCATCCTAGCGGGAGTGTAAAGCATCTCATTGTGGTTTCGATTTGCATCTCTCTCATGGCTAATGTCATTGAACATCTTTTTATGTGTTTGGTGGCCATTCGAATGTCCTCTTTAGTGAAATGTTTTTTTGCCCATTTTATCATTGGGCCCATTTTATTATTTGTCTTTTGTTATTAAGTTGTTGCAGTTTTATATATATTTTGGCTATTAGATTCTTATCAAATATATAGTTTCCATAGATATTCTCCCAGTCAGTAGATTTTTTTCCCACTTTTTTTGGCAAAGTCTTTTGATTAACAAAAGTTTTAATTTTTATGAGATTCCATTTATTTATTTCCTCTTTTGCTGTTTGTGCTTTGTTATTATATTACCCAGAAACCAAAACCCAGTGCCGTCGAGTCGATTCTGACTCATAGCGACCCTTTTTTATATGTTATTATATTAGAGAATCCATTATTGAAAGCTAGGCCTGACAATGTTGCCCCTGCTTGTTCTTTCGAGAATTTTGTGGTTTTAGTTTGCACATTCAAAATCCATTTTGAATTTGTTTTGGTGTATGGTGTGAGGCAAGCATCCTATTTCATTTTTCTGCATGTGGAAATCCAATTTTCCCAGCACCATTTATTGAAGACACTATTCTTTCCTTATTAAATGGACTTAGCACCCTTGTCAAAAATCAGTTGACCATAGACGTGTGGACTTATTTTTAGACTTTCAGTTTTGTTCCATTGGTGTATGTGTCTATTGTTATGCCAGTACCAGGCTGTTCTGATTACTGTAGCTGTATAAAAGCCATTGCCATCGAGTCGATTCCGATTCATGGCGACCCAATAGGACAGAGTAGAACTGCCTCATAGGGTTTCCAAGGAGCAGCTGGTGGATTTGAACTGCTGACCACTTGGTAATCAGCTAAGTGCATACCCACTGGGCCACCAGGGTATGTTTTAAAGTCAGGAAGCGTGAGTTCTCCTGTCTTGTCCTTCTCTTTCAGCACAGTTTTAGGTCTTTGGGGCCTCTTGCCATTCCATATAAAATTGAAGATTTGTTTTTCTGTTTCTGTAGAGAAGGCTGTTGGAGTTTTATTGGGATTGCACTGAATAATATAGATCTCTTTGGGTAGTATTGACATCTTAACAATATTAAGTCTTCTAATCAATGAACATGGAACATATTTCCCTTTATTTAAGCCTTCTTTCATTTTTTCAGCAATGTTTTGTAGTTTTCATTGTATAAGTCCTTCATGTCCCTGGTTAGATTTATTCCTAGGTATTCTCTTAGGTGCTATTGTAAATAGAATTTTTACCCTAGTTTCCCTTTCAAATTTCTCATTGCTTATGTGTAGAAACCCAGCTGTGTTTTGTTTGTTGACCTTGTACCTTGCAGCTTTGCTAAATTCCTCCATTAGCTCTACAAGTTTCCTTGTGGTCTCTTTGGGATTTTCTGTATGTATAGGTTCATATCATCCACCAATAGAGATAATTTCATTTCTTCTTTTCCAATCTGTATACATTTCATTTATTTCTCTTATATTATTGCTCTGGCTAGGACTTCTAATGCAGTATTCAACAGAAGTGATGAGAGTGGGCACAATAGCATTTATTTCTTACCATACCTGCTTCCTCTATTACATGGAACCCTTTGGGAAAACTAAGGTTCCACATACTTGGTCACTCTGGATAGCTTCTGTGTCTCAAGAGAATAAGTATAAATGATATGGGGGAGGATGTCTCCCTGGCGGTGCCTGGCGTATAGTAACATTGTACCCAGCTGTCTTAGTTTCCTAGTGCTGTTGTAATACAAATACCACAAGTGTTGTTGTTAGGTGCCGTCTAGTCGGCTCCGACTCATAGCGACCCTATACACAACAGAACAAAACACTGCCTGGTCCTGCGCCATCCTTACAATTGTTACGCTTGAGCTCACTGTTGCAGCCACTGTGTCAATCCACCTTGCTGAGGGTCTTCCTCTTTTCTGCTGACCCTGTACTTTGCCCAGTATGATGTCCTTCTGCAGGGACTGATCCCTCCTGACAACATGTCCAAAGTATGTAAGACCCAATCTCACCATCCTTGCTTCTAAGGAGCATTCTGCCTGTAGATTCTTCCAAGACAGATTTGTTTGCTGTTTTGGCAGTCCATGGTATTATATTCAATGTTCTTCACCAACACCACAATTCAAAGGTGTCAGTTCTTCTTCGGTCTTCCTTATTCATTGTCCAGCTTTCACATGCGTATGATGTGATTGAAAATACCATGGCTTGGGTCAGGTGCACCTTAGTCTTCAAGGTGACATCCTTGTTCTTCAACACTTTGAAAATGTCCTTTGCAGCAGATTTGCCCAGTGCAATGCGTCTTTTGATTTCTTGGCTGCTGCTTCCGTGGCTGTTGATTGTGGATCCAAGTAAAATGAAATCCTTGACAACTTCAATCTTTTCTCCATTTATCATGATGCTGCTCACTGGTCCAGTTGTGAGGATTTTTGTTTTCTTTATGTTGAGGTGCAATCCATACTGAAGTCTGTGGTCTTTGATCTTCATCAGCAAGTGCATCAAACCCTCTTTACTTTCAGCAAGCAAGGTTGTGTCATTTGCATAATGCAGGTTGTTAATGAGTTTTCCTCCGATCCTGATGCCCCTTTCTTCTTCCTATAGTCCAGATACCACAAGTGAGTGGCTTTAAATAACAGAAATTTGTTTTCTCACAGTTTTGGAGGCTAAAAGCCCAAATCTGCATCTTTACCATGTCAGTTCCTTTCTTGTGAATAGTCCCATGTGTTCCTTGGTTCTTTGGCTTGTAGATGATCCTCACAATCACTTTTACGCTTGATCCCATTGTTGCAGCCACTGTGTCAATCTGTCTGTTTAAGAGTCTTCCTCTTTTCCGCTGACCCTCTACTTTACCAAGCATGATGTCCTTCTTCAGGGACTGGTCCCTCCTGATAACATGTCCAAAGTATGTGAGACGAAGTCTCACCATTCTTGCTTCTAAGGAGCATTCTGGCTGTACTTCTTCAAAGACAGATTTGTTTGTTCTTCTGGCAGTCCATGGTATATTCAGTATTCTACCGAATCAAACCCAATGCCGCCGAGTTGATTCCGACTCATAGCGACCCTATAGGACAGAGTAGAACTGCCCCATAGAGTTTCCAAGGAACACCTGGTGGATTCGAACTGCCGATCCTTTGGTTAGCAGCCATAGCACTTAACCACTATGTCACCAGGGTTTCCCAGTACTCTACACCAACAGCATAATTCAAAGGCCTCAATTCTTCAGTCTTTCTTATTCATTGTCCAGCTTTCACATGCATATGAGGAATTGAAAACAGTATGGCTCGGGTCAGGCGCACCTTAGTCCTTAAAGTGCCGTCTTTGTTTTTTAACATTTTAAAAAGGGCCTTTGCTCCAGATTTGCCCAATGCAATGTGCCATTTGATTTCTTGACTGCTGCTTCCATGGGCATTGATTGTGGATCCAAGTAAAATGAAATCCTTGACAGCTTCAATCTTTTCTCCATTTATCATGGTGCTGCTCACTGGTCCAGTTGTGAGGATTTTTGTTTTCTTTATGTTGATTGAGGTGCAATCCATACTGAAGTCTGTGGTCTTTGATCTTCATCAGCAAGTGCATCAAGCCCTCTTTACTTTGAGCAAGCAAGGTTGTGTCATCTGCATAATGCAGGTTGTTAATAAGTCTTCCTCCAATCCTGATACCATATTTTTCTTCATGTAATCCAGCTTCTAGGATTATTTGCTCAGCATACAGATTGAATAAGTATGGTGAAAGGATACAACCTTGACACACACCTTTCTTGACTTTAAACCATGAGGTATCTCCTTGTTCTGTTCTAACGACTGCCTTGTGGTCTATGAACAAGTTCCTCATGAGCATAATTAAGTGTTCTGAATTCCCATTCTTCTCAACGTTATCCATAATTTGTTATGATTCACACTGTTGAATGCCTTTGCATAGTCAATAAAACACAGGTAAACATCTTTCTGGTATTCTCTGCTTTCAGCCAGGATCCATCTGACATCAGCAGTGGTATCCCTGGTTCCACACCCTCTTCTGAACCTGGCTTGAATTTTTGACAGTTCCCTGTCAATAATACTGCTGCAGTCGCTTTTGAATGATCTTCAGCAAAATTTTCCTTGCATGTGGTATTAATGACATTGTTTGAAAATTTCTGCATTCCGTTAGATCATGTTTCTTTGGAGTGGGTACAAATATGAATCTCTTCCACTTGGTTGACCAGATAGCTGTCTTCCAAATTTCTTGGCATAGATGAGTGAGCACCTGCAGTACTGCATCGGGTTTGTTGAAACATCTCAATTGGTATCCCGTCAATTCCTGGAGTTCTGTTCTTTGCCAGTGCCTTCAGTGCAGCTTGGATAAGTACCATCGGTTCTTGATCATATGCTGCCTACTGAAATGATTGAACGTCAACGAATTCTTTTTGGTACAGTCACTCTGTGTATTCCTTCCATCTTCTTTTGACGCTTCCTGCATCGTTTAATATTTTCTCCATAGAATCTTTCAATATTGCAATGTGATGCTTGAATTTTTTCATTTTTTTTTCAGCTTGAGAAATGCTGAGCATGTTCTTCTCTTTTGGTTTCCTAACTCCAGGTCTTTGCATATTTCATTATAATACTTTGTCTTCTCAAGCTGCCCTTCAAAATCTTTTGTTTAGCTTTTACTTCATCATTTCTTCCTTTTGCTTTAGCTACTCTCTGTTCAAGACCAAGTTTCAGAGTCTCGTCTGACATCCATTTTGGTATTTTCTTTCTTTCCTGCCTTTTTAATGACCTCTTGCTTTCTTCGGGTGTGATGTTGATGTCATTCCACAACTATTCTGGTCTTTGGTCATTAATCTTCTATGTGTCAAACCTGTTTTTGAGATGGTCTCTAAATTCAGGTGGATTATACTCAAGGTTGTACTTTGTTTCTTGTGAATTTGTTCTAATTTTCTTCAACTTGAGCTTGAACTTGCATATGAGCAATTGATGGTCTGTTCCCCAGTCGGCCCCTGGCCTTGTCCTGACTGATAATATTGAGCTTTTCCATTGTCTCTTTTCACAGATGTAGTTGATTTGATTCCTATGTATTCCATCAGGTGAGGTCCACATGTGTAATTGCCATTTATGTTGTTGAAAAATGGTATTTGCAATGAGGAAGTCGTTGGTCTTGCAAAATTCTGTTATGAGATCGCCAGTGTCGTTTTTATCACCAAGGCCATGTTTTCCAAATATGATTTCTTCTTTGTTTCCACCTTTTACATTCCAATCTCAAGTAATTATCAATGTGTCTTGATTGCATGTTTGATCAATTTCAGACTGCAGAAGCTGACAAAAATTTTCAGTTTCTTCATCTTTGACTTTAGTGGTTTGTTAAGTTTGAATAATAGTCATTAACTTGTCTTTCTTTTAGGCATATGGATATTATCCTATCACTGACAGTGTTGTACTTCTGTATAGATCTGGAAATATTCTTTTTAATGATGAATATGATGCCTTTCCTCTTCAATTTGTCATTCCTGGCGTAGTAGACCATGCGGTTGCCTGATTCAGAATGGCCAATACCAGTCCATTTCAGCTCACTAATGCCTCGGATATTGACGTTTATGTGTTCCATTTCATTTTTGATGACTTCCAATTTTCCTAGATTCATACTTCCTACATTCCACCTTCCATTTATTTTATTTTTTACAAGTCTTTCTCTCTCTCTCTCTTTTTTTTTTTAATAGTGCTTTAGGTGAAAATTTACACTTCAAGTTAATTTCTCATACAAAAATTTATACACATATTGTTATGTGACATTAGTTGCAGTCCTTATAATGTGACAGCATACTCCCACTTTCCACCCTAGGTTTCTTGTGTCCATTCAACCAGTTTCTGTTTCTTCTGGGTTTCTTATGTCCCTTCAACCAGTTTCTGTCCCTTCCTGCCTTCTTATCCTGCCTCCACATAGGAGCCACCCATTTGGTCACGTGTATCTGCTTGAACTAAGAAGCACACTCTTCACGAGTATTATTTTATGTTTTATAGTCCCACCTAATCTTTGTCTGAAGCGTGAGCTTTGGGAATGGTTTTAAGTTCGGGCTTAACAGAGTGTCCAGGGTTCCTCCAGTCTCAGTCAGACCATTAAGTCTGGTCTTTTTACTGGAATTTGAGCTCTGCATCACACTTTTCTCCGTTTAGTCAGGGACTCTCTGTTCCCTGTCAGGGCAGTCATTGGTGGTAGCCAGGCACCATCTAGTTCTTCTGGTCTCAGGCTGGTGGAGCCTCTGGGTTTATGTGGCCATTTTTGTCTCTTAGGCTGGTATTTTCCTTGTGTTCTTTAGTGTTCTTCATTCTCCTTTGCTCCAGGTGTGCTGGGACCAATTGATGTATCTTAGATGGCTGCTCGCTAGCTTTTAAGCCCCAGACACCACTTCAAAGTGGGATGCATATATTTTCTTTACGAACTTTATTATACCAATTGACCTAGATGTCCCCTGAAACCATGGTCCCCAGACCCCTGGCCTGGCAACTTTGTCCCTAGAAGTATTTGGTTGTATTCGGGAAGCTTCTTAGCTTTTGGATTAGTCCAGTTATGCCGACTTCCTCTGTATTGTGTGTTGTTCTTCCCTTCACCCAAGATAATTCTTGTCTAGTATCTAGTTAGTGAATACCCCTCTCCCACCCTCCCTACCCTCGTAACCATCGAAAAATGTTTTCTTCTGTGTTTAAACCTTTTCTTGAGTTCCTATAATAGTGGTCTCATATGATATTTGTCCTTTTGGGCCTGACTAATTTCACTCAGCCTAATGCCCTCCAGATTCATCAATGTTGTGAGATGTTTTGAGGATTTATCATGTTCTTTACCGTTGCATAGTATTCCATTGTGTGTATGTACCATAATTTGTTTATCCATTCGTCTGTTGATGGGCACGTAGGTTGTTTCCATCTTTTTGCTATCTGCAATGAACATGGGTGTGCATTCGTGTGTCAGCTCTTATTTCTCTGGGACATATTCCAAGGAGAGGGATTGCTGGATCATACGGAATTTCTATTTCTAGCTTTTTAGGAAGCGCCAAATTGATTTCCAAAGTGGTTGTACCATTTTGCATTCGCACCAGCAGTGAATAAGTGTGCCAGTATCTCCACAACCTCTCCAAAATTTATTATTTTGTGTTTTTTGGATTAGTGCCAGCCTTTTTGGGTGAGATGGTATCTCATTGTAGTTTTGATTTACATTTCTCTAATGGCAAATGGTTGTGAGCATTTCCTCATGTATCTATCTGTCAGCTTCCTGAATGTCTTCTTTGGCGAAGTTCCTATCCTTTGCCCGTTTTTTTTAAACTATGTACATTTATTATTTGTTAACCTTTTTTTTTTAAATCATGTTTATTGTGCTTTAAGTGAAAGTTTACAAATCACGTCAGTCTGTCACATATAAGCTTATATACACCTTACTCCATACTCCCACTTACTCTTCCCCTAATGAGTCAGCCTGCTCCCTCCTTCCAGTCTCTCCTTTCGTGACGATTTTGCCAGTTTCTGACCCTCTCTACCCTCCTATCTCCCCTCCAGACAGGAGATACCAACACAGTCTCAAGTGTCCACCTGATACAAGTAGCTCACTCTTTGTCAGCGTCTCTCTCCAACCCATTGTCCAGTCCCTTCCATGTCTGATGAGTTGTCTTCGGGAATGGTTCCTGTCCTGGGCCAACAGAAGGTTTGGGGACCATGACTGCTGGGATTCTTCTAGTCTCAATCAGACCATTAAGTCTGGTCTTTTTATGAGAATTTGGGGTCTGCATCCCACTGTTCTCCTGCTCCCTCAGGGGTTCTCTGTTGTGCTCCCTGTCAGGGCAGTCATCGGTTGTGGCCAGGCACCATCTAGTTCTTCTGGTCTCAGGATGATGTAAGTCTCTGGTTCATGTGGCCTTTTCTGTCTCTTGGGTTCATAATTATCTTGTGTCCTTGGTGTTCTTCATTCTCCTTTGATCCAGGTGGGTTGAGACCAATTGATGCATCTTAGATGGCCGCTTGTTAGCATTTAAGACCCCAGACGCCACATTTCAAAGTGGGATGCAGAGTGTTTTCATAATAGAATTATTTTGCCAATTGACTTAGAAGTCCCCTTAAGCCATAGTCCCCAAACCCCTGCCCTTGCTCCACTGACCTTTGAAGCATTCAGTTTATCCCGGAAACTTCTTTGCTTTTGGTGCAGTCCAGTTGAGCTGACCTTCCGTATATTGAGTATTGTCCTTCCCTTCACCTTTGCCTGTTTTTAAATTGTGTTATTTGTCTTTTTGTTGTTGAGGTTTTGCAGTATCTTGTAGATTTTAGAGATTAGACCCTGATCGGATATGTTTTAGCCAAAAATATTTTCCCAGTCCGTTGGTTCTGTTTTTAGTCTTTTGGTGAAGTCTTTTGCCGAGCTTAAGTGTTCACTTTTTAGGAGCTCCCAGTTATCTAGTTTCTCTTCTGGTGTTTGTGCATTGGTAGTTATGGTTTGTATTCTGTTTATGCCATGTATGAGGGCTCCTAGCTTTGTCCGTTTTTTTCATCCATGATCTTTATTGTTTTAGATTTTATATTTAGGTCTTTGATCCATTTTGAGTTAGTTTTTGTACATGGTATGCGGTATGGATCTTGTTTCATTTTTTTGCAGATGGATATCCAGTTTTGCCAGCACCATTTGTTAAAGAGACTGTCTTTTCCCCATTTAATGGACTTTGGGCCTTTGTCAAATATCAGCTGCTCATGTGTGGATGAATTTACGTCTGGATTCTCAGTTCTGTTCCATTGATCTATGTATCTGTTGTTGTACCAGTACCAGGCTGTTTTGACTACTGTGGCGGTATGATATGTTCTAAAATCAGATAGTATAAGGCCTCCCACTTTGTTCTTCTTTTTCAGTAATGCTTTACTTTTCCGATGCCTCCACATTCCAGTTATTAATGGATGTAATGGATGTTTGCAGCTGTTTCTTCTCATTTTAAGTTGTGCCACATCAGCAAATGAAGGCCCTGAAAGCTTGACTCCATCCACATCATTAAGGTCGACCCTATTTCGAGGAGTCAGCTCTTTCCTTATAGTACTTTGAGTACCTTCCAACCTGAGGGGCTCATCTTCCGACACTGTGTCTGACAGTCTTCTGCTGCTATTCCTAAGGTTTTCACTGGCTATTTTTTTCAGATATAGACTGCTGGGTCCTTCTTCCTAGTATGTCTTAGTGTGGAAGCTCTGCTGAAACCTGTCCAGCAATGGCGATCCTGCTGGTATTTGAAATATTGATGGCAAAGCTTCCAGTATCACAGCAACACACAAGCCACCACAGTATGACAAGCTGACAGACATGTGGTGGTCTGCAGGTATAAACACTTAGAATTCCAGCACATATTTTGGGAGGACACAATTTAATCCATAACACCCGCGAAGGTGATCATAACCTTAGAGTACCTGTGTGTCTCTTTGTTCAGGGTCAGCTTTGTGCCTTTCTCCCTCTGCGTTAGGAGCTTGGTGCGTCTCTGGTGTGCATATCGGAACTGTTTGTGGATCTTTTTCCACCTTCTTGTGTCCCTGTCCCCATCTGTTGTGCGCAGCTCTTAGCACCATGCCCCGATACCACTGTTGCAGGAGTGTACTGTACCCCTGGGGTGCTGCAGCTAGTTATTCTAAGGCAATGGCAAGACAGAAAACTTTACGTTATAGGATGTGAGGGCATAAAAACATTTTAAGCTCACAAGCTAGAAAAGGTCTTTAAATTTCATGTGTCCAATAGGTTAAACTGATTTTGGTGCGTGTATGCGTGTGGAAATAGTGCATTTTCTTTTGCTTTAGTCCTCATAATTTATAACATGTGTTTAAGAATGGATAGATATTGGTCCATTCTCTTACCATTTACCGAGTGCTTCTTTCACGCCAGGAGCTGTGTTTGGCTGCAGGGCACAGTGCAAGGCAGGGCTTACGTTCCTCTTGTGGCACTTCTCAGAGAGTGCCATGGAGACCTAGAAGCAGCGTAATGTGAAGGTAATAAGCCCTGACTGGCGTCCACCTTATCCTACACGCAAGCATTTGAGACAGAAAGGTTCTGGCTCTATCTGTTTCCAGCGTGCACCATGGGCCCAGTGCTGTGCCAGGTCTGCTGCAGATGCTAAGTAGGACAGGCCAGTCCTGGGCCCGGTTGGTAGGGAGGAGCCTCTTCTGGCAGAAAAGACTGTCTCTGAGGAATTGATGAGTACGCTGCTCAGTGTAACCCACAGCACAGTAGGGGATAACCAGTAACCAGTTGCCATTGAGTCAGCTCTGACTCACGGTGACCTCATGTGTGTCAGAGTAGAAATTCATTCCATAGGGTTTTCAATGGCTGATTTTTTAAAAGTAGATTGCCAGGCCTTTCTTCCACAGTGCCTCTGGATGGATTTGAACCTCCAACCTTTCAGTTAGCAGCTGAGCTGCTATCTCTTTGCAGCACCCAGGGACTCCCATAGTAGGCGATAGTGGTAATTAGGTGAAATACAGTGAGGCTGAGAAGGGGAGACTGGGAGGTCGCTTGGAGTGAGAAGGATTTGAACAGTGCCTCGAAGGATGAGTAGGGCTTTGGCAGGCATGGGGCAGCATTGTGGCATGTTCTAGAGGTGGCAGAGATGGGTGGGGGTGGGGTGGGGGGTCACAGTTTCTCTGCTCCCTGTCTGACTACTCTCCCATTGACTCCGCTGGTTCCTTACTGTGTGCGCTTTCATTTGTAAACCTCCCCCGTGTTTTATTTTGAAAAACGTGGAAGCTTATTTTTCAGACTTACACAAAATTGAAAGAACAGTATGCTGAATATCCGTACACACTTCACCTAGATCCAGGAGGTGTAATATTTTGCCACTCTTGCTTTTTTTCTCTTTCTTTGTCTCTAGTGTCTATAAATAATACAAAAACATTTTTTTTTCAGAACCATTTTCAAGAAAGTTACAGACATCATGACACTTTACCCCCAAATACTTCAGTTTGTATCTTTTAGGAAAAAAGACACTTTCCTCTGTCACCACAGTCCTGTTATTTTGCCCCCCAAATTTAACACAGATACAATAACAGTATCAGACATATAGTTCATATTCAAGTGTTTCCTGTTGTCTACAAGATATCCTTTGCAGTTGTTTAAAAATCCACCATCTGATGTCCTTTCAGTCACCTGTAATCTAGAACAGCTCCCCCTTTTCTTCCCTATGATGTTGGCATTTTTGAAGAATCCAGGCCAGCTGCTTGTAGAAAAAAAAATCCCAAAATCTGGATTTGTCTGGTCATTTCCTCATTGCCAGTTTTGGGCCAAATGTTTTGCTGAGAATATAGCCTGAGAGATGTTGAATGGACATACTTTATATGTAATCATATGTAATAATTAAAATGCTCTTTCCCTCTTATCTCTATTTATTAGCTTCTACAAGTGTCAGGAACTTTTGTGTCTGAACAAAACAGATACAGGACTTTGCCCTTGTGGAGCTTACATTTTACCAGGAAGGTGGGAAAAATTAATTCACCTCCATTCTCCCTCCCTCCCTCCCTTCCTTGGTCTTCAGTAAAGGCACTTTTTAGGACTCTTGAGTAATTACTTGCAGGTCCTAGTGAATTATAATGAATTGTGCTGTCTGTTAGTAGGTGGGAAGTACTACGTGGAGAAAATAGAGCAGAGTGGGGGCACAAGAGATCCAGGATGAGACGAGTGGTGGGAGGTGGCCAGCAGTGGTGGTGGTGGGGGGGGGGTGATTGGTGGTGGGGTGGTCAGTGGTGGGGTGGTCGGTGGTGGTGGTGGTGGGTAAATGGTGATGGTGAGTAGTTGGTGGTGGGGTGATCAGTGTTTGGGTTGTGGTGGTGGCGGAGTGGTTGGTGGTGGGGTGGTCAGTGGTTGGGTGGTTAGTGGTGCTGGGTGGTTGGTGGTGGGGCAGTTGGTGGTGGGTGGTGGGTGGTTGGTGGTGGATGATTGCTAGTGGATGGCTGGTGGTAGGTGGGTTGGTCAGTCGTAGATAGTTGGTAGTGAGTAGTGGTGAGGCAGTCGGTGGTAGGCGGTCAGTGATGGGGTGATCAGTGGTGGGGTGATCAGTGATAGAATGGTCAGTGGTGGGTGGTGGTGGGTGGTCAGTGGGAGGGTAGTGGGGTGGTCAGTGGTGGGTGGTGGTGGGTGGTCAGTGGGAGGGTAGTGGGGTGGTCAGTGGTGGGTGGTGGTAGGTGGTCAGTGCAGGTTGTGGTGGGGTGGTCAGTGGTAGGTGGTTGGTAGTGGTGGGGTGGTCGGTGGTAGTGGGATGGTTGGTTGTGGATGGCCAGTGGTAGGTGGTTGGTGGTAGGTGGGGTGGTCAGTTGTAGATAGTTGGTAGTGAGTAGTGGTGAGGTAGTCAGTGGTAGGTGGTCAGTGATGGGGCAGTCAGTAACGGGGTGATCAGTGGTGGGGTGATCAATGATAGAATGGTCGGTGGTGGGTGGTGGTGGGTGGTCAGTGGGAGGGTAGTGGGGTGGTCAGTGGTGGGTGGTGGTGGGTTGTCAGTGGGAGGGTAGTGGGGTGGTCAGTGGTGGGTGGTGGTAGGTGGTCAGTGCAGGTTTTGGTGGGTGGTCAGTGGTAAGTGGTTGGTTGTGGTGGGGTGGTCGGTGATAGTGGGATGGTTGGTGGTGGATGGCCAGTGGTGGGAAGTGAAGTGGTGAGTAGTGATGATGTGGTCAGTGGTGGGTGGGTGGTAGTGGTGGGGTGGTCAGTGGTAAGTGGTTGGTTGTGGTGGGGTGGTCGGTGATAGTGGGATGGTTGGTGGTGGATGGCCAGTGGTGGGAAGTGAAGTGGTGAGTAGTGATGATGTGGTCAGTGGTGGGTAGGTGGTAGTGGTGGGGTGGTCAGTGGCAGGTGGTCGGTAGTGGGTGGTCAGGGGTGGTCAGTGGTGGGTGGCGGTGAGAGTAACCTCGGTCCTGAGGAGCAGTTTTCATCTTTCTTGTTGCTTTAGTGTCAGCAGAAGTAAGGAAAGAGTAGTGAGATTTAACATTGGCTCAATGAATAGGTTTCACACTGTGGAGTGTTTTGATTTGGTGAATATTTTTCTGATATATTTCCTTGCTCTTGATGCCTCCATCCTGCTCCGACTTCTCTGGGAGGCGTGGATTTTGCTTCTCCTTGCTCGGGATTTAACCCAGAAGATATCTTAGGTTACTCTCAGTTTCCCTAGGGGTGCGCAGAAGATTTTAGTTATAAAAAAATTGAATGGGCCCTTCAGGAGAGCAAATAGAATAGGGTAGAAATAATTTCCCATCTCATTTCTCTATTTTGAGCAAGATCCCCAGAGACCTGGACCTGTGTGTATCAATGGTGTCTATTTCTCTGGAAGAAAAGGTACCTGAGTTTTTCAGTATTACTTCCTTTCTGCCCTCATGGAATCACTATTTTAACTAGGATCTGTAAGTAATTATGTGTAACCCTAAAAAGTACCTTTACTAAAGACCAAGGAAGGGAGGGAGTGAGGAAGAGAAGGAGAGAAGAGAAAAAGAGACATATCACATAAAACTTGCCTTCTGCTGGTAAGGGGAAAGAAAGAACAAGGTATTTCTGTTTTTTTTTTACATTTATGGAAAGTTGAATTAAGAAAGTTTTTTTTTTTTTTTTTTTAAAGAGCATCTCATAGCATCAGTACTACATGCTTAATAGTTATTTTTCATTTTAGGAGCTGAACTGTTTTCTAAACTTTTTCATAATAAACTTCTAAAAAGCTGATGTTTCACATTATTAAAGCAATACATGCTCATCTTAATAGAATTTTGAATCTAATTATGAGATAGAGGAAATAAGTAGTGAAATGATAAGTGCTGGATTTTAGTTTTAGAGTACAAAGAGGAATACAGGATTGTGCCTTTAACTTCACTTTTTTCTGATGCCAGTGTGACTATGCTAACTTGTCGATATCCTATTTGTTTTTGAGGTTCAGTGAATTACTTAATATGGCTCTTCTAGCCATAGTCTTTGTGACTCCCATGCAGCGATTGGGTGGAAATATGCAAATAAGGTGTGTGGAACCTGTGATGGTTAACTTTTGTGTCAACTTGGCTGGGGCATGATTTTCAGTGGTTTAGCAGTTAGGAAATGATGTAATTAGGCAGCTATGTAATGATGTAGTCATCCTGCATTTTGTCATCTGATGTAATTATCCTCCATTTTGTGATGTGTTGTAACTCCTAGCCTCTATGCCTGTGGTTATGGTCCCATTTGGGAGTGAGTTGTCTGTTATGTTAATGAGGCAAGGTTAGATAGGGATGTATCTTGATTCACTGCCTTATTAGAAGGTGACTCAAGTCACCACCCTTACCCCAGTCACCACCCTTACCATGGCCTTACTTGAGTCACAACTTTTATCTTACAAGAGATAAAAGGACAGAGAAATGAGCAGAGATGGGGGACCCACTACCACCAAGAAGAAGAGCTAGGAGTGGAGCATGTCCTTTGGACCTGGGATCCCTGCACTGAGAGCCTTCTAGACCTGGGAGACAGAGAGCTAGAACACTGGAGATGGTGCAAGATGGCGAGAAGTAGTGGCAAGTGCGGCAGAGAACTGGCAGCAGCAGAACGAGGAGACAGGCCGCAAGATAGCATGGTGGGCTTCCTGGCCCATGGAGCGAGGTGGCTACAGTGTGTGTACCAACCCACAGAGCAAAAGAACTGAGTGCCTTTGGGCAGGAGGCTTCCTGGCAGAGTGGGGTGCCTCTGGACACTTGTCAGTAGAGCTAGACTTACCAGTTCATGGAGAGAGAGACCTGAGCACCTTCGGGCCGAGGCTTACTGTTGGAGTGGGGTGCCTCCAAGCACTTACTGATGAGTTAAAGAGCTTTGTAACACTTGCTAGAGCAGGGCAGAGGCCTGGCTGAGGGGCCAAGGGGCCAAGGGACTGAGAGGCCGAGGGGCCAAGGGCCAGAGAGAGGCCTGCCTGCGGCATGGCTGAGAAGAGGCAGTCCTGATCAAAGAACTGTTTCCTGAGTCATCCCTGATCCTGAATTGTAAACTCTTACTTCCCTAATAAACCCCATAATCGTAAATATTGTCTGTGAGTTCTGTGTAGCCATTGCAATGAATTATCGAACCCAGCAGAGAAGTAGAGAGTGTCGTGGGTGGGACTGTTGGTGTCAGAATTGCTAAAAAGGTTGGAGGTTGGAAGTATGTCTGACCTCCGCCTCATAGCAGCCAGCTTTGGGCTGTGCTGATGCTAATCTTGGTCTCCTTCCCCCTTGTGAAGTTAGATGAGGAGGTCTGGCAGCAGATCTGACGCTGCTGCCGTGCCATTTTTACAGTTTTCCTCTTAGTCCAAAATCCTGCAGCTACAAAGCAACCTTCCTGCCCCTTCTCCTGTCTTTCTGACTCCCCTTCTCATAGCTCCTCTTTTCCCTGTCTACTGTTTTACACTCAGATGAGGGACTAGTTTCGTTGTATCATCAGCATCAGCTCCACATCTGTTCCTTCTGTTGTGTCTCTTTCTTTTCTGCCCACACAGGATCCTTTCCTTCAAGCATTTTTACTATGTTTCCTTCGTCTCTTCTCTTGGCATGAGTCATCAGTTTGTCCTCATGTAAAGACACATCTGGGGCTTAGCTCTTATAGGAGAGTGTTTCTAACCCTGTCTCGCTCTGAGGAGGGCATTGGAGCTCAGTGGCCTTCCGCTCTGCAGAGCTCCCGCAGCCGGTCGTGGTGGAGCTGACCCCGTGTGCTTCAGGTGGAACTGCTCCTTAGGACCTTCAGTGGCTGATTTTTCAGACGTAGATCTCCAGGGCTTTCTTCCAAGGCACCTTTGGTGGATTTGACTGCTGTCCTTTCTGTTAGCAGCTGAGCGAGTTAACCGTTTGCACCACCCAGGGACTCCAGAGCTTTGCTGGCAGTGGACCTATCGAGACCTGGCCACACTCACCCTTCAGAGAACAATGCAGGCATTTTAGGAGTTTCGTGGTTTTACTTCTAAAAACACCAAAAGGGGCACTATCTAAAGTAAATGAAGGTGTAACTAACAGCTAGTAGGTTAGGCGCTATGAGGGATGGGTAGAAATATTTATTCATATACTACGATGTAATGGGCACATGTGACCATCTCCTGGAAGGGAGGGGCCTCTGTCCTTGAGGTTTCTGCTTGGGCAGTGCACTTGGTTTGATGGAGCATAAATGGGAAAAATCCGTTAACAGCAGCAACCAGGGGCATGTTCCCCTAATGCCGATTCCCAGATGGTGGTTCAGGAGCAAGAGCTGTTTGCGAGTGGCCAGGGAGGGCCCGTGACTGTCTGCCTGTGAGCTGGGAGGGTGGGTAATGCTAGGTTAGGGCAGAGGAGGAGACATCTGGGAGGGGATAGCCTGGCTCTGCGTACGTTATGCAGACACATACGGAAAAAAGGTTCTGAGTACCATGCGACTCGAATGTCACTGGGGTTACCTGTGTGGGTAGGCAGATTTGGACTTTAAATATTCTCTTTTGCTTCTCTTTAGTTGTTTGTCTAGTGAGCATGCGTCACTTTTGTAACTAAATTAAAACCTGCAAAAATTTACTGCAGGGCCCATGGAGATGTTTGACTTGTAGAGGCCAGTTTGGTTCTTACTAGAAATAATTGATGATAAAATTGGAGGTATATTTGGGTCGGATTGTAAAAGAGCCTTGCAGCTCAAAAGCTTCTCCATTTGGCCAGTGAAGTTACTGGTCTGGCCTTTATGAGGTCATGGAGTGTTGCAAACTTGGGAGAAAGGCCTGGCGATCTTCTAAACGTTCAGCCATTGATAACCTGTCTTAGTCATCTAGCACTGCTAAAACGGAAATACCACAAGTGGATGGCTTTAACAGAGAGAAGTTTATTTGCTCACAGTCTAGTAGGCTAGAAGTCCAAATTCAGGGTGTCGGCTCCAGGGGAAGGCTTTCTTTCTCTCTCAGCTCCGGAGGAAGGTCTTTCTTGTCAATCTTCCCCGGACTAGGAACTTCTCTGCGAAGGAATTCTGGGTCCAAAGGATGCGCTCTGCTCCCAGTGCTTCTTTCTTGGTTGGTATGAGGTTCCCAACTCTCTGCTTGCTTCCCTTTACTTTTTATCTCTTGAAAACTCCCTTTACATTGGATCAGGGATGTGACCTGAGTAAGGGTGTTACAATCCCATCCTAATCCTCTTTAACATAAAATTATGATCACAAAATGGAGACTAACCACAGACTACTGGGAATCTGGGGTAACCAAGTTGATACACACATTTTGGGGGGGACGTAATTCAATCCATGACAATACCCTATGGAACACAGTTCTACTCTGACACACGTCGGGTTGCCATGTGTCGGAATTGACTCAACAGCAACTGTTTTTTATTTATTTTGACATACTTTTATTTGTCTCCCTGTTGTGTCCTGGGAGAGCAGCCCCCTCCACTTGGGGTACAGACACTGATATCTTCTGGAGTGGTTCTTTGGCTTTCCCACCATTCTTTAACCTATTGTTTCTCACACGGGGTCCAGGAAAGTCACGAGTCTGCAGGCTTTCTGTGTGTGCTCTTTTCAGTGGGGCTGTCTGACAAATGCATAGCTTACATCCTGGGCCTTCTCCATGATCATCCTATGACAGAACTCTGCCACAGCTTCCACACCCATTAAAACTGACTGATGAGGAAAGAAGGGAGGTGGAGCTGGGACAGAAAGCACACTCCGGCCACGAAAAGACAACGTGGTTTCACGGCTCAGGGTATCCTGTTCACTGAGTGCCCACCCTAGGTGCTGGATGCACAGGTGACAAAGCCGCATGTGGGCCCTGGCCTGGTGGGGCCCACACCCTAGCAGGGAGACAGACAGCTTACATGGGGTGTGTGTCTGTGGTGAGATGTGCCAGGGAGAGAGAGCCAAGGAGGAGCACTGAGAGGGTGGGTTAGGGTCGGCCGTGGTGTTAAATTGGAGCAAGAAAGGCCTCGCTGAAAAGGTGGCTTTTGAGTGAAGACCAAAGAGCAGCTCCGTGAGAGCCCAAGCAGGGGACAGCAGGGCTGCAGGTGGCCCGCCTGGGGAGTTGGAGGAGCAGCAGGAAGGCCAGCATGGCTGGAGCAGAGCTATGAGTGGGCGACAGTGGAAGGAGCATAGGCCAGGGAGGTTTGGAGCCTGGTGGTATGGGCTTTGGGGGCCTGTGTGGGAGCTTTGGCCCTTACTTGGGATGAAATGGGAAGCCACTGAAGGATTTGTGCAGAGCAGCAAGACCCAACTTCCCTGGTTTATTTATTTATTTTTCTGTCTTAATTTTATTATGGGCAACCAAGTACTGTTACCACGAACCATCCATACACACTTAAAAATAAGTATTTTATACCAAATTCTACATTGTAATGAATTTTAGTTAGGCTGTTACTTTTTTTGTGTGGTAAAGTATACGTAACAAACATTTGCCATTTAACCTTCTTTAAGTGACGTAGATTACGTCCACCGTGCTGTGCCGCCGTTGCCGCTATCTGTTTCCGCATGTCCTTCACCCTCCTGACCTCCCGGTCAAGGGTCACCCTCGCAGCTGTGCAGAGGAGACCACAGGCCAGGCGGGAGGCTGCAGCTGGCAGCCTGGGGCAGGTAGTGATCACTCCAGCCAGTGTGGTGGTGGGGGTGGGGGAGCGGCACGCGCGGGCTGTGGTTCGCAGGGAGAACTGACGGAATTGCTGACGGATTGTCTGTGGCCTGTGAGGGAGAGAAGTCGTCCTGTGGCACGTGCTGAGCCCAGAATCCAGCCAGAGCCGTCAGCGCCTGTTCTATTTCAGGGGCAGTTTCCGCTGAGCAGGCACCATCGTCCACCCTGGTAAACTACCGCGCTAATCTGAATGTAACTGGTTTTATAGTTTAATTGTATTTAATTTATAAATTGATTTTTATTTTGAAATTTTAGAATTCATAAGCTGTTTATGTATAGTCTTATTACATGTATAAAACCAAAAAACCCAAACCCAGTGCCGATGAGTCGATTCCGACTCACAGCGACCCTAGAGGACAGAGTAGAACTGCCCCATAGAGTTTCCAAGGAGCGCCTGGTGGATTTGAACTGCTAACCCTTGGGTTCGCAGCCGTAGCACTTAACCACTACGCCACCAGGGTTTGTGTATATTAACATAATAAAATAATGCCTGCATTAGGATCCATGGGATATTTTTCTTTCCCCCACCTTAAAAAGTCTGTGGTCTTAAAAGGGTCTGAGAAACACTGTTCTAACCACTACAGTTGGCCCTGGACTAGTAGAACTCTTTCTATTCCCTAATTAAGCGTTGGCAGGATACTGGGACCAGGAAGGCTGGGTTCCAGGGACCCGGCAGCCCCAGGTGGAATGCGGAGGTGTGTCCAGAGGAACACCAAGTGTGTCTGCAGAAGGAGGCCCAGCTCTAGAGTCTTACTGCTTTTTCTGTAGTGACACATCTGACAGATGTCCTTCAAGATCCTAGAGACTTCATGGGTATACACAGATTATGTAAAACCTCAAAATGTATGTGGCAAAATACAGCAAATAATGCATTAGTTTTTTTTTTAATGCTTTGCTCATAAAAGCATTTTTATAAACATGTGAGCAATGACTCAGTCATTTAAAGATCTTCCAAAACAATTCATTTTTAAACCTCACCCCACCCCCCCAAAAAAAAAACCCACTGCTGTCCAGTCAAGTCGATTCCAACTCATAGCGACCCCGTAGGGTTTCCAAGGCTGTAAGTCTCTATGGAAGCAGGCTGCCACATCTTTCTCCTTTCAGGCTGCTGCTAGTTGCCAGCCACCGACTTTTTAGTTAGCAGTCTGTTGCTTTAACCACTGCACCACGAAAAAAAACCCCATTGCCCTCAAGCCGATTCCGACTCATAGCGACCCTATAGGACTGAGTAGAACTGCCCCATAGAGTTTCCAGGGAGCAGCTAGTGGATTCGAACTACTAACCTTATGGTTAGTAGCCGAGTTCATAACCACTGCACCACCAGGGCTCCGTACTGTGCTACCAGGATACTATTAATAAGTACGGCAAATCAGTTTTTTTAACAAAGGGCTCTATTTAAAAAGATGAGCTATGTTATTTCTAAACCTCCACCTTATTAAGTTAATTTACTATGTAAGATTATACAATCAAATATAAATATCTTTTTTTTTTGTGGTTTAACTTTTTAAATTTCAGTTGCGTTCTGAAATGGAAGAAGAAAAAAAGACAAGCTGTAAATAAAGCTGTAGCCAATATGCAGGGTGAGGTGGACAGAAAATGTAAGCAAGTAAAGGAAAAGTGTAAAGAAGAATTTGTAGGAGAAATTAAGCTAGCAACACAGTAGAAACAACTAATTTCTCAGACCAAGAAAAAACAGTATTTTTTTATCAACTGATTTCTGCAAATGTACCACAGGTATGATTAAAATCAATTCAGAAAGGGATATGTAGCATATGCAAAAATTATTCCTGAAATAAGATGAAATGTGAAATTTACAACTTGAAGGTTTTTATTACAAATCCTACAATATCTGACCCCAGGTCCCATATTATTGAGTGTCTTAGGCTGAGTTCTACAGAGGATTAAAACCAGTGAGGCATATACATATAAATATGTACAGAGATTTATTTCAAGGAAATGGCTCATGTAGTTGTGGACACTGGCAAGTCCTAAATTTGTGAGTCAGGCATCAGGATGGAGGCTTTTCCTGATTCATGTGATTGAAGGGGTTGACGAATCCCGAATTGGCAGATCAGGCAGAAAGCTGACATCCTAAGAATAGGAGATCAGAGGATGACCAGCCAGATGCAGGATCCACAGCAATTGAGCTTTGCCAGCAGAACATCAGATGCAGGCCACACCCCCGAGGAAACTCCTGGGATCTTCCGTGGCTTCACCTCCTCCCCTGCGGAGGACACCTGGGTGCACCAGGGCTCCACCTCAGCCCCCACGGCCTTCAAATATCCTTTTTTTTTTTAAATTAGTTATTGTGCTTTAGGTGAACGTTTACAAATCAAGTCAGTCTCTCATACAAAAAGTTATACACACCCTGTATTCCCCATGTCCATTCAACCAGCTCCTGTCCCCCCCTTCCTTCTCATCTTGCCACTGGACAGGAGCTGTCCACATAGCCTCAAGTGTCTGCTTGAGCCTGGAAGCTCACTCCTCACCAGTGTCCTTGTCTCTCTTATAGTTCAGTCCAATCCTGTCTGTAGAGTTGGCTTTCGGAATGGTTCCAGTCTTGGGCTAACAAAGGGTCCAGGGACCGTGACCGTCAGGATCATGGTTTCAGTCAGACCATTAAGCCTAATCTTTTTACAGAAATTTGAGATCTGCATCCCACTGTTTTCGTGCTCCATCAGGGATTCTCTGTTGTGTTCCCTGTCAGGGCAGTGATTGGTGGTAGCCGGGCACCATCTAGTTCTTCCAGTCTCAGGCCAAAATACAAATATCTTAAAAATATTGTTAAAATCTTAGTTTATGTAATTTACTACTTTCCCTATATTGCTGCATTAATGTGAATTGCATTATTGCACTTTTGTCAACCTTTGCTTCTGATTTGTTAATCATAACTGTTGTGCCACAGCTAACAATGGGCACAACCCAACCTCGTGTTTGGTTATGAACACTGTAGTTATAGATACTGTTCTTGTGCTTCTTCATATATCTTTGCCTTCTTCCTTATCAAAAATATCCACAGGCAATTACATTCTCCTGAATAGACCCTGGGGGCGGGCCCACCTGGTCGTGCGGGAGACGCCCACCCAGTTCGCGCGAGTGGTGCCGTGCACCGGAGGGAGAAGTCCCCGGGAGGAAGTGACTGGTATCGGAGTGGGGAGAGTAGCATCCCAACCGGGGAGCCGTCCGGCCCGGATTTTGGCGGACGGGGGCGGAGCGTGAATGCGGTGATCAGCTCTATATTCTGTGGTGCTACACTCCTAGCTCTCTGATCCCTCCCCCACCCTCCCCAGGCGGCTCCATTAACATCCGAATACCCTGAGCCAGAGGGAGAATTCAGATAGGGAGCTGACTGCATTTTTTTTAGCTGATTACCTGGAAAATCTAGTTTCCCAGTGATGGCTCGGAGACAGCAGTCCATATCAAACCGCATAAAGAAACAGACCATGACAGCTTCTCCAACCCCCCCAAACAAAAGAATCAAAATCTTTCCCAAATAAAGATACAATCCTGGAATTATCAGATACAGAATATAAAAAACTAATTTACAGAATGCTTAAAGATATCACAAATGAAGTTAGGATAAATGCAGAAAAAGCCAAGGAACACACTGATAAAACTGTTGAAGAACTCAAAAAGATTATTCAAGAACATAGTGGAAAAATTAATAAGTTGCAAGAATCCATAGAGAGACAGCATGTAGAAATCCAAACGATTAACAATAAAATTACAGAATTAGACAACGCAATAGAAAGTCAGAGGAGCAGACTCGAGCAATTAGAATGTAGACTGGGAATTCTGGACAACCAGGGAATCAACACCAACATAGCTGAAAAAAAATCAGATAAAAGAATTTAAAAAAATGAAGAAACCCTAAGAATCATGTGGGACTCTATCAAGAAGGATAACTTGCGAGCGATTGGAGTCCCAGAACAGGGAGGGGGGACAGAAAACACAGAGAAAATAGTTGAAGAACTCCTGACAGAAAACTTCCCTGACATCATGAAAGACGAAAGGATATCTATCTAAGATGCTCATCGAATCCCATTTAAGATTGATCCAAAAAGAAAAACACCAAGACGTATTATCATCAAACTTGCCAAAACCAAAGACAAACAGAAAATTTTAAAAGCAGCCAGGGAGAAAAGAAAGGTTTCCTTCAAGGGAGAATCAATAAGAATAAGTTCAGACTACTCAGCAGAAACCATGCAGGCAAGAAAGGAATGGGACGACGTATACAGAGCACTGAAGGAGAAAAACTGCCAACCAAGGATCATATATCCAGCAAAACTCTCTCTGAAATATGAAGGAGAAATTAAGATATTTACAGATACACACAAATTTAGAGAATTTGCAAAAACTAAACCAAGACTGCAAGAAATGCTAAAGGAGATTGTTTGGCCTGATGACCAATAATATCAGGTACCAGCACAATACAAGGTCACAAAACAGAACGCCCTGATATCAACGCAACTCAAATAGGGAAAGCACAAAAACAAACAAATTAAGACTAATTCTAAAAAATAAATAAATAAACAAAATAATACACATAACAGGAAATCATGGAAATCAATAGATAAATGATCACAATAATCAAAAAGAGGGACTAAATATAGGAGGCATTGAACTGCCAGATGGAGAGTGATACAAGGCGATATAGAACGATACAAGTTAGGTTTTTACTTAGAAAAATAGGGGTAAATAATAAGGTAACCACAAGAAGGAATATCAATTCCATAGTTCAAGAAAAAAGCCAAGAAAAACGTAACGACTCAACAACCACAAAGTTAAACATTATGCAAATGAGGATCTCACAAGCTACTAAGAAAAACGTCTCAGCACAAAAAAGCATGTGGAAAAATGAAATGGCCAACAACTCACATGAAAAGGCATCAAAATGACAGCACTAAAAACTTATTTATCTATAATTACGCTGAATGTAAATGGACTAAATGTACCAATAAAGAGACAGAGAGTCACGGACTGGATAAAGAAACATGATCCATCCATATGCTGCCTACAAGAGACACACCTTAGACTTAGAGACACAAACAAACTAAAACTCAAAGGATGGAAAAAAATATATCAAGCAAACAATAAGCAAAAAAGAAGAGGAGTAGCAATATTAATTTCTGACAAAGTAGACTTTAGACTTAAATCCACCACAAAGGATAAAGAAGGACACTATATAATGATAAAAGGGACAATTGATCAGGAAGACATAACCATATTAAATATTTATGCACCCAATGACAGGGCTGCAAGATACATAAATCAAATTTTAACAGAATTGAAAAGTGAGATAGACACCTCCACATTTATAGTAGGAGACTTCAACACACCGCTTTCAGAGAAGGACAGGACATCCAGTAAGAAGCTCAATAGAGACACAGAAGACCTACTTACAACAGTCAACCAACTTGACCTCATTGACTTATACAGAACTCTCCACCCAACTGCTGCAAAATATACTTTTTTTTCTAGTGCACATGAAACATTCTCTAGAATAGACCACATATTAGGTCATAAAACAAATCTTTGCAGAATCCAAAACATCGAAATATTACAAAGCATCTTCTCAGACCACAAGGCAATGAAGCTAGAAATCAATAACAGAAAAACTAGGGAAAAGAAATCAAATACTTGGAAAATGAACAATACCCTCCTGAAAAAAGACTGGGTTATAGAAGACATCAAGGAGGGAGTAAGGAAATTCTTAGAAAGCAACGAGAATGAAAATACTTCCTATCAAAACCTCTGGGACACAGCAAAAGCAGTGCTCAGAGGCCAATTTATATTGATAAATGCACACATACAAAAAGAAGAAAGAGCCAAAATCAGAGAACTGTCCCGACAACTTGAACAAATAGAAAGTGAGCAACAAAAGAACCCATCAGGCACCAGAAGAAAACAAATAATAAAAATTAGAGCTGAACTAAATGAATTAGAGAACAGAAAAACAATTGAAAGAATTAACAAAGCCAAAAGCTGGTTCTTTGAAAAAATTAACAAAATTGATAAACCATTGGCTAGACTGACTAAAGAAATACAGGAAAGGAAACAAATAACCCGAATAAGAAAGGAGAAGGACCACATCACAACAGAGCCAAATGAAATTAAAAGAATCATTTCAGATTACTATGTAAAATTGTACTCTAACAAATTTGAAAACCTAGAAGAAATAGATAAATTCTTGGAACAATACTACCTACCTAAACTAACACATTCAGAAGTAGAACAACTAAATAGACCCATAACAAAAAAAGAGATTGAAACGGTAATCAAAAAACTTCCAACAAAAAAAAGTCCTGGCCCAGACGGCTTCACTGCAGAGTTCTACCAAACCTTCAGAGAAGACTTAACATCACTACTACTGAAGGTATTTCAAAGCATAGAAAAAGATGGAATACTACCCCAACTCATTCTATGAAGCTACCATCTCCCTGATACCAAAACCAGGTAAAGACATTACAAAAAAAGAAAATTGCAGACCTATATCCCTCATGAACATAGATGCAAAAATCCTCAACAAAATTCTAGCCAATAGAATCCAACAACACATCAAAAAAATAATTCACCCTGATCAAGTGGGATTTATACCAGGTATGCAAGGCTGGTTTAATATCAGAAAAACCATTAATGTAATCCATCACATAAATAAAACAAAAGATAAAAACCACATGATCTTATCAATAGATGCAGAAAAGGCATTTGACAAAGTTCAACACCCATTTATGATAAAAACTCTTACCAAAATAGGAATTGAAGGAAAATTCCTCAACATAATAGAGGGCATCTATGCAAAGCCAACAGCCAATATCACTCTAAATGGAGAGAACCTGAAAGCATTTCCCTTGAGAACGGGAACCAGACAAGGATGCCCTTTATCACTGCTCTTATTCAACATCGTACTTGAAGTCCTAGCCAGGGCAATTAGGCTAGACAAAGAAATAAAGGGTATCCAGATTGGTAAGGAGGAAGTAAAGCTATCACTATTTGCAGATGACATGATCGTATACATGGAAAACCCTAAGGAATCCTCCAGAAAACTACTGAAACTAATAGAAGAGTTTGGAAGAGTCTCAGGTTATAAAATAAACGTACAAAAATCACTTGGATTCCTCTACATCAACAAAAAGAACACCGAAGAGGAAATAACCAAATCAATAGCATTCACAGTAGCCCCCAAGAAGATAAAATACTTAGGAATAAATCTTACCAAGGATGTAAAAGACCTATACAAAGAAAACTATAAAACTCTGCTACAAGAAATTCAAAAGGACATACTTAAGCGGAAAATGTCTATTCTACCAAAAGCCATCTATACATATAACGCACTTCCAATCCAAATACCAATGTCATATTTTAAGGGGATAGAGAAACAAATCACTAATTTCATATGGAAGGGAAAGAACCCCTGGATAAGCAAAGCATTACTGAGAAAGAAGAAGAAAGTGGGAGGCCTCACACTACCTGATTTCAGAACCTATTATACAGCTACAGTAGTCAAAACAGCCTGGTATTGGTACAACAACAGGCACATAGACCAATGGAACAGAATTGAGAACCCAGATATAAATCCATCCACGTATGAGCAGCTGATATTTGACAAAGGCCGAGTGTCAGTTAATTGGGGAAAAGATAGTCTTTTAAACAAATGGTGCTGGCATAACTGGATATCCATTTGCAAAAAAAAATGAAACAGGACCCATACCTCACACCATGCACAAAAACTAACTCCAAGTGGATCAAAGACCTAAACATAAAGACTAAAACGATAAAGATCATGGAAGAAAAAATAGGATCAACCCTAGGAGCCCTAATACAGGGCATAAACAGAATACAAAACATTACCAAAAATGATGAAGAGAAACCAGATAACTGGGAGCTCCTAAAAATCAAACACCTATGCTCATCTAAAGACTTCACCAAAAGAGTAAAAAGACCACCTACAGACTGGGAAAGAATATTCAGCTATGACATCTCAGACCAGCGCCTGATCTCTAAAATCTACATGATTCTGTCAAAACTCAACCACAAAAAGACAAACACCCCAATCAAGAAGTGGGCAAAGGGTATGAACACACATTTCACTAAAGAAGATATTCAGGCAGCCAACAGACACATGAGAAAATGCTCCCGATCATTAGCCATTAGAGAAATGCAAATTAAAACTACGATGAGATTCCATCTCACACCAACTAGACTGGCATTAATCCAAAAAACACAAAATAATAAATGTTGGAGAGGCTGCGGAGAGATTGGAACTCTCATACACTGCGGGTGGGATTGTAAAATGGTACAACCACTTTGGAAATCCATCTGGCGTTATCTTAAACAGTTAGAAATAGAACTACCATACAACCCAGAAATCCCACTCCTTGGAATATACCCTAGAGATACAAGAGCCTTCACACAAACAGATATATGCACACCCATGTTTATTGCAGCTCTGTTTACAATAGCAAAAAGCTGGAAGCAACCAAGATGTCCGTCAACGGATGAATGGGTAAATAAATTGTGGTATATTCACACAATGGCATACTACGCATCGATAAAGAACAGTGACGAATCTCTGAAACATTTCATAACATGGAGGAATCTGGAAGACATTATGCTGAGCGAAATGAGTCAGTTGCAAAAGGACAAATATTGTATAAGACCACTATTATAAGATCTTGAGAAATAGAAAAAACGGAGAAGAACACATACTTTTGTGGTTACAAAGGGGGGAGGGAGGGAGGGAGGGAGAGGGCTTTTTATTGATCAATCTGTAGATAAGAACTGCTTTGGGTGAAGGGAAAGACAACACTCAATACAAGGAAGGTCAGCCTAATCGGACTGGACTAAAAGCAAAGAGGTTTCCGGGATAAAATGAAAGCTTCAAAGGTCAGCGGAGCAGGGGCTGGGGTCTCGGGAACTTGGTTTGAGGGGACTTCTAAGTCAATGGGCAAAATAATTCTATTAGGGAAACATTCTGCATCCCACTTTGAATTGTGGCGCCTGGGGTCCTAAATGCCAACAAGCGGCCATCTAAGATACATCAATTGGTCTCAACCCACCTGGAGCAAAGGCAAAGGAAGAACACCAAGGTCACACGACAACTAAGAACCCAAGAGACAGAAAGGGCCACATGAACCAGAGACCTACATTACCCTGAGACCAGAAGAACTAGTTGGTGCCCGGCCACAATCAATGTCTGCCCTGTCAGGGAGCACAACAGACAACTCCTGAGGGAGCAGGAGACCAATGGGATACAGACCCCAAATTCTCATGAAAAGACCATACCTAATGGTATGACTGCGACTAGAGGAATCCCAGAGACAATGCTCCCCAGAACTTCTGATGGCACAGGACAGGAACCATCCCCGAAGACAAATCATCAGGCATGAAAAGGACTGGTCAGTGGCAGGGAGGGAGATGCTGATGAAGAGTGAGCTAATTAAATCAGGTGGACACTGGAGAGTGTGTTGGCAACTCTTGACTGGAGGGGGGATGGGAAGATAGAGAGGGAAGATGGCAAAATTGGCACGAAACGAGAGACTGAAAGGGCTGACTCAATAGGGGGAGAGCAAGTGGGAGAAGGGAGTAAGATGTATGTAAACCTACATGTGACAGACTGATTGGAATGGTAAATGTTCACTTGAATCTTAATAAAAATTAATTAAAAAAAAATATCCACAGGCAAAAGTAGAGAAGAAGGCCACTGTAATTATGAACTCGCAAGCAGTATAACAGTTTGTAACCCCCCCCCCCCCCCCCCCCCGCCAAATTGCAGGACATGGGAACAGTGAGAAGGGTCGGTGTAGAGCCCTGGAATATAAGTCAAAACTTACCACTTTCCTAATCAGAAAAGCACTTACCATTATACAGATAAGCTCACCAGCCATACTTCTAAGGAGCATTCTGGCTGTATTTCTTCGAAAACAGATTTGTTCATTCTTCTGACAGTCTGTGGTATATTCAGTATTCTACACCAAGCCATAATTCAAATGCATCAATTTTTTGGGCTTCCTTATTCATTGCCTAGCTTTTGCATGCACACGAGGCGATTGAAAATACCCTGGCTTGGGTCAGGTGCACCTTAGTCCTCAAGGTGACATCTTTGCTTTTTTAACACTTTCAGGAGGTCTTTTGCAGCAGACTTGCCCAATGCAGTATGTCTTTTGATTTCTTGACTGCTGCTTCCGTGGGTGTTGATTGTGGATCCAAGTAAAATGAAATCCTTGACAACTTCAATATTTTCTCTGTTTATTGTGATGTTGTTTATTGGCCCAGTTGTGAGGATTTTTGTTTTCTTTATGTTCTGTGTAATCCATATTGAAGGGTGTAGTTTTTGATCTTCATCATAAGTACTTCAAGTCCCCTTTGCTTTCAGCAAGCAGGGTTGTGTCATCTGTATATTGCAGGTTGTTAGTGAGTTTTCTTCCAATCCTAATGTTGTATTCTTCTTCACATAGTTCAGCTTCTGGATTAGTTGCTCACCACCCAGATTGGATAGATGAGAGATACAACCCTGACGTCCTGTGGTGGCTTGCATGTTGCTGTGATGCTGGAAGCTATGTCACTGGTATTTCAGATATCAGCATGGTCACCCGGGGTGGGCAGGTTTCAGTGGAGCTTCCAGACTAGGAAGAAGGACCTGGTGGTCAACTTCTGAACAAACTAGCCAGTGAAAACATTATTAATAGCAGTGGAACATTTGAAAAAAGGTAATAGCACCATAATCATAACCACTGATATGTACTGAGTATAACTGACGGGTCAGGTACTATGTCAAACGTCTCAGTTACCTGTTTTGTTATACAAAGCAACCCAAACTTAGTGCCTTAAAATACCTGTGATTATTTCTCACAGTTCTGTGAGCTGACTGGGCTCAGATGGGCAGCTCTCGCTTGGGGTTTCTCATCTGGTTTCAGTCAGATGGTGGCTGGGGCCGCAGTTTTCGGAGGCTCCTCCACTTACACATCTGGTGCCTAGCCTGGGTGGCTGGATCCTCTGGGGCTGCTTAGGCATCTCTCTCCATGTGGGCTCTCCACATGGTTAATTGTGCTTCCTCCTGGCATGGAAGTCTCAGGGTGGTCAGACTTATTACATGGTTGGTTGTTTCCAGAGCGAGTGTTTCTGAGAAGCCTAGTGGAAGCTAAATGGCTTCTCATAGCCTAGTCTCAAAAATCCCAGCATGTCATTTCTGCAACATTTACTGATCAGCAAGTCTCTAAAGCCAGCCCAGATTCAGAGGGAGAAGATTTGGACTCCACCTCTTCATGTTAGGAGTAGCAGGAATTTGTGGCCATCTTTAATGTATCCCACTGAAGAAGGGCTTTACATACATTATGACATTAAATGGCTTGTAAGGGCAATGATGAACCTGTAAGGGTGAGTTCTGTTGTCACCCCCATTTTACTGATGAGGAAACTGAAACTGAGGGGGTTAGAATAGGCAAATGTATAGAGAGCAAAGTTGTTAGTGGTTACCAGGGGCGGGAGGGAAGCAGTGTGTTTCTGTTTATGGTGATGGGAAATTTGGCAGTGATTATTGGTTATGTTGCACAACATGATTAGTGTAGTTAATACCGCTAAACTGCACATGTAAAAAACATCGACTGGGCAAATGTGTTATATATACATCTACAACAATTAAAAAAAAAAAAAACCCCAAAACCACTGTACATGGGGTCACCATGAGTCCATGCCAGATCGATGGCAGGTGACAACAAAACAAAGTGTGAGAGTGTAGCTTTCCACGCAATTACCAATGCTGAATGTCATCGGACTTTGTCGTCTTCATCAGAATCATAGGCCAAAAATAATAGCCTGTTCTGATTTGTGTTTCTTTCATGGCAAATAACTGAGAGCTTCTTTTCATTAGATGCCACTCAAAAGGAATTAGAGTGAGGACCCACCCTACTCCCTACAACCCTGTTTAATTTAAGTGGAACAAAAGAAAAACTGTTTCCAGACAAGGTCACATTCACAGGTACAGGGCTAGGACTTTTTGGGGGGGACACAATTCAACCCATAACACTGCTCATCACTCTTTTTACTCCTCTCTTGACACACCTGGTGTGTTCTGTGGTACAAATGCGATAACTTAGTTTTCAATTGCACGTCTAAAGAAGGATGTTAGTCTACAAAGTAAGTGTGTGGTATCCTGGGTAATTTTCTTTATGTTTCAGGTAAAAACGTCTGTTTGGGGGAAACATAATTTGAATGATTGAGGTAAACTGATAAAATTCCATTCTCTGTGTTACCTGTGTGAATGTAGCTAAAATGTGACATCATAAACTTGAAAACAGAACTTCTACACGTTATTTGGAAATATTTTTTTACCTAATTTCTCAACCAGCTAAAAGCTTAACAGGAAAATTTTAAATGAGTATTTTGTGTTTTAGTATTTTAGAAATTTAGCCTTCAACAAAGTCCTTTGAGCTCTGCTGTGTTTTCAAAAAAGTGGTTACAAGATTAATTGCATCTGGAGAACCCCAGATTCTAAGATTTCAGTTCTGTTTTCTGATACACATCCTGATACAGAGCAGCTGAGGTGACAGGTGGGGCAGGGAAGACCTCAGCGATCAGCGTTTACTGCGCCCTGTGCTCCGGTAGTGTGAAATGCCTGGCAGAGTGTTGGGCACAGACAGGAGAGCAGGCATCAGTCTCGTCCCTCTTTTTCTTGCTGCTGGTGTTGTGGTACGTGAGGCGTTTAGGGAGAAGCATTTCATTTTACGCCCTGGTCTGCATTGGGTGGAGAGAAGGAAGGCGGTTATCACCCCATGCGTTGAGCTTGCAGGGTAGTGAGCTGATAACTCTGGATGTGGAGAGTTCCATGGGAACCTCACTGGAACCGAAACCAGGACCACGGGATGAATGAATGCTTTCCCGCTGCCTCTGGCTTCCTGCCTGCTTGGCTTACGGGCACTTGCAGCTTTACACAGCTGCAGATACAGCTGGTGCTTTTTTAATTCAGGGCAGTTTAGCCAGTTGGCATTTGCAGGGGTTCTTTGATGTTTTCCCTGGTCTTTTCTTTCCTCAGGGGACTTTTTCGAATTCGAATAAATCATTTATTACCTCTACCAGGGGATGAGGAGGATAAAGTAAGAGAGGGGGCGATTGTATCAGAAAATTTTATTAGTTGTTAGCAATCCTGAGCTAACTTAACTTGTGCAAGGTGATATGAAGTCCCCTCTGCTCTCTGGTGATACACACTGGCGTTGCTGGTTGTGAGCCCACGTGTAACAACTGTGTTCGGAGCCTGTTCTTGTTAGTCAGTCTCACAGGACAGGGCCGCATGAGGGTGTAAAGATGGTGACCTTTCTGAGAATTTGTTTTTGATCTAGGATAATAAGCTCTGTGAATTGAAAGGCAACAAGTTTTAATATACACACATTTGTGAAGGCAGGCTGAAGATTTTAATTTATTTTCTTTTTGTATGTATTAAATGTACCAAAACCAAGAACCAGTTGCCGTTGAGTTGACTCCAACTCACGACAACCCCATGTGTACAGAGCAGAACTGCGTTCCATAGAGTCTTCAGTGACTGTGACTTTTTGGAAGTAGATTACCAGGGCCTTCTTCCAAGGAGTCTTTGGGTGGACTCAAACCCCCAAACTTCCAGTTGGTAGCTAAGTGCTTAACAGTTTGTGCTGTCCGGGGACTGCTGTATTTAGACGTACAGAAGATGCGGTACCGAATGCAGACGATACCAAAGCATACACAGTGAGAGCTGGTTTCCACTTGCTCCGCCTCAGCCCTCAGCTCCCTCTCCTCTCCGGAAGCCACTAGTCTTCTGTGGTCTCTCGGAGCTGCAGGCGCACTGAGGCTGACTTGGCCTTGTCAGGTTGGCCCTGTCAGGTCTGCACTGGGAGGGACACTCACGCAGGCAACAGGAGGGCAGAGCTACCATCAGGGAGGCTGGGCCACCTGCGGGGGCAGCAGAGCTCTGAGTCATCCACCCCAGAGAGCCCTCCTCAGGGTGGAGGCCCCAGCCCTGTGGCCCACTGAGGCAGGGCTGGCACTGGGTGAGCAGGTGGCAGAATCCGCCCTCCTCAACCAGACAGCAGTGACCCTGGTCAGCAGGCCTGCCCTAGGTGTCGTCTGGCACCTGCACTGCCTGGCCTCAGGTGCCCACACACAGCGACGAGGTGGCCAGCCGAGACTGCAGCCCTCTTCTCTTTGCCCTCTGCTAGTGTGGGGGGAGTGAGTGCTTGGATGCTACAGCGGGGCTTTCTCTTCCTCCTCCCCTTAGTTGTCCTGGTGAGGTGGCAGAGTTGCAGGCGACTTCAGAATGCCCACAAAGGAGTCGGCTCTGGGAGGTGCCAGTCTGAGCCAGCGAATTTGTTTGCACGTTCGGCACCCATTCAGTGAGTCACTGTTAGCACGGTGCCGAGTGTGTGAGTGTGTGGCAGGTTTTCATGTTAGCACGGTGCCGAGTGTGTGGCAGGTTTTCATGTTAGCACGGTGCCGAGTGTGTGGCAGGTTTTCATGTTAGCACGGTGCCGAGTGTGTGGCAGGTTTTCATGTTAGCACGGTGCCGAGTGTGTGGCAGGTTTTCATGTTAGCACGGTGCCGAGTGTGTGGCAGGTTTTCATGTTAGCACGGTGCCGAGTGTGTGGCAGGTTTTCATGTTAGCACGGTGCCGAGTGTGTGGCAGGTTTTCATGTTAGCACGGTGCCGAGTGTGTGGCAGGTTTTCATGTTAGCACGGTGCCGAGTGTGTGGCAGGTTTTCATGTTAGCACGGTGCCGAGTGTGTGGCAGGTTTTCATGTTAGCACGGTGCCGAGTGTGTGGCAGGTTTTCATGTTAGCACGGTGCCGAGTGTGTGGCAGGTTTTCATGGCTCGTGACAATGTTCGACCTACTGAGGATAATAATCTGGAAAACTGCATGTAGCGTTCACTTGGTGGGGACTGTGGGCGCTTCAATGAGTGAAAAATGTCAGGGTAGCTGAAGGGAAAGTGGTGTTGTGAGCTGTCTTAGCTGAGGTGGGTCCCAGCTCTGACATGTGATGTGTGTGAATCAGTGGTGAAAACAGACAAGCAGAGTGAGGAATTACTCAGGGTCCACCACTGATGCTACATGAGTATTTTCCACTTTAAAGAAAAAAAAAAAATTTTTTTTTTTCTTGTGAGTGGAATCACTTCCATCAGAGTTAGGCCAGAAATTGCTAAGTCAGTGGGAATGGTGAGCTAGGGATAAATTGAGCTTAACAGGTAATACAGTCTATTTAAAACGACCCTTGCTCCTAACCCCCTGGTATAAGCAGCACTGGGGTAATTCTGCACATCATTAGACATTTGGAATGTGTGCTCTATGTGAAATATATGGCATACACTCTATCATTGGTTCCCAGGAGACCGAGGGAAGGAAGCAGTGGAGTCCCACAGGGCTACCTGCCTTCTTTTTTTGACAATGGTGCTACATCTTTATTTATTTACTTAAACTCATTTAGTTATTGCAGAGTAGTCATTGTGAGGCACAAAAGTAAGACCTCACGATATTCTTTTTAGAGCTGCAGAATCAAAATTAACAATTACAATCACAACGTTGGTCAGTGGTTAGAGTCCAGCTCTTTAGATTTCAGGCTTTACCTTTTACAAATGGTCTTGCGAGGAAGTCTTGACCATGGCTCAGACTCGGCAGCTAGGGTCCAAGGTTGGCAGAGGTGGGCGGAGTCTCAGCCTACGCCTCTGGCGGGGCCTTCTCTTTGGAGACTGTCAGAGTCAAGAGGACGATATGTCGCCTCTGCCTTCTCTCAGCGAATGAGCAGAAATTCAGGGTTTATATGTGAATTTCTCACCTTGGCTTCATATGGTAAGGGCCAGTGTGACATTGAAGACTAGGACTAGTATGTTTTGTTTCTTCCCCAGGGTTAGAGATTAGCCAAATGTCACATCTTTTCTTCAAGGTTAGAGATTAGGGAGGTTGTTTAGATTTCTGTTTCAAGGTTAGTTTACAAAGCTTAACTGTGCTATGTTTTCATATCATAACACACTGGGCAAAGTCAACTTCAGGGTTGTTTACATCCTTCACATACTTCACATGCTTCTATGTCTAAGTTCAGAAATTTTCTGAATAACTTTCAAATGACTTTTTGTTGTCCTTAGCTGCTCTTGAGTTGATTTTTGACTCGTAGTGAGCCCATGTGGCAAAGCAGAACTGCCCTCTAAGGTTTTCCAGGCTGTGCTACCTGCCTTCTTATTGCCAGCAGTAGGACAAGGCTGCTCCCAGGAATAGAGCACTTCAGTCCCCAGAGCTGTCCCACTGTTCAGCACCGACAGGGATTCCAGGAGCCTATGTTCTCCCCCATAATCCTGATTAACTGCTCAGCCCAGAATTCTAATTCCTCCTTTCTGTCTGGAGGCTCAACGCAAACTGGTTGGCAGCTAATAACAACCATCTTTATGGTTAGGGAAATTAGACAGATGTCCAGCAAAATTCACCTATTTTTGTTAATAGAAGTACAAGAAATAAGAATTTACTTTGAAATAATATATGTACATTTTTAAATAATTTGCTTTACTGATCACTCCACCCAAAAAAAGGAGCCCTGGTGGTACAACGGTTAAGTGTTTGGCTGCTAACTGAAAAGGTGGCGGTTTGAACACACAGAGAAGCTCTGCAGGAGAAAAACCTGACAATCTATTCCTGTAATGATTAAAAAACAGTCTGGAAAATCCTATGTGGCGGTTCTACTGTGTCACGTGGGGGTCACTATGAGTCAAAATCGACTCCGTGGCACCTAACAACAACAACCGCCTCCCAAATGCTGGTTCTTTATTTTGATTGGTAGATGTGAAATTTTCCATTGTGTGTGGGTTTGTATATGTTCATTTATACGTTCCTCAACAACTCAGTAACATCAAAATAGTTGCATTTATCCTGGGAATTTTTTTGTAAACACTTGCTGATTCTGCTAATGTGATACATCCAAAGCCATTGAGTAAGTGCTTATTAATAATTACGTTTGCCAAAGGCGAGAGAAGTCGTAAGTGGTTATGCTTTCAGTCTAAAAAGCCATAAGACTGGTGGTAATAATTTACTTTGAAAATTGTGTATGATTTGTATTAGAAAATACTCATTTATTTTAAAAGCACACTGCTCTTCCGGTAAATTTTCCCTTCGTACTCGGTGTGGTTTTGGTGCCAGTGTTTTAAGATATTGTTGTAGGAGAGGGCAAGGGCTCCTTAGTTTTGTTTTTAAATTTGTGCTTTCTCTGGTTTACTCTCAGATATCTATTAGAATTTATTACATTTTTGCACTCATAAGCTTTATATACCAGTTTTGAGAATGGACCAATAGATTTATTGTCTGACATAGATCGGTTGATTGGTTTTGAACAGTGTGTCAAGGTGACACCCTTGGCTTTCTGGTTTTCCACAGATGATGGATTCTGCTACTGCAACAGGGTCAAGAACACAAAAATTTCAATCCAATACCATAAAAAGCATAGCACATATGCCAATGTAATTTTGGAAGTCTTTTTGTCAGCATAACTGGCGATTGCCTCTGTTTCAATTTAAGATTAGCCCCAATCTGGGATCACACACACACACACACACACACACACGCATGCACGCACACATGGTTTCCTTATATTAGCAATTTAACAAATTTATTTATTTAGGTGGGAGTAGAGGCTGAGTGGGTGGTAGAAGATAGCATCTGTGATTTGACGTGTACACTAAATGCTGGCTTCTCTTTGTGAGACGATTTCTTTTCCATGTACTGCTTGGCTTTGGGTGGGTAAGCAGCGCTGTTGGTTCTGTGCTGCTGCTGCTAATGAGCAGACATGTGCGACCCTCTACTGTGGCCCTCCTACAGAAGTATCGTGGCCAAAGGGAATTGCTGGTGTTTATTATTCTGGTCTTGGGATAGCACCAGGTGTCACAACAAATCAGTCTTGGCTTGGTTGTCATGAAGGCAGAAAATTGTAGGCTAGAACAAATTGTCCTGCATCTGTTATATAATCTTAAATAATGGTTGTTGACTGGGCGCCCAGGACTGAGATGCTCCGTAACATAAGGAAAACCAGGAGGGACCTCTAAATGGGTAGGAGGACTCTAGGAGACACTGCGCCCCCTTCCCCTTCTCCTAAAAGCTCTTTTTTACCTACTGGCTATAAAAAGAGTTTTATCTGCCTCATGCTAACCAACATGGCGGGATTACCAACAGTGTGGTCTGGCAGGCAGCCAGGTGCCGGCATTTGAATGATGCTGGCTGCTGTGGCAACCCCACTGGGCTCACACTGTGAAAAGCGACTACAGGAAATGCAGCAGCTGTTGAAGAAGGACAAGTGCTGACTGGAGGGCTGCAGGAAGTGACCATAGTGCTGGGTGTAAGAGATGAGGCGCCAGCCCTGAGGGCAGATGGGGCACCAGCCCCGGGGGCAGATTGGCCACCAGCCCAGTAGCTAAAGATGGGTGACTGGGCTGTGGGAAAACACAAATGTTTAAAAATGGGCTATAATGCCTGGTGTAGTGGTCTGTACAAGTAGATGTCATAAATCTAGATTTTACTGCTGTAAAGAATTCGTGAGTATTAAGACACAGGGCCTGGGATGAATTTACCTGTGTACTTCTGAAGAAATGGTGCACTAAGCAAATAAATAGGTTGGACAAAGTATAAGGACAATTCTTAGCACATTGAGAGGAATATACAGGTTTCTAAGTTTCTTAAAAAAAGCCGATTGCCATTGAGTCACTCTGACTCTTGGTGATCCCATGTGTGTCGGAGTAGAACTGTGCTCCATAGGGTTTTCAGTGGCTGATTTTTCGTAAGTAGATTTACCAGGCCTTTCTTCCAAAGCCCCTCTGGGTGAACTCGAATCTCCAGCCTTTCTTTTAGCAGCTGATCAAGTTAACCATTTCCACCACCCAGGGACTGTGTAAGTGTCTTGTTGTTGTTAAAGTGCCATCGAGTCGGTTCCAACCCATAGTACCCATAAGTACAATAAAATGAAACACTACCCAGTCCTGCACCATCCTCACAATTGTTGCTATGTTTGAGCCCATCATTGCAGCCACTATGTCAGTCCATCTTGTTGAGGGTTTTCCACTCTATCGCTGACCCTCTGCTTCACTAGGATATCCGTAGGCTAAGCTGCTGAAACGAGATTTCTACAAGGTAGAACTCACTTCTTTCTTCTTTAACAGTTGTAGTAGCTGGTTCAGGACTGGTTTTAATGGCTTCTGGGGTCGTCACATGGCCACACTACCTGGAACGGAGATGGGGAAGTGTTATCTTTAGCTAGGGGACCAGGTGCCCAGCTAAAATTCAGGGTTCTTTTTGTCACTGATGAAGGGGACAGTGGGAGTTGGGAACTGCCTGCTGTCATGCTCATAAGCGCTCTTTGTGGTCAGTCAAGATCATAGGGAGGCCAGCAGTGCTTTGATATGCAAAGTTAGGGGCAATCCTTGTCTTCCTCTACGGACTTAGAAAGAAAGAAGCAACATGGTATTGAGGGAAGAGTATCATGATTCTAGTTAGACCAACCGGACTTCGAATCTTGACTCTATCACTTGAGATTCACATGACCCTAAGTTGGGTTATTGAACCTCTTTCAGACTTAAATTCCTCATTTGTAGAAAGTTGAGGAGCTCTGGTGGCACAGTCGTTAAAGCGCTGAAAGCTGGCAGTTTGAACTCACCAGCTGCTCGGCTGGTGAGAGCTGTGGCCGTCTGCTTCTATAAAGATTGCAGTCTTGGAAACCCTATGGGGCAGTTCTACTCTGTCCTATAGGGTCACTGTGAGTTGGAATCAACTTGACGGCAGTGGGTGTGAATAATAATATCTACTCCAGAGAGTTGTTGTAACCATTCAGTAGCATAAACAATATGGAAACATCCAGGAGAGTACATATCATGTGATAAGTTCCCAGTAGCAGTTGGCTTGCTCCTTCCACTCCTGGAAGGATTGTAGAAGTCATCCACTTCCCTAACATGCCTAGAGAAACAGGTTGATTGACTGAGAAACCTGATTTAATTTGCATTACTGCACCAGAATTATATCACTTTAAAAAAAAAAAAATTTACAGTATAAGTATTTCTACTTCTCCATAAGCAAATTTTAAAATTCTGTTGATTGTCTGATGTTCACCAAGAGGCTGACCACACACCTGCTTCTGGCCATTTTACGTCATGCTGGAAAAAAGTGGGCCAACAGAAGAACCAGGCTGCCTTGGGCAGTGACGCATATCAACTGCCTCACAGAGTCTTCAGGGGCAGCAAGCGGCCCCCCAGGAGACACTTTGTTAGAAGGTGGGAGCTTCGATGCAGTTTGACATGCAGTGTGCGTTGCAGTGCCGATGTCTTCTGGCCTTTTGCATGGGGACCTGAGGCTTGAGCCCTGAGTCTGTTATGTAAGGTGCTGGACTTTGCCAGCCGTGGAGAGATGCTGGTGGAGGAAGCTGAGGCTTTTCCCTGGGGCATCAAGAATTACAAACTGTGAGCTGCCACTTCTGGGTACCCCCGGGATGTGCCACCCGGGGCACGGATGGCTGTAAGTGAGGCAGCTTTGGAATCGTGGGCCAGCATGGAGTGACAAAGAAAGGAAATCAATGCTGAGTGATGGCAAGACTGAAGCAGTGGGGGTGGAACTGAAGAGGCTTTCCTGCTGACGACAAGCGTTCGTCTCTCAGAACTTGCGTTTCCACCCACACGGAGCCAGCTCAGCAGTCCTGCCTGCTGCCAAGCAGGCCGAGATCAGGCTTGGCATGGGAGCCTGTATTCTGCCCATCATCACCTCACCATGCACATTTGCTAGTGCACAAGCACATATCTGCACACATACCTGTGCACACACCTGCACACACACCTGCTCACATACCTGTGCACACACCTGCCCACACACCCATGCACACATGTGGGTCTCAGGAGCTTTGCCTGCTTTCTGGGGGCTATGTGAGTGAGTGGGAGGTCCACGCCCTTCCATCCTCAGTCCCCCCCACCTGCCCCAGCAGCCTCACGTTACACATTGGTTGGCTGTGCCAGTCCTGTGCCCTTCCAGTTCGGGGAGCTACAGGTACATCATAACTTCCAAGTTTGGTTATTTCTTATATATAAACCCTAGGATTGCCATTTGGGGGTTGTTGTTCTGAATGACTTTTTTAGCAGTCTGTTTTATTTTTAGCTGGGTGGATGCATTTCATTTGGAAATGCTTTCCTTGTTTTTACACATGCTTCTTTGTCTCCTGTGAGTTAGAGAGATCCCTTGTTCAGTGCCCACAGGTGTCTTGAAGTGCCAGGTGAGTCCTGGTGGCAGCAGTAACATGAGCCAGTGGCCTTCAGGCCCACAGCAGGGTAGGCCCCCATCTCAGCTCCATGTCCTCTTAACAGCCGGCTCCCCACACCCCACCAGCATGGCCTACAGGTAGGGTGAAAGCCCAAGGGCAAGGACAGGGTATGTTGAGAATTGAAAGTTTGATCCAAGCGGGTTTTCCAAGCAGGGGCTTGGCTGGGATTGGGTGAGGATCCCCAGGCACAGTCCATGGTGGGAGAAAACAGCAAGGTGAAACTTTGGAGATGAGGGTTCCAGAGAAAAGTCCCTGTGCCTGCTTTCCATTGATGCATCTGGGGCTGCTGGGGAGTTCCTGTCCTGAACAATCGTCCCACTTGTCTGGGCAGGACAGGCCTGGAAGAGTAAAGAATGCTCACGAGGACAGGCTTAGCAAAGTCGGTGGTGCGGGGCCACTCCCACCTTACAAGGAGGTCCTAAGTGATTCCTTCTTCCCAGCTTTCTGTCTTCCAGCCGAGATGATTTTACCATTAATTGTTGTAAATGGGAAAATGCCCACTTAAAAAGCGACATAACAGACTCTGAAATGTTTACCAAAATGAAACGAAGACCAGAGACAACTCTCGTTAACAATCTAGTTCCTCAATCTACTTTTAATCAAAATAGTTTATTTTTTAGTCATGTGTGTAACCTTGCCTGTGCAGGCATTACTGACATAGGAGGTAGAATGATTAAGAGATAAACAAAAAGCACTGTTAATATCTGAATTACACATAGCTTGACCAGTTGGCACAGTGGTTGAGAGCCATGGTGAGCTCAGCTGCTAACCAAGAGGTCCGCAGTTGGGATCCACCAGCTGCTCTGTGGAAACCCTGTGGGGCAGTTCTCCTCTGTCCTGTAGGGTCACTACGAGTCGAAATTGACTTGATGGCAACGAGTTTTTGACTAGCTGAAAATAAAGTATTGCCTTAAGTTGCATGATAGTAACTGAATGTTTATATGATAGCTTTCTGTGAGCTGTTTAAACTTACTGCTAGATTTCTATTCAATTTCTACTGGGTTTCTATTAGGACTAATTAGGCAGGAAATTAGCGCCTGAGCCTACTCCTCACATCCCCCAGATTCTTGTGGGTTTGGGAAAACTGGGGTCCAGCTGCCAGAAGTGCTTCCAGCCGCCAAGCAGAGCTCTGTCAGTCCCTCCCTGACACACAAGTGAGTCACCACAGCCCCTCAGGTGGCAGCAAAGGAGACCTTGGCCCAGCCCAGATCTGCTTGTTTGTCCTGTGTGTGATACCTTGGGGCCCCCTCTTTTCGGCCTGGGTCTCCATTTGCAGAGAGATCTCCATGTTAGCTCCCAGATTCCACAGCAGTGGACATCCTTGGTGTGGTGGTGCCTGAGGTGCAGATGGGACAGCTGACTCGCCTCCCTTCAGTCAGCTTCTCTCTCTTCCTCCCCTGAGTGCCAGGTGGGATTGGTGCTGAGGCCTCATGGTGCCTGCAGGCTGGCTAATCTCCTCTCATTTTTCATTTAGTGCTGAAGTGGTGACTAGGCTAGGGGCACAGTGGTCACACCCACCTCCGTTGCCAGGTGTGTGAGAAGGATCAGCATGAATCCAATTCCCAGAGCAGAAATGGATCCCATCTTCACCGTCCACTTCTCCAACTTCTTTGCCACTCTCTCTTGACCCTAGCCACCCAGAATTGGGTCAGCTTATGCCTCTCCTATGTGTGGTCACAGCCAGGAAGTTCTATCTCTGCCTCTGTGCCTAGGGCTCTTATCAGCCTCCCCAAGTGGCCATGGCGCCACTTGAGGCTTAATCAGTGTCAGTCCTCAGGTAGTCCTTCATGGTCTGGTCAGCCCCCATTCATCAGCCTCAGGCATTGGTCTGACTAGAAAGAACCGAGAACAAAAGGCCAAACTGCTTTTTGCAAGGTGATTCTACACCTCACAGGTTGCCTGGATAATTCCTTTTCCATCCACAGCTTTAGTTTTTCTATTTTTACTTTCGATGTCATGTTGTAAGAAAGTTTGGAATAAGAAGAAACTACTCTCTCCAGTGGAAAAGTGTACATTGTTTAGAGCATACCCTTCTAAGGTATCTGATTCTAGCCTTTCAGCGCCTTTACATTTTGTTGTTGTGTGCCATCTAGTTGATCCCAACTCATAGCGACCCTATAGGACAGAGTAGAACTGCCCCATAGGGTTTCTTAGGCTATAATCTTTATGGGAGCAGACTGCCACATCTTTCTCCCATGGAGCATCTGGTGGGTTTGAACCACCAAGCTTTGGGTTGGCAGCAGAGCACTTAACTGTTGCACCAACAGGGCTCCTTCTTTCAACTTTACTTCTCTGTAAGTTGTAGATAGGCTGACTGAGTTTTGCTTGGCTACTAACCAAAAGAATGGCGGTTCTAGTTCACCCAGAGGTGCCTCGGAAGGAACGCCTGGCAATCCTTTTTCTAAAACTTACAGTCATTGAAAACCTTGCGGAGTATAGCTTTCCCCTGACACACATGGCATTGCCGTGAGTCAGGGTGGACTCGAGGTAACGTTTTTTTTTTAAGTTGTAGATAACTGATAGCAGTGCACAGTAATTGTTGTCCCTGGACATTCAGAAAAACAAAACAAAACAAAAAAATCTGCCTGAGTGGTTCAGATGACCTCCCTCCTAACCATGGAAAAAGCCACTTCCCTGTCTACTTGTAACCTCATTTCAGCATTCATATAAATTTGTCCTTCTCTGACTTCTTCTTTGAACTGGTCGTAACTTCTTACTGATACCCTCATCCAGGATGAGTTCAGTAAAATCTTTAACACGTGTTTGTTTTATAGCTGTATGAGAGTCATGGTTTTATTTTTGAAAATGGTTCTTCAGCATAACATTTTATGGTCCCTGTTATTATGGAGTTTTTTGGAGGGTGAAGGGAATGTTTTGGAACTAGATGGAGGCGGTGGTTGCACACCAGTGCGCGCATACTAAACGCCACTGACTGTTCACTTTAAATGGTTACTGTTGAGGTTAGGTGGGTTTCCCCTCAATTAAAAAGGAATGAGTGTAGACAGCTACATGTTTGCTGTGGTTTAAATGAGTAGTGACTCCTCAGAAGAAGAGGGTTTAGGTCAGCAGGACTGAATCTTTTCCACCAAAGCGCACAGGACACAGTAGCACAAGGGGCCAGCTGCACCCCACGGGAAACACCCCCAGGCGTGGCAGTACCAGGAGCTCCGCGGAGTGCCGCCTCCCCGCCCTCCACGCCTGCTCTGATGAACAACCACTTGCTCCTGCCTGGCTTACTGAGGCAAGAACCAGTGATCCAGGTGGTGGCCCTTTTAAACTTGGATACCATGAAGTTTGAGCAGGCCATGTGGAGAGAAACTGTTAGTGTACAAAGTTGCATTTATGTAAATAAGCTTTAAGAAGAACATAAAACTTCTACCCTTATGCTCACACCCAGATCCCATCTGTTGATATTTAGAAGTATGTAAAAGTGGTACTTTTTATAAGGTTAGAAAACTCAAATAGCACAGAAAAGTACAGAATGAAAAGCAAGGCCTCTCTACCTAGAGTAAAAATACTGTTAATAGCCTTGTGATTTTTTTTTTTAAGAAAATGTTTTATTCTGGTGTGCTTGTGCTCACGTACATAATTGTTTGTTTTTGTTTTTGTTTTAAAGAAGTCATTATAGATTCGCACATGGCTTTTTTCACTCACCGTACTTTGGAGCTCTTTCCACAGTTATTGGTACCTACAGAGGTACTTTTTTCTTTTATTTGCTCCATAATCATCATGGTGATAATTAGCATTTTTTGACTCTCTGCTCTGTGTGCTTTAGACACACTATCTTACTTAATCTTCAGAGCAACCCGATGAGATGGGTGCTGTTACTGCCCTGGGTTTTACAGACGAGGAAACGGACTCAGGAAGAGGCTCAAATCTAGTCCACCGGAGCCCAGACCCTGTGTTCTAACCATCACACAATTCTGATTCCCTGCCAATGAGTCGGTGGTAGAGCGGGTCTGCCATTTAAAGTTGATATACCTTCTACCTTTTGATTGTGTTTTCTGTCCCTGTTTGGTCCGTGTTCTCTCAGATACTTGTCTGCCTCACGCTCCTGGCAGCCCTTGCCGCCTCTCCGCTCTGTTGGGGTTCTCTGTGATGTCCTCAGATTAGAAGAGGCTGGGAGTAACTAATAAGAGTAAAATTATTTTGATTAAAGTTTGAAAATTCGTTCCCAAGCCTGGGTACCAAATCTTGCTCTGTTAGCTTAGAACAGAGAGTGTCTGTAGTTTTTTTTTTTTTTTTTTCTTTCCAGGTTCCATGTTTCCATTCATCCATTTTTCCTGTCCCTTCCTGCCTTCTTTGGCTCTGGGCTGGTGTGTTTATTAGTTTTATATACATGATTGAACTATGAAGCATGTCCCTTATGTGTGTTATTGTTGACCCTATCCCCACTGCCTTGAGTCAGTTCCTACTCATAGTGACCCCCACAGGGTTTCCGAGGCTATAAATCTCTGCCAAAGCAGGCTGCCACATCTTTCTCTCGGAGAGCTGCTGCTGGTTTTGAACCGCTGACCTTCTGGTTAGCAGCCGTTCACTTTAACCATTGCTCTACCCTTCTCGACCTTGGGTTCCCCTTTACCAACTTTCCTGTCCCCTCCTGCCTCCTCACCCTTGCTCCTGGGCTGGTGTGCCCATTTTATCTTGTCTTGTTTTATGAGCCTGTCTAAACCTCAGGAGTGACTTCGGTACTGACTTAAAAGAGTATCTGGGGGCCACACTCTCGAGGTTTCTCCAGTCTCTGTGAGACCCGTTAAGTCTGATCGTTTTAGGGAGTTAGAATTTTGTTCTACATTTTTCTCTAGCTCTGTCCAGGACCGTCTATTGTGATCCCCGTCAGAGCAGTTGGTGGTGGTAGCTGGGCACCGTGTGCTGGACTCAGTCTGGTGGAGTCTGTACTAGTTGTGTTCCATTTGTCCTTTGGACTAATGTTTTCCATGTGTCTTTGGTTTTCTTCCTTCTCCCTTGCTCCAGATGGGGTGGAACTAGTGAAGTATCTTAGACGGCTACTTGCAAGCTTTTAAGGCCCCAGACACTACTCACCAATGTAGGATGTAGACCATTTTCTTTATAAACCATGTTATGCCAGTTGAGCTAGATGTCCCCTGAGACTATGGTCCCCAGCACGCGGCCCAGTAATTCAGTCCCTCAAGGAGTTTGGATGTGTCTATGGAGCTTCCGTGACCTTGCCTTGGTCAAGTTGTGCTGACTTTCCCAGTATTGTGTACTGTCTCAGCCTTCATCATAGTTACCGTTTCTCTGTTGTCTAGTTATAAAACACATGGAAAATTTACGGATCTTCTCTGCCCACCCAGCCACTCAGTGCATCCCAGAATAAGAAGCTGAGATGAGGGAGCCAACTTCATGACGCTCTGGCTGGTGGACCCTGTGCTTGTTGATTTTTTTCCGTTCCCTCCCTCTAGGTCTTTGTATCTCCCTGAACTGAACTCCAAATTGAAATGAAGCTGGAAGGCCCAGCTCATAAACAGGCTTCCCTGGGACAGGTCAGAGGGCACGGAGTCAGGGTACTTGGGGAGGTGGGGCACAGTGTCAGATGAGTGGCCGTTCTGGAAAAGAGTTGTATACTGGGGATATGTGTTTTGGCGTTTTGAAGAAGGAAGCCGCAGACAGCAGAGGGGTGCAGAGCAGCCGGCTGCTGCTGTTCTGAGGAAGCATGAACAGCTAGTTGGCTTGGCTGTAGACCTGAGATGAAATGTGATGCTACCCTCCAGCACCAGAGATTTTTCCCTCTGGTCAGCAGAGCGACAGGGTGCTGCTGCGGCCGGCTGTGTCCACCGAACTGGCATTCCTGGCTGCTGCTCAGCGGCCTGCCATTTAGATCCATTTAGCAGAGAAGGTTGCTCAAGTGGGAGGATCCTGTCTCCTGGTAAAAACACAGGCTTGGCCTATACTGAGACTCTGGGAGCTTGTTCTTCTAAATCCTAATGCTTTTTGGGGGGAGGGGCAGGCAGTTTCCCACAAAATAGGGGATTATTGTAGGCGGATTTACCAGAATGTTTTCATGTGCGTCAGACACTTTGGAAAGTCTCTTTTGTGCTTGTGTGGGTAAGACACCAGATTTATGAGTGGGAAACCAAAATTTGAAGTTAGCTGCTGAAGTCTTACGGTCAAGATCATGGTAGAGCTAAAGTTTGCGCTGTGAGTTTAGAGAAGGCCAGCAGTCTCTTTCTCGGCCAGACCACTAAGTGAGGAAACATACTTCCTTTGGGTCGTCTGACTAAGTTATTATCTGTAAACTCTTGGCCTGGTTGCCTCAGTCTAACTGCAATCTTCCTGCCTGCTTGAGAGAGAAAGGGGGCGGGGGGCTAGTATGTTGTCGCTCCCCAGAGTCAAACAGACAAAAGGGTCCAAATTGAAACCAAAATGATGACTTCACTCCTGGAACAAGTAATTGTCTTTTATAACATTTATCTGTCTGTCTTCTTGTTTTTCAATTAACAAAGTTGTATTTTTGAAAAACTGGAGTGAACCCTGGAAAATCAGCTGTGCCCCCAGAGATGTATACATAGCTTTCTGTGAGTTAAGTCGGGAGTGTACGTGTAGCAGTGCCTTTAGACCGTGACGTTGGCCTCATGACGCAGATTAGACATGCTCAAATGCGAAATATGGTGGAATGAGTGCTCCTGATGTTTTTGCTAGAGACAGACGGGTTTGATGTCAGCCCTGCCCTGATGGCAGACATGAATGATCTTTCCCAGGCTGTGTGTGCCGACTTTTTTCTAGGTAGGAGAAGTCATTGTTTTGATGTATCACTGTCCAGCCACAGCGGTAGAGCAGCACAGTGTTACGTTTATTTTTTGGATACAATAAATCGTACTTATGGCAGACATCACCTGACTTAGTGCGAGTGTACAAGGCTGCATGTGATACAGTAACGGCAGTGGGAAGGTGCCCAGTGGAAAGGGGTTTGGCGGTGTTGTAATAGGACAGAGTTCACGAGCAGGCAGCAGGTAGAATCTGGAGGTCAGGAGTTCCAGCTCCCGAGGCACAGACCAGGTTCAGTTGCTTAACTGTTTTCCTGTCACGAGTGTTAATAGAACATCTCTCATAGGACTGGGTTGAAGATTAAATGAGATGATATAAGTTAACACAGAGCCTCACGTGCAGTAAAGCTTAATAATATGTTAGCTATCGTTGCCATCACTATTAACAGCATAGTTAATATTATTAATAGTGCATTGGTAATCATGATACCAAAAACAACTGCTGCTGTTGAGTGGACTCTGACTCATGGTGACCCTGCGTGTGTCACAGTAGAATTGTGCTCCATAGAGTTTTCAGTGACTGATTTTTTGAAGTAGATTGGCAGGCCTTTCTTTTAGGCACCCCCGTGTGGACTCAGGCCTCCAACCTTTTGGTTAACAGCCAATTACATTAACGATTTGCACCACCCAGGGACTCCAGTCACGATAGAGAAACTAGACGTTTATTGCTCCATTTTGCCTTGATGTCCTTGACTTCCTTCTCTTTAATTTTCCCTTAGTCAGTTTTTTTTTAATTACAGTTTCAACCTAACTGGCCACATGGACTTACTTTTTAGACCAAGTTCACCTCAGTGCCCTTGTTCTTATTCTCTGTCAAAACTTCCTACCCTCTTGCAAGGTTTCTGATTAGTTTTGCACGCTGGAGGATGCTGAGATTTTTATGTTAAACCAGACTTGTGCATTTGGATTCATGACATGCTGTTAGATTTACAATTTAGTAGCACAGCAGTTATAAGACACCTGTGGTTTCCTCTTAGACCTTCAGCTAGCCTTTACCTGGGGAGCAGTTGAGGATATTGCCTCGGAACTGGAGACTGTATTTCTATAGATCTAATGCTTATTAGGAGGCCTGGTGGCACAGTGGTTAAGAATTACAGCTGCTAACCAAAAGGTTGGCAGTTCGAATCCAACAGACGTTCCTTGAAAACTCTGTGGAGCAGTTCTACTCTGTCCTGTGGGTCGCTATGAGTCAGAATTGACTCCACAGCAACAGGCTTGGGTTTTTTTTGTTTTTTTTTTTGCCTGCCCTACAGAACTGAACGTTGAGTGTAAGCCAAGCTCTAAGTATGGGAGACTTAAATCAGGCCATCATCATCTGTGATAATGCTTGGCACATAGTAGGTGCTCAATAAAAATGTAGTGACTATATGGAGAGCCTTCTAAATTGCCTCTGTTTCCAGTTTTGTTTCCCTCCAATCCTCTTAATGTTACATAACTGAGTGGGCCCATTGGTTCCCATTGCCCTCAGGGCAAAGGCCAAACTCCCTACTAAGTGGTCTACACAAACCTTGGTTGGGGCCCAGACGGTTGACCCTGGTGTCTGCTGCCAGATGGATGTCCTTTCTGTGCTGGTCGTTGGGCAGCCCTCCCACGGCGTCTGCCATCTGACCCCTTGCAGTTAGTTCTGCATCCTCTTCCTCTTTTGTTTCTGGTATGTTTCTCCTTGGTGGGTGTATCTGTTCAGGCTCAGTCAGGGAGGCAGAAAGACTGTGAATGCGGGGAAAGAGGGATTTATTATAGTGATTGTACTTTATACAGGTGAGGAAGGTGAGGGCAGGACAGGTCAGAAGAAGGAGCTGGAGGGTTGGAGAGACAGGGACTAACCAGAAGAGCCCTGGTTAGGTGGGCTAGGCGGGCAGATTGGAGCTGCTGAGGACCAGCCACGCCCAGTGGTGAGGCGCCTGCGGGAGCCGTGGAGGGTCTGTGGGGACATCATGCTTGCAGCTACTACCTCCTCTGTAATGGCCCACAGTGGTGGGCCTGGGGCGGCTGCTGGGAAAGAGAGTCTACCCGTATCTGAGCGCTGGAGGACCGTCAGCCTCCTGAGCTCCTGTACACCCTCTTTTGGCAAGTCTCAACAGAACCCTACAGAGAAGCTGAATCGTGGGAAGTGTAGTCCCCAGCTTTAGCCAAGTTGTGAGTAGGATAACCCAGCATAGTGACAACAGGGTCACCATGGTGGTGTCTGCACAGTGTGTGTCTGCATGTCTAAGTATGTGTGTGTCTGTGCATGCATGTCTGCATGCATGTGAGTGTGCATGAGTGGGTCTGTGAGTGTGCGTCTGTGTCTGAGTGTGTATGAGTGTGTCTGTGCATGTCTGTGTGTGTGAGTGTGTATGCATATCTGTGTGAATGTGAGTGGGTCTGTGAGTATGAGTCTGTCTCTGAGTGTGTGTATGTGAAATATGAGTGTATCTGAGATTATAAGTGTGCCTAAGTGTGTGTGTGCATGTATCAGTCTGTGTATGTGTGTGTGTACAAGTGTGCAAGTGTGTGTGAGTGGGTCTGAGTGTGAACCTGTGTGTGTGAGTCTGTATGAGTGTGTCTGTGTGCATGTCTAAGTATGTGTGTGTGCGTGTATGAGAGTGTGCGTGAGTGTGTGAGTCTGTGTGAATGTACAAGTGTGTCTGTGTCTGAATGTGGGTCTGTGAGTGTGTACAGTGTGTATGTGTGTGCTTGTGCAGTCCATCTCCCCTGCAGGGGCACGTGCAGAAAGTGAGAGGCATTCTTCAAGGACAGGTCATGCTGGCCAGGGTGGAATCAGTAGAAGGTGGGGGAGAGAGAGGAAGGGTTAGAAGGGGCTGGGCATCTGCCAGCTCATGTCCCTCCATCCATGTGCTTGTGGGGAGATGCTGGCATCTTTGTCTCCCAGGTAGAAAAGCCTCCAACCAAACCTCCAACTAAGCTGAACTGCTTAGACAGACTTTGCTGCTCTGCTGGCCTTTGTTTATGTCGTCCGCTTTGCTTGGGATTCCCTCCTGCTGGTCCTTCACTCCTGCAGTCCTGCTCCCCACCTCACCTGGCTAATGCTTCCTTTGGGTTTTGTGAAGCCTCCCCTGATACTGCAAATGTGGGTTTGGTGTCCCTTTGTTTCTTATACTTGCAGTTCTTGCTCCTGAGTACTGGAATCTCCAGTTTACTTGTCCACGCTCCTCACTGCACCAGGAGTTCTTTGAGGGTACGGACCTAAGAACTTGCTGGGACTTGTGCTAACAATAGCCATTTCCTTATCTTCCCAATGCCATCCAAGTGATAAGCCATCTGGAACTTCAGATTCCAAGGTTTAAGCTGTGCGTGGGTGCATGTGTGACTGTATGCGTGAGTATGTGAGTGTGAGAGCGTGTGTGGGTATATAAATATGTGTGTACCTGAGTGTGTAAGAGTGTGTGTATGTGTGAAAGTCTGTCCTGACTGTGCCACTAGGGTTACCACTGCTGCCGTGATCTCTCTCTGAAAGTGCAGCACAGAGGGTGGGACGGCGAGGCATTCTCACTGATGGGCAGCATCTGCGAATCCTCGGATTGCCCCCGGTGGCTGGGAACGGGAAGCAGGGCAGTGCGAATCCTCGGATTGCCCCCGGTGGCTGGGAACGGGAAGCAGGGCAGTTCGAATCCGCGGATTGCCCCCGGTGGCCGGGAACGGGAAGCAGGGCAGTGCGAATCCGCGGATTGCCCCCGGTGGCCGGGAACGGGAAGCAGGGCAGTGCGAATGCACGGATTGCCCCCGGTGGCCGGGAACGGGAAGCAGGCAGTGCGAATCCACGGATTGCCCCCGGTGGCCGGGAACGGGAAGCAGGGCAGTGCGAATCCACGGATTGCCCCCGGTGGCCGGGAACGGGAAGCAGGGCAGTGCGAATCCGCGGATTGCCCCCGGTGGCCGGGAACGGGAAGCAGGGGAGTGTGAATCCGCGGATTGGCCCCGCTGGCCGGGAACGGGAAGCAGGGCAGTGCGAATCCGCGGATTGCCCCCGGTGGCCGGGAACGGGAAGCAGGGCAGTGCGAATCCACGGATTGCCCCCGGTGGCCGGGAACGGGAAGCAGGGCAGTGCGAATCCACGGATTGCCCCCGGTGGCCGGGAACGGGAAGCAGGGCAGTGCGAATCCACGGATTGCCCCCGGTGGCCGGGAACGGGAAGCAGGGCAGTTCGAATCCACGGATTGCCCCCGGTGGCCGGGAACGGGAAGCAGGGCAGTGCGAATCCGCGGATTGCCCCCGGTGGCCGGGAACGGGAAGCAGGGCAGTTCGAATCCGCGGATTGCCCCCGGTGGCCGGGAACGGGAAGCAGGGCAGTGCGAATCCACGGATTGCCCCCGGTGGCCGGGAACGGGAAGCAGGGCAGTGCGAATCCGCGGATTGCCCCCGGTGGCCGGGAACGGGAAGCAGGGCAGTGCGAATCCGCGGATTGCCCCCGGTGGCCGGGAACGGGAAGCAGGGCAGTGCGAATCCGCGGATTGCCCCCGGTGGCCGGGAACGGGAAGCAGGGCAGTGCGAATCCGCGGATTGCCCCCGGTGGCCGGGAACGGGAAGCAGGGCAGTGCGAATCCGCGGATTGCCCCCGGTGGCCGGGAACGGGAAGCAGGGCAGTGCGAATCCGCGGATTGCCCCCGCTGGCCGGGAACGGGAAGCAGGGCAGTGCGAATCCGCGGATTGCCCCCGGTGGCCGGGAACGGGAAGCAGGGCAGTGCGAATCCGCGGATTGCCCCCGGTGGCCGGGAACGGGAAGCAGGGCAGTGCGAATCCGCGGATTGCCCCCGGTGGCCGGGAACGGGAAGCAGGGCAGTTCGAATCCGCGGATTGCCCCCGGTGGCCGGGAACGGGAAGCAGGGCAGTGCGAATGCACGGATTGCCCCCGGTGGCCGGGAACGGGAAGCAGGGCAGTGCGAATGCACGGATTGCCCCCGGTGGCTGGGAACGGGAAGCAGGGCAGTGCGAATCCACGGATTACCCCCGGTGGCTGGGAACGGGAAGCAGGGCAGTGCGAATCCACGGATTGCCCCCGGTGGCTGGGAACGGGAAGCAGGGCAGTGCGAATCCACGGATTGCCCCCGGTGGCTGGGAACGGGAAGCAGGGCAGTGCGAATCCACGGATTGCCCCCGGTGGCCGGGAACGGGAAGCAGGGCAGTTCGAATCCACGGATTGCCCCCGGTGGCCGGGAACGGGAAGCAGGGCAGTGCGAATCCGCGGATTGCCCCCGGTGGCCGGGAACGGGAAGCAGGGCAGTTCGAATCCGCGGATTGCCCCCGGTGGCCGGGAACGGGAAGCAGGGCAGTGCGAATCCACGGATTGCCCCCGGTGGCCGGGAACGGGAAGCAGGGCAGTGCGAATCCGCGGATTGCCCCCGGTGGCCGGGAACGGGAAGCAGGGCAGTGCGAATCCGCGGATTGCCCCCGGTGGCCGGGAACGGGAAGCAGGGCAGTGCGAATCCGCGGATTGCCCCCGGTGGCCGGGAACGGGAAGCAGGGCAGTGCGAATCCGCGGATTGCCCCCGGTGGCCGGGAACGGGAAGCAGGGCAGTGCGAATCCACGGATTGCCCCCGGTGGCCGGGAACGGGAAGCAGGGCAGTGCGAATCCGCGGATTGCCCCCGCTGGCCGGGAACGGGAAGCAGGGCAGTGCGAATCCGCGGATTGCCCCCGGTGGCCGGGAACGGGAAGCAGGGCAGTGCGAATCCGCGGATTGCCCCCGGTGGCCGGGAACGGGAAGCAGGGCAGTGCGAATCCGCGGATTGCCCCCGGTGGCCGGGAACGGGAAGCAGGGCAGTGCGAATCCGCGGATTGCCCCCGGTGGCCGGGAACGGGAAGCAGGGCAGTGCGAATCCACGGATTGCCCCCGGTGGCCGGGAACGGGAAGCAGGGCAGTGCGAATCCGCGGATTGCCCCCGGTGGCCGGGAACGGGAAGCAGGGCAGTGCGAATCCGCGGATTGCCCCCGGTGGCTGGGAACGGGAAGCAGGGCAGTGCGAATCCACGGATTGCCCCCGGTGGCTGGGAACGGGAAGCAGGGCAGTGCGAATCCACGGATTGCCCCCGCGGGCTGGGAACGGGAAGCAGGGCAGTGCGAATCCGCGGATTGCCCCCGGTGGCTGGGAACGGGAAGCAGGCAGTGCGAATCCGCGGATTGCCCCCGCTGGCTGGGAACGGGAAGCAGGGCAGTGCGAATCCACGGATTGCCCCCGGTGGCTGGGAACGGGAAGCAGGGCAGTGCGAATCCACGGATTGCCCCCGGTGGCTGGGAACGGGAAGCAGGGCAGTGCGAATCCGCGGATTGCCCCCGGTGGCTGGGAACGGGAAGCAGGCAGTGCGAATCCGCGGATTGCCCCCGCTGGCTGGGAACGGGAAGCAGGCAGTGCGAATCCGCGGATTGCCCCCGGTGGCTGGGACGGGAAGCAGGTAGTGCGAATCCGCGGATTGCCCCCGGTGGCCGGGAACGGGAAGTAGGGCAGTGCGAATCCGCGGATTGCCCCCGCTGGCTGGGAACGGGAAGCAGGGCAGTGCGAATCCACGGATTGCCCCCGCTGGCTGGGACGGGAAGCAGGGCAGTGCGCATCCGCGGATTGCCCCTGGTGGCTGGGAACGGGAAGCAGGGCAGTAAAAGATTAGGCAGAATTTTTTATCTTGGAGATCTGTGCGTGTGGATTTGAGATGGAAAGCGGCACTAGCTGAGTCCTCTCTGGGCTGTGGACCAGTGTGGCCGTGAACGTGAACATTAGAGAGCAGAAGTACCTGAGATACAGAAGCGTGCATGGAAGAACTTAGAGGTCCTCTGTCTGCTTCAGCTGGTCTTAAAGATAGTTAGGGCATAGATTACATTGAGAATTTGATGAAGGACCGACTAGGTTGAAAAAATTACTTACCCACAAAGGCTTATCTATGATTTTATGGGCTATCAGATGCTGTAAAATATATAGTCCAGTCAGGCCTTGATCTCAGATGGGTGGCCGAGGAGTAAAGAGGGGCTGTGACTTGCCTGGAGCTGTACCTCTAGTAGAGACAGAGGAGACGGTAGGGGAGATGTGGTCTCCTGCTTTCCAGTTCCAGAGCTTTTTCAGACCACAGCCTGGCCTCTCAGTGAATGCAGAGTTTTAGTTTGCTTGCCTATGGTGGTGGTAGAAATTATAGCCAGAGCATCACATCCTGATAGTGGGCCAGGGTCTGTGTGACCGTCTGGGTGCTGTGGCTCTGATCTGTTAATGGCACCATCTGGCCAGAGAGGGGAGGGCGTGGTGAGAAAGGGAGCTGGAAAGCAGGGATCTGGAAGAGCACATTGTAAGGAAGTGTCAGGGCAGGCAACTGTTAGGTTGTTGTCTTGCCCAGCCTTTCATCTGGGACTCCCTGTTAAGAATTTTCTCCAGAGTGCTTTAGGATCGATTTACTTTGCCGGTCTGTAGAGCAGTCTTGAGGTAGGTTAAGAGCATAACCTAAAGCTGAGCTGAGGAAGAGCTCCTGGGACGTGTATATTCCCTTCTCCCTACCCTCTTCCCATGCCAGCACTCTCAGGTGGACGCTCCTTCGCGTGTCCTGCTGGCCCTGAAGCTGACCATGGAGGGAGCGTGAGGAAGAGGCAGCCACAGTCCTTTATGGCCCAGCCCTGGGAGTGGCACCGTCACCTCGTTTGGCCTAGGCCACACACGAGGGGAGTTAACTAGGGAGGGGTCGCTGGGGCCTTTGTAGAAGCTGCCCCCTCAGTTATGATCACTGTTTCATATCCTCACTTGCTAGATCTGCAGACTAAGGAGTGGTAAATATTGTGTCTTGTAAAATATTACAGAATGCGATAATAAAAACCCAAAGTTTGGAGTTGGCGCCTACCAAAAACCAGTTGCTGTTGAGTTGACCTCAACTCATGGGGACCCCTTCTGTGTCAGAGCAGAACTGTGCTCCACAGAGTTTTCCATGGCTGATTTCTCAGAAGTAGGTCACCAGGCCTTTCTTCCATGGCACCTCTGGGTGGACTTGAACCTCCAGCCTTTCGGTTAGCAGTCAAGTGTGTTAACCGTTTGTACCACCCAGGGACTTCTTGGTGCCTCCGTAGGACCAGTGTTTCATTCAGTCAGTGTGTTCTCCAGGAGTGAGGAGCCTGTGTCATTGAATGACCCATCTTGCTCAACTAAGAGCCCACACACGTGTTGCTTGTGAAGAAAGAAAGGTGGCAAAGGAACAGTTGGTTCCTTTGGCAGGAAGTACAATTTAAGAAAAAAAAAATTTTTTTTTTTGAACAGTTAACGTCACACTTTCTGAGTAAGACTCATTAGATAAACTGAAATTTCTGCTTAGCTACACACGGTTTGTACATTGGGACAAACTGCTCTCTGAAAATGCTAAGAAGCACCGAAGGCTATTCTAAGAAAAAACGGAAGTGAAGGAGTTAGGAACTTGCTTTCTTCCTCATTTATTAGAGCAGCCCTTCTTTACCGTATCTGGAAAATCAGGAAGGGAGGGGAGATGGTGACAGGGAGGTCCTCTTTGGAGCCGGGACTAGGAGAGAGATGGAGTCTCCAGCACTGGAATTTCCTCGCCCGGATATTCCAGCGACTCTGGCTTTCCTGGAAAGAACTCAGTGGTGCGACTTTCCTTAGCCGAAGACTGAACAACCGAACTGCTGAGCTGGGAATTCCTCCAGCTCTGCCAGCTCCGGAGTAACGAGAGGCAAATAAGTTTAACAAGAGTAGGAAAGGAACTATGTTCTTAGTATTGTAAGTGTTTTCTTGCTAGAAACAGTTTCTTTGGGGTGGATGATTGTCCCAGGACTAAGAGCATCTGTTCTTTTTGAACATTCACCTGAGAGTCAGAGACCTGGATGGAGACCTGACTTTCACACTCCCATGTTTGGACAAGTCACTTTAACTTTCTAGGCTCTAATTTCATCATCTAAAATGATGATGCTAATATTCACTGGTGGAATTTTTGTAAGAATTAAATACATTATGTACAGGGCAGTACTTTATTAAGTGGTATACTATTGAGGAAGCTGAGGGAGGGCTTTGTCAGTCTTCCAGGTGATAAGCAGCCAGGATGAATAACCATTGGTTTAAACCAGTGGTTCTCAAAATGTGATTTACCTGAGAACTTGCCGCATATGAGGAACATTGGCTGAGAATTCAACCTGAGTCTCCCTCATGGAAGGCTAGAACTCTACTGCCGAACCGTGACTGCCTCCATTACTATAAGAGCGGGTGCTATTTTGCCAAATTGCTGGGCCTTGAATCTCTAAAATACTTATTTCCTCAGGCCCCAACTGAGGCCCAGGGTCTTTGGGGAATGGTGTCCTAGAACCATCTGTTGTTTTTAAACATTCATCAAGGAGTCAGTGAGGACCTGGAGTAGGCCCTAGCTTTGACACTCATGAGACCCCTCCCACGTCTGCCTGCGGCAGATCCCTGTGCACCCTCTGCCCCTTGCTTTCTGTTCTTCTCTTGCCACTATTACTATCTCAAGTTGTTATGCTGTTAGCTGCTGCTGAGTCATCCCTTGACTCATGCAACCCCATGAGCAGCAGAAGGAAATGCTGACGGTCCTGGGTCATCCGCATGATCAGTCAGGGATCAGGTCAGTGTGATCCATAGGGTTTTCATTGGCTGATTTTCAGAAGTAGATCGCTGGGCCTTTCTTCCTAGTCTCAGTCTGAAAGCTCTACTTCAGCGTCATGGCTGACAGACGGGTGGTGGCTGTGGATGAGGTGTGTTGTCCTGGAGCCGAACCCGGCTCTCCTGCGTGAAAGGTGAGAATTCTACCTCTGAACCACCAGTGAATGCCCCCACTACTGTAAGGGGGGTCCTATTTTGTCCGATTGCTGAGCCTTGAATCTCTAAATATTTATTTCCTCAATTTTAAAGTGGAGATAATTTTAGTACCTGCTTCTTAGGTGAGCCCTGGTGGCACAGTGGTTAAGCATTCCTCTGCTAACCAAAAGTTTCGGCAGTTCTCATCTACCAGCTACTCCTTGGAAACCCTGTGCAGCAGTTCTTCTCTGTCCTGGACGGTCACTATGAGTTGGAATCGACCCAAAGGCAGTGGATTTGGGTTTTTTTTTTGTGGCCTCCTAGGTACTTAATTCTTCTTTCAAAGATGGAAAGAAAGCACGTAGAGAAGGTAAAAAGAGGTAACGAGACTTTCATTTCTGGTAATTCAGTCAATAGTCCTGCTGAGAACAATGAGGAAAATGGAACAATTACAAGGCCAAGATCCAGGAGAAGGAAATTCAGGGAGGTATACCCTGATTTGGAGTCACTTTTACCCACAAGGGAAACCCTGGTGACATAGTGGTTAAACACTATACCTGCTAACCAAAGGGTCAGCAGTTCCAATCTGCCAGGCGCTCCTTGGAAACACTATGGAGCAGTTCTACTCCGTCCTATAGGGTCGCTATGAGTCAGAATCAACTCAACGGCACTGGGTTTGATTTTTTTTTTTCTTTTTGGTTTTACCCACAGGAGGATTGTAATTCTTAAAATGGAAGGCCAAGAAGATGATTGCAGTTTTTAAATAGACTCCTAAAACTATGGGCAAAAATTGATTGGGAGCCTACCAAGGCAAGAGGTAATCTGGTGACACTCTCTTCCCATGCTCTGTGTTGGGAAGTCAAAGATGTATGCCCTAGGAGAAATAGATGGAACCTGGATTCAATTTTAAATAATTTGTCTCCAACTGAAGCCATCTAGGATTACCAGTGCCCCTAACTACTTAACAAAGGTTAATCCTTCCTGGAGGAAGATAACATTGTCTGGAGCCTTAAATGACTCCTCACTTTTTCATACAGTGTTTGATACTCAAATCAAAAATCACCAGATATGAGGAGAGGAGGCAACTTGACTGAAAACCAGGAGAAACAACAGACAATGAGAAATGGCCCCACAGAGGATCTAGATAATGGAATTATCAGACATGGACTTTAAAACATCTATTTTAATATGTTAAAGGAAATAAAGCTCAAGATTAAAAATTTGGTAAGGAATTGAAAACTATAAAAGTGAATCAAGTGAAAATTTTACAGCGGGAAAAATACAATAACTGATATCAGGAAATCAGTAAATGGGTTTGAATAATATCTGGAGAGGAATGGAAGATAGATCATAAGAAAATTTCTAAACTGAAGCTTAGAGAAACCAAAAGGAAAATAAAGAAAAGTATATATGAGGCGGTAAAAGAGTTTAACACGGGCCTAACTGGAACCCCAGAAGAACAGCTTAGGGGTAATAGAACAGAAACAGTACTTGAAGAGATAGTGTTGTTAGTGGCCAGTGAGTTCACTCTGTGTGCAGAGTAGAGCTGTGTTCCATAGGGTTTTCAAGGCTGTGACCTCTTGGAAGCAGGTCCCCAGGCCTGTCTTCCCAGGTGCCTCTCAGTGGGTTCAAATTGCCAACCTTTCAGCTACTGGTTGAGTGCTTAACTGCTTACGCCATCAAGGGGCCCTGAAGAGATAACACCTGATACTTTTTTCCATGTAAAGTGCCTAGTTTAGTGCTTGAAACCTTTTATGTGCTCCATAAATGTTAACTATTATCATCGTTAATATTCTTATTTTTCCCACCCCTACTGCTGTGAAAGATTTATACAACTGGCAGTATCACTGGAGTCCAAATCTGCTGGACTGTTTGTCCGCCAGAGACCTGCTTACACCCTGAGGCATTCTGCTTGTATTAAAGGCCTGGAGTCTGATTTGCACTGAGGGAAACCCTCAGTTGAAATTGTAGCAAGTTTTCCTTTTGGAAACAGTGTTAGAAATGGACATCATGTGCCACTGTAGAGGCTGTAGTTCAGTGGCAAGCCTAGGAAGTAATCATTTATTTATAGTGTTGTTACAGTGGAAGAACGCATTTTTGAGTTTCAAATGTTAGCCAGCAAATGGGATTTTTGAACACAGTCGTCTGCAATCCAGATGATATGTTGGGGGCTGCCTGTGCAGTTGTTTCAGTCACTGTCACTCTGCCCCTTCTGCCTTTGTGAAGTTTTACGTCTGGTTTGTAAGTGTCCTGACTGCATATTTCAGGTCTTAATCTTTTTATCCCTCTGTCCGTAGCATATTGCTGACCATACATACGCCGAATAAATGAATAAGTGTGTGCATGCTTGCCTTCTGGAGAGGTCGTTTGGCTGATGAGCAGACCACTGGATGTGGAGAAAGCAAAGTCTGAGTCTGGACTCTTTTACTAGTTACAGGGCCTTGAACAATTCACCTAAACTTATAGACCCACAGTTTTCTTACCTGGAAAATGTGAATAGTGCTGGCGGTCCCACCCCTTTACAGAGGGCTGTTGTGCGGACCAAATGAGATAACATGTGTGCCAGTGCTTATGTCATTTATTCCCCTTTGGGTCAGCCACGCACCCCTTCCTTGGGCTTTCACGCTCGCTGCTTCTGCTCCTTTCTTCGTATTTTCTAGTAGGATTCTTTTTTTCCCCATTTCTCGTGGTGCATTTTTTACACGTCTTCAGACATGGCACTTTATTCTCTGTGTGTGGGCTTTGGATTTCTTGCTTAAATTTAGAGAATTGTGGACATTTCCATGCTATGTCTGTTAATGTCCACAGGCATTAATCTAAATACTAAAATTCATTTATGCTCTTTATAGGTTTAAGATTAGATATGGAAGCAATTTTTCCCCCCAAGAGATAGAGAAAACAAAGTCTAGTGGCTCTCAGACTCAGGTAGAACCCACCCTTCTTTTTTAATACGAGACAATTAAATTCTATTTTTATCATAAATGTAGTTAGCTTCCCTTTATAAATGGATTTTGAGATGTTTGTTATAACACATACCATTGACGTGTTTGGAAATAACCACAAATAAAGAATGGCAGTATTGTTTCTGTGAATGGTCAGAAGCCTTTTATGTATATTGTGTTTTCCTCAAATAATCTTGTGGTGTGGTTTCCTAAATACAGCAAGCTGCCTAGGTTTGGATTTTCTTGCACTGCCAGCTCAGATATTCCTGGAACTAAATGTAAAGGTTGAGATTGACTCTGCTTGGATAGATTCTCCACTACAGCTGGAGGAAGGCTTGTAGAATGTGTGGTAATAAAACAAGCATATTATGGACTTGAGTTTAGTAATGTTTTCTGCTTTTATGGTACTTTTTTTGTAGTAGTACTAACTGTAATTTATAAATATCGACCCCTTTTCTCTTTAGTGCAAAAATAACTCTGTCGAAAAGTTCAGTGCTTGGGATACATAGGAATGATTTCATACTAGAAAGATGTTATTTAGGGCAGGAGGCACATGGATCCATTAAATCTATGTGTCGGATAAGCCCCTGTTTGGTATCCAGGGCACCAGGAGAGTGAACCTTGGCTCTTCTGAACAGGGCTCTTAGGACCTGGGAAGAAGCAGTGGGCCAGGCTCCCTACAGCTGCTGGCTCTTTAGCCCTGATGGAAGAAACTTAAATTCTTCCCCCACAGCCTCATCTCAACGGCAGCACACACTTTATCCTAACGTTTCTCCCTTCATCTTCTCCCCACTATGTCTGGCCCCACCTCTAATTACTGCTCACTCCTTGCTGTGGTTTTCTCCATACAAGGTCTTGCTCGTATAAGGTGGGTGGAGTGTGCTCAGTTTGCCTTGATGGAGACCTTTACTCTACTTGGTCACGTTCCTCTAGTGCTCTTGGCTTCTCTCACTTTTGAGGTCAGAAGAATCCAGACCATCCCATGGTTCTCCGTGTTTTCCCTCAACCCACAAGGTCTGGCTGACCTGTTCAGACTCTCCTAAATTTCCCAACTCCTCAGGAATGCTTAAGACACTTAAGACTTTTTAGAAGCATTAAAGTCTAAGCTTTTAAACAAGTAAACAGATGAATAAAAAAGCAAATGCAGAAATCCTTGCCATATGGGCTACCTCTGATTCCTATGCCAGAGAGAGATGCAGCATTGCCTCGCAAATGGGATGATGCTCCGGACCCTTTTGGTAGCACATAGTCTGGGCAGATCGTATCCTGCCTTTTCACCAGTTTGATAGGAATGAGCCATAATTTATTTAATTTATAGTTCATTTATTTAGACAGTTTCAATTTTTTATAAATAATATTGCAGTGAACTTTTTTGTGCTCATTTTTTCCTTCTTTAACTGTATTCTTAGGATAGAATTCCTGAGTCTTGGTACCTTGTTATAGTTTGTAATTTCCTTTTCATAAGAGGCACATTGACTTAGAATGTTATCAACAATGTATATTCTCTGTTCGTTTCCTGAAAAGCCTTACCATTTGTGAAGATTTTAAAGAAATGTTCGCAGGCCAATGCTCAGTCAGTTTGGAGTGGAGAAATCCCTGGAATGTGTTGAATGACTTGCAGAGTGCAGGGACCAGAGGGAGCAATTGCTTCTCCTCTGACACCTACTTTGATTGATTTGATTTGTGGTGGTTCTCCGTGGAGCTGGATTGAAAAAAAACTGGAGGCCCCATCAGTGTGTCCTGAATTGATTAGTGATGTCTGCCATGGGAAAAGGATTACCAGCTGCAGTGGAGTCAACTCCCCCACTATGGCGTTGATTAGTGATGTCTGCCATGGGAAAAGGATTACCAGCTGCAGTGGAGTCAAATCCCCCACTATGGCGTTGATTAGTGATGTCTGCCATGGGAAAGGGATTACCAGCTGCAGTGGAGTCAACTCCCCCACTATGACGTTGATTAGTGATGTCTGCCATGGGAAAAGGATTACCAGCTGCAGTGGAGTCAAATCCCCCACTATGGCGTTGATTAGTGATGTCTGCCATGGGAAAGGGATTACCAGCTGCAGTGGAGTCAACTCTCCCACTCATGGCGTTGATTAGTGATGTCTGCCATGGGAAAAGAATTACCAGGTGCAGTGGAGTCAACTCCCCCACTATGGCGTTGATTAGTGATGTCTGCCATGGGAAAAGGATTACCAGGTGCAGTGGAGTCAACTCCCCGACTCATGGCGTTGATTAGTGATGTCAGCCATGGGAAAAGGATTACGAGCTGCAGTGGAGTCAACTCCCCCACGCATGGCGACCCCATGGAAGAGTAGAACTGCGTGTCGTAGGATTTTCAGTGACTTTAGTTTTTCTGAAGTAGATCACCAGGCCTTTCTTCTGAGGTGCTTCTGGGTGGACTTAAACCTCCAACATTTTGGCTAGCAGCTGTTTGTACCACCCCTAGACTCTGAGAGCAGGATTTGAAAAAAAAAAAAAGAAACTTGATTCTGACTCATAGCGACCCTATAGGACAGAGTAGAACTGCCCCACAGAGTTTCCAAGAAGCACCTGGTGGATTTGAACTGCCAGCCTTTTGGTTAGCAGCCAGGCTTTCAGCCACTGTACCACCAGGGCCCTGAGAGAAGGATGAGGTGGTTGTAATACACTTGCCTAAGATTTACTATTCCTTACCTTTACTGGGTTCTGAGTTACCTATAGGTGGAAACCCTGGTGGCATAGTGATTGAGAGCTACATCTGCTAACCGTAAAGGATGGCAGTTCAAATCCACCAGGTGCTTCTTGGAAACTCTATGGGGCAGGTCTACTCTGTCCTATAGGGGTCACTGTGAGTCGGAATCGACTTGATGGAAGTGGGCTTTTTTTTTTTTTTTTGGCGGGGGGGAAGTTTACCTATAGGGTCACTATGAGTCGGAACCGACTGGACAGCAGTAGGTTTTTTTTATTTATTATTTTTTTTAAAGAGTAGGAAACCCTACTTGAAGGCCATTATAGCAGTTCATGGGCAAATTAAGTAATTTAGTCTTGGTTTCTACAGATTGGTTGTGCCTAGAGCTTTACTTAATAGCAGCCTGAAGATTTTGGTTTGTGATGTTGTAATTACAGATTTACGTATGATTAATTAATGTGACAGTTCCAACCTCAAAGGTTGTCTTCTCAGAGTGAGTGTTTTTTCTCAGAATTGTTATTAGCATAAAATAATAACTTATATGGGAGGAGTATCAAATGGAGATCTATTTCTGAATAAATAGATAGTCCAGATATTGCTAGGCCTCAACACATGCCTGATTTCAACCATACAAATAAGAATGGAACACTGATTATCCCACAGGGAGGTTTTTACTAAACTTGCTTCCTGGTTGGTGGAATCAGAATTGGTTTTAACCTGATGGCTCCCCAGCAGTCAGTAGCATGTCCCCCTTTCATCACTGGCAAACAGCAGTGGACATCCTTAGATTCCATGATGCTACTGAGTAATTTTGGAATCGACTCGACGTCACTGGGTTTGGTTTTGTTTTTGACTGAGTAATTTGGAAACCCTGGTGGCGTAGTGGTTAAGAGCTATAGCTGCTAACCAAAAAGTCGGCAGTTCAGATCCACTAGGCGCTCTTGGAAACTCTATGAGGCAGTTCTGCCCTGTCCTATAGGGTCACTATGAGTTGGAATTGACTCGACAACAACGGGTTTGGTCTTTTTTTTTACTGAGTAATTTGAATAATGTGACGTGAAACTCTTCTTGTTAATTGCTGACGGGTCGATTCCAATTCATGACGACCCCGTGTGTGCAGAGTAGAACTGCTCCATAGGGTTTTCAAGGCTGTGACCTTTTGGCAATAGATCACCAGGCCTGTCTTCTGAGGAGCCTCTGGGTGGGTTCAAACTGCTAACCCTTTGGCTAGTACTTGAGTGTGTAGCGGTTCGCGCCACCCAGGACTCTGGATGTGAAACTAGAAAGCCATGATAGAAGTATTTCTTGTGAGTCTTAGGAAACTGACCTTTGTTTTGAAAACCGTTTACATTTGGCAGGGAGGCTGGTTTAACCTGTGGGCGTCTCAGGAGGACTTGACTGGGACTCAGAACATTTGTTTCCGACTCTACCAGCCAGCTTTGTGACCTTGAGGGAGTCACACGGCTTCCTCTTTTGCCAAACCAGGGGCTTGGATAAGATGGGCGTTGGCATTCCCAGAATCTTAGGAAGTGGAAATATATATATACATGTGCATGTTTCTATCAGTCAGTCCGCAAAAAGGAACGTGGCTTGAAAGAGTGCTGGGCAGCCTGGCCTTCCCCTCTCATTCTTCTCTTTTAACAGACGTTCCTTCGTCCTGTAGACCCTCTTCCCCTTTCCTGCTGTAGCCTTTGCGTCATCATGGGTGAGCGTGGTGGATCGCCTGGTGTGTTCCTCGGTTTTCTGTGTGTTACAGCCTGCATAAGGCTCCTTTAGGAAAAGGAAATCACAGAGCTGAGTGGTTCATGGAAACTGCAGGGTGTCCTGGCTGCAGGCTGTCCAGAGCCCACGGATTAGCAAACCTTGTGCAGGGCCTTCCCCTCGTGGCCGGCCAAGGAAAGGCAGGCCGTCACCGGGAGAAAGCAGCCTGAGGTAGGAGCCGCAGCTGGCTTCTGGAGCTGCCGCCAAGCCTTCCCTGGCCAGAGAACCAGGGTTCTCTGGTGCAGTTTTCTTTGTGTGTGAGAATAGTTTCTCTTCTGAGACAAACTAGAAGTTTCTCTGGCCTTTTGTTCTATCAAATGTGTAAGAGAGAAAAACGTTAAGAGTTAAATTTGTGAAAAAAAAAAAAAGAAGCACTGAATGTATTTGGCTGAAGAATTAAGTCTGAATTCAAGTGGGCCTTGCTGCTTTATCTATTCAGAAAAGTGGGCAGATTAGCTTCAATCATTGTAATGAATTAAATTGTGTCCCCCCCAAAATGTGTGTCAGCTTGGTCAGGCCATGTGTGGTTGTCTTCCATTTTGTGATTTTCGTATGTGTTATCAATCATAATCTGTGCCTGTGGTTGAAGAGGATTAGGGTGGGATGTAACACCCTTGCTCAGGCCACATCCCTGATCCAATGTAAAGGGATTTTCCCTGAGATGTGGCCTGTACCACCTTTTATCTCTTGAGAGATAAAAGGAAAGGGAAGCAAGCAGAGCTTGGGGACCTTATACCACCAAGAAAGCAGTGTCCGGAACAGAGCGCGTCCTTTGGACCTGGGGTCGCTGCACCTGGGAAGCTCCTTGACCAGGGGAAGGGTGATAACAAGAAATCTTCTTCCAGAGCCAACAGAGAGAGAAAGCCACCCCCTGGAGCTGACTCCCTGAATTTGGACTTGTAACCCACTAGAGTGTGAGAGAATAAATTTCTTTGTTAAAGCCATCCACTTGTGGTATTTCTGTTATAGCAGCACTAGATAACAAAGACAATCAGTTATAGAAGATAATAAGAAGCATTGAATAATTTTAAGATGACTTTTTAATTTTTCATCTTCAAGAGCATTTTGAATGCGGGGTGGGGGGCGGGTTAGGATTTGTTTGTTGGCTGCTTTGAGGATTTGTGATCAATTGCCTTGAGCACAGTCCTTGGGTAGAGTAAATGAATAGACTAAAAAGCAGTGCTTCCTAGAGCAGAGTCCCAGCTGTTAAGATGCACAATCTTATCAAAAACCACACCCAGGAGGGGCCAGCTGAGAGTGCAGAGTGCGGGCCTAGAGCTGATAGGAGGAAGGGCCTCTCAGGCTGAGGCGTTGGGGAGGAGTGGTTTCCTGAACTTGGTAGCAGGGAGAGGCTAGGGATGAGCTGAAGGATACCAAAGAAGGCAAAGTGGGCCTGAAGGCTGGGAGGTAAAGACTGGTCCCCTGAGCTCTGGTGACCCTTGCCTCCATGTGCCATGCTCTGGTCTTACCTGTGCTGGGTACCTGTCGCTGCCCCAGAGCTTCTCAGGCAAGCAGCTGTCTCTGTCAGTAGGTCTAGCACACTGTGGCCTGTGGGAGGATGAGCTCAGTGAATAATGCTTCTTGGGTGAATAAAAAATGAGTGACTGTCTGGACCCTAAGAAAGAAGATTCCTAAACTGTGAGCGAGAGATGCACAGGGGGGCAGACAGGTTCTGGGAAGAAGGTGCATGTACAGTTGACCCACCTTTGCCAGACAGGCAGGGCAGGAGTTCATCAGTTAGCATTCCTCACAGGGAAATACATTAGAAGGTTCTGGGGCGGGGTGGGCGGTGGGGGGCTCTGCATCCCATGAACGTGGTGACGTAAAAATAAAAACTAGCGTGGCCAGTGCTGGGGAGAGACCCCGCCCCACCTACTCAACAGCTTGTAAAGAACAGTCCTCCTTGGAACAGAGTGCTGCCAGCAAGGGGCATTTTTGTTATCTTCGATGGCATGATAGGGTGTCACAGTCCTCAATGTTATCTTCCATGGCATTGCGTGGATATCCAGCAAGGACCTGCCCATCCACAAAGGATTTTAAAAACAACCGAGCGAAGAAGTACTGGGTTGTGGTTTGGTGGATTGTGGGGGAACATTAGCCGGAATCCACACTGCGGTGCAGCTCAGAAATAGCAGCATTGATTTGGAGCTGTAGCAGCTGATGTCTTAATTCTGTGGTCACCTCCCTGAACTCTGGGCATCGATTTGCAGACTGCAGACAGGCAGCTTTGGGTGCCGTGCTTTATCATGGCTCCGGAGCCAGGGGAAGGCCATGCTCTCTGAAGAATGATGTTCTGATGAATGCCACAAGTCAAGGCCCCTCTTGCCCGAGGCTGGCTGGAATCATCTCCACCCCACCCCTGCCACACACACATAGACAGGAAATGGAATAGAAATAATTCAGATTGAAAACCAGTTGGTATTTCAGACCTCATTGCAATGTCTGAAGAGAAACACAGTTCTCTCAGTTTCAACGTTTTCTCCTTGATCTTGGCTTTTTAATTTACACCTTCTAGGAAGTTTTATTAGTATTTTTCCCTTTTTGGACTACATATGTCTTGTTCGCCTTTCACTTTGAGACCTCAAAATGTCTCCATGATCCTTCTGAATAAGAACACATTGACATGACTTTTGTGTTGAAGGTGCTGCCTTTGGTGAACCTTCCTTCCTCCTGGCTTGCCATCTCTCAGAAGATGCTAGCAACAGAAGGCGATTGCTCTCTGTTATACTTTATGGGTAGCTTCTTGATTTTATCTTCTAATTCTCCCTTTGAAATTTTAATTTCCATCACCATATTTTTATGGTCTTATTCTCTGAATAATCTTTTGCAATAGCATTCTGTTCTTTTCATGCGGGTACAAATGCTTGGTACTCTTTAACTGAGATTAAAATGCACATTTGAAGCTCTGCACTGGGGCTTGCTGACAATGCACAAGGGCCTCAGGGAGGGGGACCTCAAATGTCAGGATCTTACCTGGAGCCCAGGGCTGTATAAGCTGGCTGTCTGGGAGGTACTGGGGGAAAGGGCTGTCGTGGTTCTAACCCTTAACTGTATAGCGTTTCGCTTACATGGCTTCAGAACACACTGCACTTCCCAAGCTACTGCTAAAAGGCTCCATCAGAATCTGATTCGGGATTCTGGGAGAGTCACGCACCTGTCTCCCCTGGTTATGTGGCTAGGGACTCCAGGGGTATGTTTTTGTGCGGCCTTTCATCTGGCCCTGTTTTCAGCCTTGCCCTCTAGGTCTTCCGATTCCCTGGGAGTCTGTGGCTCAGTTTGGCTTGCTTCCCATTGCCTTTCCTCACTGCAGGCACTGAGGGTTCAGCTCTTTCTTTCTCCATCACCACTTGTCCGACTGCTTTTCATTCCCTGGATTTGTTGATACTACTCGTCTGGTGTTGTCTCCTCTATCTCCTTGACCTTGTGAATTTATGTCTTTATTCCTTAAACTCTTTTACAAGGCATTTGGAATGGGTGGCTATAAAAGCATGTGCACAATTTCCAGTGTGTAACCAGACCTCTATCCTAATCAGCTTTAAAGAATTAATTCATAGAGAAAGATCTGAGAAGAGACCTTTACATAATTAAGCAAAATGGAGTTTATTATGCAGCCATCAGATTCTAGAGAGAAAATGTTAGAAATATAGAAATTCATCGTCTTGTAGGGTGATATTTAGAGAACTAGATTATGTATTTTTTGATTGCTAAAGTTTTGAACAAAATCAGTTCTATCAAAACAATGTGGTATGTTACTATACTTCTTCTCTAGACCTTTCTAAAAATCTCCAAATTTCTGGAGATACATTTATTGTGAACATGCTAGTTCTGGGTGAATTATTGCCTATATGTGGAACATGTTCCTAAAGCTTATTTTACCATATCTCTTTTCTATGAAAGCAATACAATTTTATTATAAAAAATAGTTTAGGAAATAGAACTTCCTCTCCTCTGAATCCATCAACCAGAAAACCCTTCTCATCCTGTTATGCGTTTACACTGGGTCAAAATTTGGCTCCTTGATCCTCATGGTTGTGTCCTCATTCCTTTCCAGGACACCGGCGTTGGGAAATCAAGCATTGTGTGCCGCTTTGTCCAGGATCACTTTGACCACAACATCAGCCCAACTATTGGGTAAGTTCTGTATGTTATTTATTCTCCTTCATGGTTTTTCTTTTCAGAGACCTCGGGAGGTCTCCTTGTCTCTGTCTGAGCCTTTAGGCAGGGCATAGTTTTCATCCCAGCCAGTGAAAATCAGTCCCAGCTGTGAGACTTTGGCAGACAGAGATTCAGGGACTTCCAAGCAAAGTGCCTGGGCTTATCATCCTTCTCAATTATTGTTTTCCTTGGCCAGCCTTCCTCATGCTGCAACTGAATGCTATTTCTTTTATCCTCAAGAGCGCTGTTTTGCAAACTATGTCTGTTGTATTTCCAGATGGAAGATGATCCACAGGACAAATCCCCAAAGGTTCTGCTTTAACTTGCCTACTGAGTGTAGGAGATGCCATCTACTCACACATCACAGTTGTCCAAACAGTCTGTGGGGCAGATTCATTTACCTTTCTGAATTGATCTAAGCCTTTTGCTTCTGCTCTTCTGATGATTGAGGAGGGGCGGTGGTGGGCTGTTTAGTTCTCAGAACTGGACCTTGGAATGTTGGAGGGTTTTCCTAGTTATCATCTCCTTTCTGTTGGATTCTTTGGCTGGATATGCTTTTGCAGTGCTGTTTTGCAGGTGGTTGCTTTTCGTGCTTTTAGACATCGATCCCGTTATTTTTTGCCCTGAAGATATGCTCTTTGCAGAGAGCAAGCTTTTACCTCCCTTCAGAGGGAACCCCTGTAGGATTGGTCAGGACAGGGGAGATTGTTTCTGTCAGGGGAAGGTGGAGAAAATTTATGGTAGGAAATAAGCAGATCATCAAGACCAGTTGGCTAGTGGTTGGAGCTGTACAGGGGAGAGAATCCACCACATTTTATTTTTTAAAAATGGCTTAAGAAACATGTTCACAAAAGTATGTGTCAAGAAATACGTAGGGTCTGAGATTTTACCCTATTTGCAAGGTAACAAGTGAACTGGTCAGAGTTTCATGGATGCTGGCAGAAGACATGAGACATCTGGATCAGAGACAAAGGAAGTGCCAATACTCACAGTGTTATCATTGTATGTTGGCATACAACATACAGTGAGCTCCTTAGGGTGATGTGACAGCTCCACATGTACAGTATTTTCTTTTTTAAATAATTTTTACTGTGCTTTAAGTGAAAGTTTACAAATCAAGTCAGTCTCTCACATATACACTTATATACACCTTACTACATACTCCCATTTACTCTCCCCCTAATGAGTCAGCCCGCTCCCTCCTTCCAGTCTCTCCTTTCGCAACTGTTTTGCCAGTTTCTAACCCTCTCTACCCTCCCATCTCCCCTCCAGACAGGAGATGCAAACATAGTCTCAAGTATCCATCCACCTGATACAAGTAGCTCACTCCTCATCAGCATCTCTCTCCAACCCATTGTCCGGTCCAGTCCATGTCTGATGAATTGTCTTCGGGAGTGGTTCCTATCCTGGGCCAACAGAAGGTTTGGGGACCGTGACCACCGGGATTCTTCCAGTCTCAGTGAGACCATTAAGTCTGGTCTTTTTATGAGAATTTGGGGTCTGCATCCCACTGTTCTTCTGCTCCCTCAGGGGTTCTCTGTTGTGCTCCCTGTCAGGGCAGTCATCGCTTGTGGCCGGGCACCATCTAGTTCTTCTGGTCTCAGGATGACATAAGTCTCTAGTTCATGTGGCCCCTTCTGTCTCTTGGGCTCATAGTTAACTTGTGACCTTGGTGTTCTTCATTCTCCTTTGATCCAGGTGGGTTGAGACCAATTGATGCATCTTAGATGGCCACTTGTTATCATTTAAGACCCCAGACGCCACACTTCAAAGTGGGATGCAGAATGTTTTCTTAATAGAATTTATTTTGCCAATTGACTTAGATGTGCCCTGAAGCCGTAGTCCCCAAACCCCCGCCCTTGCTCCGTTGACCTTCGAAGCATTCAGTTTATCCAGGAAACTTCTTTGCTTTTGGTCCAGTCCAGTTGAGCTGACCTTCCCTGTGTTGAGTATTGTCCTTCCCTTCACCTAAAGGAGTTCTTATCTACTATCTAATCAGTAAATAACCCTCTCCCACCCTTCCTCCCTCCTCCCCTCTCATAACCACAAAAGAATGTGTTCTTCTCATTTTAAACTATTTCTCAAGGTCTTATAATAGTGGTCTTATACAATATTTGTCCTTTTGCATCTGATGAATTTCACTTAGCATAATGCCTTTCAGGTTCCTCCATGTTATGAAATGTTTCACAGATTCATCACTGTTCTTTATTGATGCATGGTATTCCATTGTGTGGATATACCATAATTTATTTATCCATTCATCTGTTGATGGACACCTTGGTTGCTTCCAGCTTTTTGCTATTGTAAACAGTGCTGCAGTAAACATGGGTGTGTATATATCTGTTCATGTAAAGGCTCTTATTTCTCTAGGATATATTCTGAGGAGCGGAATTTCTGGGTTGTATGGTAGAAAAAAAAAAAAAGTTTTTTTTTTTTTAATGGTAGTTCTATTTCTAACTTTTTAAGGAAACCCCAAATCGATTTCCAAAGTGTTTGTACCATTTTACATTCCCACCAGCAGTGTATAAGTGTTCCAATCTCTCCACAGCCTCTCCAACATTTATTATTTTGTGTTTTTTGCATTAATGCCAGCCTTGTTGGAGTGAGATGGAATCTCATTGTAGTTTTAATTTGCATTTCTCTAATGGCTAATGATTGAGAGCATTTCCTCATGTATCTGTTAGCTGCCTGAATATCTTCTTTAGTGAAGTGCGTGTTCATATCCTTTGCCCACTTTTTAATTGGGTTGTTTGTCTTTTTGTGGTTGAGTTTTAACAGAATGATATAGATTTTAGAGATCAGGTGCTGGTAGGAGATGTCGTAGCTGAAAATTTTTTCCCAATCTGTAGGTGGTCTTTTTACTCTTTTGGTAAAGTCTTTAGATGAGCATAGGTGTTTGATTTTTAGGAGCTCCCAGTTATCTGGTTTCTCTTTGTCATTTTTACTATTGTTTTGTGTTGTGTTTATGCCTTGTATTAGGGCTCCTAACATTGTCCCTGTTTTTTCTTCCATGATCTTTATCGTTTTAGTCTTTATGTTTAGGTCTTTGATCCACTTGGAGTTAGTTTTTGTGCATGGTGTGAGGTATGGGTCCTGTTTCATTTTTTTGCAAATGGATATCCAGTTATGCCAGCACCATTTGTTAAAAAGACTATCTTTTCCCCAATTAACTGACACTGGGCCTTTGTCAAATATCAGCTGCTCATATGTGGATGGATTTATATCTGGATTCTCAATTCTGTTCCATTGGTCTATGTGCCTGTTGTTGTACCAGTACCAGGCTGTTTTGACTACTGTGGCTGTATAATATGTTGTAAAATCAGGTAGAGTGAGGCCTCCCACTTTCTTCTTCTTTTTCAGTAATTCTTTACTTATCCGGGGCTTCTTTCCCTTCCATATGAAGTTGGTGATTTGTTTCTCCATCACTTTAAAAAATGTCGTTAGAATTAGGATTGGAAGTGCATTGTATGTATAGATGGCTTTTGGTAGAATAGACATTTTTACTATGTTAAGTCTTCCTATCCGTGAGCAAGGTATGTTTTTCCACTTGTGTGGGTCCCTTTTAGTTTCTTGCACTAGTACTTTGTAGTTTTCTTTGTATAGGTCTTTTACATCTTTGGTAAGATTTATTCCTAAGTATTTTATCTTCTTAGGGGCTACTGTGAATGGTATTTATTTGGTGATTTCCTCTTCGATGTTCTTTTTGTTGAAGTAGATAAATCCAGGTGATTTTTGTATGTTTATCTTATAACTTGAGACTCTTCCAAACTCTTCTATTAGTTTCAGTAGTTTTCTGGAGGATTCCTTAGGGTTTTCTGTGTATATGATCATGTCGTCTGCAAATAGAGATAATTTTACTTCTTCCTTGCCAATCCAGATGCCCTTTATTTCTTTGTCTAGCCTAATTGCTCTGGCTAGGACCTCCAGCACAATGTTGAATAAGAGTGGTGGTAAAGGGCATCCTTGTCTGGTTCCTGTTCTCAAGGGAAATGCTTTCAGGCTCTCTCCATTTGGAATGACGTTGGCTGTTGGCTTTGCATAGATGCCCTTTATTATGTTGAGGAATTTTCCTTGAATTCCTATTTTGCTGAGAGTTTTTATCATGAATGGGTGTTGGACTTTGTCAAATGCCTTTTCTGCATCAATTCATAAGATCATGTGGTTTTTGTCTTTTGTTTTATTTATATGGTGGATTACATTAATGGTTTTTCTAATATTGAATCAAGCTTGCATACCTGGTATAAATCCCACTTGGTCATGGTGGATTATTTTTTTGATATGTTGTTGAATTCTATTGGCTAGAATTTTGTTGAGGATTTTTGCATCTATGTTCATGAGGGATATAGGTATGTAATTTTCTTTTTTTGTGGTGTCTTTACTTGGTTTTGGTATCAGGGATATGGTGGCTTCATAGAATGAGTTAGGTAGTATTCCATCGTTTTATATACTTTGAAATACCTTTCGTAGTAGTGGTGTTAACTCTTCTCTGGAAATTTGGTAGAACTGTGCAGTGAAGCCATCCGGGCCAGGGCTTCTTTTTCTTGGGAGTTTTTTGATTACCTTTTTCAATCTTTTTTTTGTTATGGGTCTATTTATTTGTTCTACTTCTGATTGTGTTAGTTTAGGTAAAAAGGTAGGTAGTGTTTTTTCTAGAAATTCATCCATTTCTTCCAGGTTTGCAAATTTGTTAGAGTACAGTTTTTAATAATAATCTGATATGATTCTTTTAATTGCAGTTGGGTCTGTTGTGATATGGCCCATCTCATTTCTTATTTGGGTTATTTGTTTCCTTTGCTGTATTTCTTTAGTCAGCCTGGCCAATGGTTTATCAATTTTGTTAATTTTTTCAAAGAACCAGCTTTTGGCTTTGTTAACTCTTTTAATTGTTTTTCTGTTGTCTAATTCATTTAGTTCAGGTCTAATTTTTAGTATTTGTTTTCTTCTGATGCGTGATGGATTCCTTTGTTGCTCGCTTTCTATTTGTTCAAGTTGTAGGGACAGTTCTCTGATTTTGGCTCTTTCTTCTTTATGTGTGTGTGCATTTACCGATATAAATTTACCTGTCCCAGAGGTTTTGATAGAAAGTGTTTTCATTCTCGTTGCAGTCTATGAATTTCTTTATTCTGTCCTTAATGTCTTATGTAACCCAGTCTTTTTTGAGCAGCTTATTGGTCAGTCCAAGTATTTCATTTCTTTTCCCTGATTTTTCTGTTATTGATTTCTCCTTTTATGGCCCTGTGGTCTGAGAAGATGCTTTGTAATATTTCGATGTTTTGGATTCTGCAAAGGTTTGTTTTATGACCTAATATGTGATCTATTCTAAAGAATGTTCCAAGTGCACTAGAAAAAAAAGTATGCTTTGCAGCTCTTGGGTGGAGTGTTCTGTATAAGTCTATGAGGCCAAGTTGATTGATTGTAGCAATTAGGTCTTCCGTGTCTCTATTGAGCTTCTTATTGGAAGTCCTATCCTTCTCCGAAAGTGGTGTGTTGAAGTCTCCTAGTATAATTGTGGAGGTGTCTATCTCACTTTTCAGTTCTGTTAAAGTTTGTTTTATGTATCTTGCAGCCCTATCATTGGGTGCGTAAATATTTAATATGGTTATGTCTTCCTGGTCAATTGTCCCTTTAATCATTATGTAGTGTCCTTCTTTATCCTTTGTGGTGGATTTGACTTTAAAGTCTATTTTGTCAGAAATTAATATTGCTACTCCTGCTCTTTTTTGATTTTTGTTTGCTTGATATATTTTTTTCCATCCTTTGAGTTTTAGTTTGTTTGTGTCTCTACTTCTAAGGTGTGTCTCTTGTAGGCAGCGTATAGACGGATTGTGTGTCTTTATCCAGTCTGAGACTCTCTGTCTCTTTATTGGTGCATTTAGTCCACTTACATTCAGCGTAATTACAGATAAGTATGAGTTTAGTGCTGTCATTTTGATGCCTTTTTGTGTGTGTTGTTGACAGTTTCATTTTTCCAGTTACTTTTTTGTGCTGAGACTTTTTTCTTTGTAAATTATGTGTTCCTCATTTTCATAGTAGTTGAATTTATGTTTGCTGAGTAGTTATGTTTTTCTTGGTTTTCATTTTGAATTATGGAATCGTTAGACCTCTTTGTGGTTACCTTAATATTTACCCCTATTTTTCTAAGTAAAGACCTAACTTGTATCGTCCTATATCGCCTTGTTTTCCTCTCTATGTGGAAGATCTATGCCTCCTGTATTTAGTCCCTCGTTTTGATTATTGTGAGCTTTTACACATGACTTCAATGATTCCCTGTTTTGAGCATTTTTTTCTTTTTAAAATTAATCTTAATTTGTTTTTGTGATTTCCCTATTTGAGTTGTTATGTTGGTATCTGATATTATTGATTTTCTATTTTTTTTTTTTAACGAAAGAATTTCCCTTAGTAATTCTTGTAGCTTTGGTTTGGTTTTTGCAAATTCTTTAAGCTTGTGTTTATCTATAAATGTTTTAGTTTCACCTTTATATTTGAGAGAGAGTTTTGCTGGATATATGATCCTTGATTGGGAGCTTTTCTCCTTCAGTGCTCTCTATATACGTCATCCCATTGCCTTCTTGCCTGCGTGGTTTCTGCTGAGTAGTCTGAACTTACTTTTATTTATTCTCCTTTGTACGAGACTTTTCTTTTACCTCTGGCTGCTTTAAAAATTTTCTCTTTATCTTTGGTTTTGGCAAGTTTGATGATAATATGCCTTGGTGATTTTCTTTTTGGCTCAATCTTATATGGGTTTTGATGAGCATCTTGGATAGATATCCTTTCGTCTTTCATGGTGCCAGAGAAGTTTTCTGCCAACAGATCTTCAACTATTTTCTCTGTATTTTCTGTTATCCCTTCCTGTTCTGGAACTCGAATCACATGCAAGTTATTCTTCTTGATAGAGTCCCACATGATTCTTAGGGTTTCTTTATTTTTTTTAATTCTTTTATCTGATTTTTCTTCAACTATATTGGTGTCAATTGCCTTATCCTCCATCTCCCCTACTCTGCATTCCGATTGCTCGATTCTGCTCCTCTGACTGCCTATTGACTTGTCTAATTCTGTAATTTTACTGTTAATCTTTTGGATTTCTGAATGCTGTCTCTCTATGGATTCTTGCAGCTTATTAATTTTTCCACTATGTTCTTGAGTAATCTTTTTGATTTCTTCAGCTGCTTTATCAGTGTGTTCCTTGGCTTTTTCTGTAGATTGCCTTATTTCATTTTTGAGGTCATCCCTGATGTCTTGAAGCGTTCTGTATATTAGTTTTTTATATTCTGTATCTGGCAATTCCAGGATTGTATCTTCATTTGGGAAAGGTTTTGAGCCTTTAATTTGGGAATTTGTAGAAGCAATCATGGTCTGCTTCTTTATGTGGTTTGATATTGACTGCTGTCTCCGAGCCATGTATAAGATATTGTAATGATTTATTTTATATTTGCTCGCTGAGTCTTATCTTGTTTTGTTTTCTTTCAATATGTGCAGTTGGGCTACTAGATTGCAGTGTCTTGATTGTTGTAGCCTTTGAATCACTTATGTCTTGTTACCAGCTGGTTTGGGCTGTTACCAGATACATGAGCCTAAGCGTTCATTCACTATTCTTGAGTAGAATCAGCTTAGCTGTTCTGATTTTCGGTCACCAAGTGTGTGGTGTAGACTGTCATCTATTAAGTTAGAGGAGTAGTGGTGATAGTTGTGTGCACTAGATTCTAGTAGCAGCAGGGAATCACACTCCAGGGGGGCGGGTAGGATGCTGACAGCCTTCCCCCACGTGCCAGTGAGGTAGGTGTGTCTCTATTCCTAAAGCACTTTGGTGGGTGGGCTCTGCAGCTGTACCTTAGGCACCCAATGGATGTACCTCTAAAGACTGGTAGGTGTCAGTATCCTCAGACCCCTTTGGCAGGTTGCTAGGTGGTTTGGGTGGAGCTCCAGCCCTCAGTTCCCAGTTGTGGATCAGTGAGGGCTCTGTTTAATAGGTAGAGATATCAGACCTGGAAAACTTGTCTTTCCAGTGATCTGCTGAAGCAATTACAGTCAGATCGGTATCAGAATTGCCTTCGCATTATAATAGCCACTTTGTTCCCTGTAGGGATGAAAGCCCAAGACTGGATCTCATATGCTTGGCTGGAGATTGTTCTGTATTTTTATTCCAATTCAGGGAAGTCAGGGAAGGATTTTTTGTCCCTGGGTTTTTAGTAGCTGCTTCTCTTAGGCTAGGAGAATGGGTTCAGAAAAGAAAAGAAACAAACAAACTAGAGCACTTCACTCCCTGGCCCAGGAAATTCTAATGTTAATGAAGCCGCCTGGGGCAGGGAGGGGAGGGATCAGATAGATAGGAGGGAGTAGCACCCAGGAATATAGACAAAGTTACTTATCCTGCTTGGTGATGACTGTTTTATCTGAGATTCCCGAGGGGCGTGTATAGGCTGTGTGCGCTGGCTGGGTAGAGATTGCCCCCGAGGGTCAGGGCTGCATCCAGTGCTTGTACAGGCTCAGAAGCCGTGGTCAGCTCCTCTGCTCCCAGTCCAAAGCCCAGCACCAAGGTTCCCCTGCTGGGACGCCGCACTCCAGGCTCCAAAACCAGTCGCTGCCTCCCGCTGACTTCTCCTCCTGTCAGTCGCGTCGTTGCGCTGCCTGCATGTGTTGGCTGGGGTTCCCCGAGGTCACTTCGGGGGCTAGGGCTGCGTCCTGTGTTTCCGCCATCTCAGGGAGCCGTGCTCAGCTCCCCTGTGCCCAGTCCAAGCCCAGCACCAAGGTTTTCTGACTGGAACACTGGCTCCAGGCTTCGAAAACAGTCGCTACTTCCCCGTGGTTGGTCATTCTCTGGTTAGCTGCGTCAATGTGCAGCCTGTTTGCACTGGCTGAGTCTCTACCGAGGTTACCCCAGGGGGTTAGGGGTTAGGGCTGTGTCCCGTGACTTCCCCATCTCAGCAAACCTCAATCAGGCCCTCCACTCGGTACCAGGGAACCGTGAGGGCTCAAGACTGTGGAGTGGGATGCTGGTTCCAGAGACTGTCAGTGCTTCAGGGTGCAGCTTTTCGCTCCCCTGTCACTCAGGTCAACTCTTTAGATCTGTGTCTGATGGTTAGGATTCGCAGATTGTCATGTATGTGATCAATTCACTTGTTTTTCCAAGTCTTTGTTGCAAGAGGGATCTGCAGTAGCTTCTACCTAGTCAACCATCTTGGCCCTGTCTCACATGCACGGTATTTTTATGCAAACAACTCAGGCCTTTTATGTTTGTTTGCCAAATGCTCCCCACTCCTGCCCCCCTGCCCCATGAGGTATTTTCATAAGCATGCTATGATAATTTTTTTTTACAGCAATATGTGAGAAAAAAAATATTGGCATAGTGGTGCTTCTGAAAATACCTTGCAGAAGGAGGGGTTGGTTGGCAAACAAAAGTAGAAGGCACAGGTTATTTACATTAAATACGATAATGGGTTGCGTTAAAAGGAGAGGAGCCCCGAGCTCAGGCAACTGGAGTCTTTTCTGCTGGACAATATGCATGTCAGTCTTTGTTCCAGCGGGATACCCTGTCCCTGTCGTCCAAGGCTGTTCCCTAAACAAACATCCTGAAAAAGATGGTCTGAAGAAAAGCTGCAAGTGCCTCTGCTTGCAAGATGCACATAACACAAGAGACCAGTGGAGAGTTGTCTCCGAATATGTGCGCTCCGTATGTTAGTACAATTTTTATAGAGGAAATTCTTTTCACTCTTCTCTGTAATATAATTTTTTTCTCCTTATTTTTTTGCTTTGTATTTTTTGATAATAAAAGTAAACCCTGTAAGAATGATTAACTCTGAAGGATGGTTCTAGAAGATTTAGAAAAGACTTTCACCTACTTTTTAAACTTTTGAAAAAATTTTTATGACCAAATTGTATTCCTATTGTAACAATTAAAAAAAGAAATACCATGATAAATACATTGAAGTGTTCAACATTAGGAGAAATTATTTCTAATAGGCATATTTTGGCCACAATTTCTTGGTCAGAGCAAGTTTCCAGAGTTCAGGGAGGGAAATAAACCCCACCCTTGGTGGGGGGGGTGCGGTATGCACACACAGGAGGAGCTGGGCAGTTGGCAGCCATCTTTGGAGAGAACCAGTCAAGCACTGTTGACAGTATTTGGTCTAGTAAATGCATTTTGGTGGTTTTGGAATTTAAAAAATATACGTATTGGGTCTTTTTTAAAAAATTGATTTTATGCTCATGAGAAAACTCAGAGCAATACAGAAATATATAAGGTAAGAAATGAAATCAGAGGGTTTTACTAGCTCTCCAATCCCATATTCTTCAACTTATATAATAACTAGTATTTGGAGTGGAAAGAGCATATTTAATGTATTTGTTGAGCCAAGGTCTGAGGTCACCAAGAAAGACACAGCTTACACAAGGCATTGGTTGGAACAATGCTTAACTCACGTAAAGAAGAGAGAGAACAAAGCCAACTTCAGTGGCGGATGTTGATTTGCCAGGGTCAGCAGGTCTCACTCCACAGCCAGTGCAGGGCTCTTTGGTGCAGCAATGAAGGGATACTGTTCCTTCCCCATCGGAAACAAATACAGAAGGGGGGTTGGCTAAGTGCCGTATGATGCGCATGCATAAGGAGAGCAGAGAAATTGTTAACTGTGGACCCAGAACAGGGCAGTTTCCCTGATAAGGAGAAGAAACTGGGAGAGAGACAGAGACTTTCTGTCTTCATTATCAGGGAATGCTCCTGGTCCAAGGTGTGTGATTATCAGGGAATGCTCCTGGTCCAAGGTGTGCGATTATCAGGGAATGCTCCTGGTCCGAGGTGTGCGATTATCAGGGAATGCTTCTGGTCCGAGGTGTGCGATTATCAGGGAATGCTCCTGGTCCGAGGTGTGCGATTATCAGGGAGTGCTCCTGGTCCAAGACGTGTGATTAGGCGGTCCAGGTGAGTCACAGGGGCCTCACAGAATACCCTTCCAACTGTATTTCTTATAACTAGCTTCTGTGTATATGCAGATATGCAAATGATTTCTGTCATGCTGTATATAACATGGTACAGCATACATTTCCAGTCCACATAGATCTTCCTTATTCTTTTCATGATTATCTGTGCATTTCCTTGACAGAGTCAAGATAAAAGGCTAATTTTTCTAATTCTTAAAAAATGAAATTTTTATTTTATAAGTTTATAAAAATAGGAATCATACTATATGCATTGTTTTGTATCCTATATTTTCCACTTAATATATTTGAATATTTTATCATATAATCTCAATCAACAGGACAAAATAATATTTTTCCTGATTATAAAAGTATTATGTACTCATCATAAAGAGGTTGAAAAGTGAAGAAAACCACAAAAAAAATAAAATTATACAATAAAAAATTACCCATGATCTGCCTCCCAGAGGTAACTACTGTAAACATTTAGTGTATTTTCTTTCATACTTTTTCCTCTGTGTATAAAATATACAGATTTATAATTCAGGTGACAGAGTATATATAATTTGGTATCTTTTTATTATTATTCAGCATTATGTTGTGAATTTCAATCTATTAAATGGTCTTTTTATTTTTTTAATTTTTATTTTGCTTTAAGTGAAAGTTTACAAATCAAGTCAGTCTCTCATACAAAAATTTATATGCACTTTGCTTTATACACCTAATTGCTCTCCCCTCAACGAGACAGCACACTCCTTCCCTCCACTGTCTCTTTTCGTGTTCATTCCAGCTTCTGACCCCCTCTATCCTTTCATCTCCCCTCCAGATGGGACGTGCCAACATAGTCTCATGTGTATACTTCATCCAAGAAGCTCATTCTTCACTAGCATCATTTTCTATCCCATTGTCCCGTCCAATCCCTGTCTGAAGAGTTGGCTTTGGGAATGGTTCCTGTCTTGGGCTAACAGAAGGCCCGGGGACCATAAGCACTGGGATCCTTCCAGTCTCAGTCAGACCATTAAGTCTGGTCTTTTTACAAGAACTTGGGATCTGCATCCCACTGCTCTCCTGGTCCCTCAAGGGTTCTCTGTTGTGTTCCCTGTCAGGGCAGTCATTGGTTGTAGCAGGGCACCATGTAGTTCTTCTGGTCTCAGGCTGATGTAGTCTCTAGATATGTGGCCCTTTCTGTCTCTCGGCCTCATAATTACCTTGAGTCTTTGGTGTTCTTCATTCTCCTTTGCTCTAGGGGGGTTGAGACCCATTGATGCATCTTAGATGGCTACTTGCTAGCATTTAAAACCCCAGAAGCCACTCTCCAAACTGGGATGCAGAATGTTTTCTTAATAGATTTTATTATGCCAATTGACTTAGATGTCCCCTGAGACCGTGCTCCCCAAACCCCTGCCCGTGCTATGCTGGCCTTTGAAGCATTCAGTTTATTCAGGAAACCTCTTTCCTTTTGGTTGAGTCCAGTTGTGCTGACCTCTCCTATATTATGTGTTGTCTTTCCCGTCACCTAAAGTACTTATCTACTATCTAATTAGTGAAAACCCCTCTCACTGCTCCCCTCCCTCCCCGCCTTGTAACCATCAAAGGATACATTCTTCCCTGTTTAAACTATTTCTCGAGTTCTTACAATAGTGGCCTTATACAATATTTGTCCTTTTGCAACTAATTTCACTCAGGATAATGCCTTCTATATTCCTTCATGTTATGAAATGTTTCACAGATTCATCACTGTTCTTTATTGATGCGCAGTATTCCACTGTGTGAATATGCAATAATTTATTTATCCATTTATCCGTTGATGGGCATCTTGGTTGCTTCCATCTTTTTGCTATTGTAAACAGTGCTGCAAGGAACATAGGTGTGCATATATCTGTTCATGTAAAGGCTCTTATTTCTCTAGGGTATATTCCAAGGAGTGGGATTGCTGGATCATATGGTAGTTCTATTTCTAGCTTTTTAAGGAAGCGCCAAATCGACTTCCAAAGTGGTTCTATCATTTTACATTCCCACCAGCAGTGTATAAGTGTTCCAGTCTCTCCACAGCCTCTCCAACATTTATTGTTTTGTTTTTTGGATTAATGCCAGACTTCTTGGAGTGAGATGAAATCTCATTGTAGTTCTGATTTGCATTTCTGTAATGGCTAATGATCCTGAGCATCTCCTCATGTATCTGTTAGGTACCTGAATGTCTTCTCTAGTGAAGTGTCTGTTCATATCTTTTGCCCATTTGTTAATTAGGTTATTTGTCTTTTTGCAGTTGAGTCTTTGCAGTATCGTGTAGATTTTAGAGTTCAGGTGGTGATTGGAAATGTCATAGCTAAAAACTTTTTGCAGTATCGTGTAGATTTTAGAGTTCAGGTGGTGATTGGAAATGTCATTGCTAAAAACTTTTTCCCAGTCTGTATGTAATCTTTTTACTCTTTTGGTGAGGTCTTTGGATGTGCATAGGTGTTTCATTTTTAGGAACTCCCAGTTATCTAGTTTCTCTTCTGGTGTTTGTGCATCGTTAGTAATGTTCTGTATACTGTTTATACCATGTATCAGGGCTCCTAACATTGTCTTTTTTTTTCTTCCATAATCTTTATTGTCTTAGATTTGTATTTAGGTCTTTGATCCATTTTGAGTTAGTTTTTTTGCATGGTGTGAAGTATGGGTCTTGTTTAATTTTTCTTGTGGATGGATATCAAGTTATGCCAGCACCATTTGTTAAAAAGACTGTCTTTCCCCCATTCAACTGATTTTGGGCCATTGTGAAATATCAACTGGCTCGTATGTGGATGGATTTATGTCTGGATTCTCAATTCTGTTCCATTGGTCTGTGTATCTGTTGTATCAGTACCAGCCTGTTTTCACTACCATGGCGGTATAATAGGTTCTAAAATCAGGTAGAGTGAGGCCTCCCACTTTGTTCTTCTTTCTCAATAATGCTTTACTTCTCCCGGGCCTCTTTCCCTTCCATATGAAGTTGGTGATTTGTTTCTCCATCTCATTAAAAAATGTCCTTGGAATTTGTATCAGAATTGTATTGTATCTATAGATCTCTTTTGGTGGATTAAACATTTTTACACTGTGAAGTCTTCCTATCTATGAGCTAGGTATGTTTTTCCACTTATGTAGGTCTGTTTTGGTTTCTTGCAGAAGTGTTTTGTAGTTTTCTTTGTATAAGTCTTTTACATCTCTCGTAAGATTTATTCTTAAGTATTTTATCTTCTTGGGGGCTACTGTAAATGGTATTGATTTGGTGATTTCTTCTTTGATGTTCTTTTTGTTGGTGTAGAGGAATCCGAACGATTTTTGTATGCTTATTTTGTATTCTGACACTCTGCTGAACTCTTCTATTAGTTTCAGTAGTTTTCTTGAGGATTCCATAGGGTTTTTCTGTGTATAAGATCGTGTCATCTGCAAATAGAGATGCTTTTACCCCTTCCTTGCCAAAGTGGCTGCCCTTTATTTCTTTATCTATCCTAATTGCTCTGGCTAGGACCTCCAGCACAATGCTGAATAAGAGTGGTGATAAAGGGCATCTTTGTCTGGTTCCTGATCTAAAGGGGAATGCTTTCAGGCTGTCTCCATTTAGGGTGATGTTGGCTATTGGCTTTGTATAAATGCCCTTTATTATGTTGAGGAATTTTCCTTCTATTCCTGTTTTGCTGAGAGTTTGTGTCATGAACGGGTGTTGAACTTTGCCAAATGCCTTTTCTGTATCAGTTGATAAAATCATGTGATTCTTGTCTTTTGTTTTATTTATGTGATGGATTACATTAATTGTTTTTTTTTTAATGTTGAACCATCCCTGCACACCTGGTATGAATCCCACTTGGTCATGGAGAATTATTTTTTTGATGGGCTGTTGAATTCTATTGACTAGAATTTGTTGAGGATTTTTGCATCTAAGTTCATGAGGGATATAGGTGTGTAATTTTCTTTTTTTGTGCTGTCCTTACCTGGTTTTGGTCAGGGATATGGTGGCTTAATAGAATGGGTTTGGTAGTATTCTGTCCTTTTCTATGCTCCGAAATACCTTTATTAATAGTGGTGTTAACTCTTTTCTGGAAGTTCGGCAGAACTCTGCAGTGAAGCCATCTTGCCCAGGGCTTTTTTTTTGTTGTTGTTGGGAGTTTTTTGATTACCTTTTCAATCTCTTCTTTTGTTATGGGTCTATTTAGTTGTTGTACCTATGTTTTTGTTAGTTTTGGTAGGTAGTATATTTCTAGGAATTCATCTATTTCGTCTAGATTTTCAAATTTGTTAGACTACAATTTTTCATAGTAATCTGGTATGATTCTTTTAATTTCAGTTGGGTCTGTTGTAATATCGCCAATCTCATTTCTTATTTGGGTTATTTGCTTCCTCTACTGTTTTTCTTTTGTCGTTTTGGCTAATGGTTTATCAATTTTGTTAATTTTTTCAAAGAACCAGCTTTTGGTCTTATTAACTCCTTGAATTGTTTTTTTGTTTTCTATTTCATTTAATTCTGCTCTAATTTTTGTTATTTGCTTTCTTAAGGTGCTTGAGGATTTCTTTTGTTGCTCTCTTTCTATTGGTTCAAGTTGTAGGGATAATTCTTTGATTTTGGCCCTTTCTTCTTTTTGGATGTGTGCATTTACTGATATAAATTGACCTCTGAGCACTGCTTTCGCTGTGTCCCAAAGTTTCTGATAGGAAATGTTTTCATTCTCATTGGGTTCTATGAATTTCTTTAATGTCTTCTATAATCCTGTCTCTTTTGAGCAAGGTATTGTTCAGCTTCCAAGTATTTGATTTCTTTTCTCTGCTTTTTCTGTAATTGATTTCTACTTTTATTTCCTTATGGTCAGAGAAGACACTTTGTAATATTTCAGTGTTTCGTTTTCTGCTAAGTCTTGTTTTATGACCTAATATGTAGTCTATTCTAGAGAATGTTCCATGTGCACTAGAAAAGAAAGTATATTTGACTGCTGTTGAGTGTGCTGTGTATGTCTGTAAATTCGGCTTGGTTGATTGTGGCATTTAGATCTTCTTTGTCTTTATTGAGCTTCTTTCTGGATGTCCTGTCCTTCACCTGAAGTGTTGTGTTTTTGTCTCGTTCTGTAATCGTGGAGCTGTCTTTCTCGCTTTTCAATGCTGTTTGAGTTTGTTTTATGTATCTTGTAGCCCTGTCATTGGGCTCATGAATATTTCATACGGTTATATCCTCGTGGTATATTGTCCATTTAATCATTATATAGTGTCCTTCCTTATCCTTTGTCGTGGATTTAACTTTAAGATCTTTTTTGTCAGAAATTAATATTGCCGCTCCTGGTCTTTTTTGATTGTTGTTTCCTTGATATATTTTTTTCCATCCTTTGAGTTTTAGTTTGTTTGTGTCTCTAAGTCTAAGGTGTGTCTCTTGTAGGCAGCATATAGACGGATCTTGTATTTTAATCCATTCTGCCACTCTCTCTTTATTGGTGCATTTAATCCATGTACATTCAGCATAATTATGGATAGGTATGAATTTAGTGCTGTCATTTTGATATCTTTTTTGTGTGTTGTTGACAGTTTCTTTTTCCCACTTAATTTTTTGTGCTAATTAGTTTATATATATTTTCTTTTCCTCATATTCTTTGTTGTTGATTTTTTTTTCTGTTGAGTCCCTATTTTGTTCTTGCATTTTATTTTGATGTGTAGGATAGTTTGTCTCCTTTGTGGTTACCTTACTATTTACTCCTGTTTTTCTGAATTTAAACATAACTTTTATTTCTTTGTATCACCTTGTCTTCCTCTCCATCTGAAAGATCTATGACTACATTTTTTAGTCCCTCTTGATTGTTTTAATATTGTCTTCTTTTACATAATAACGTCGCTGTTTCCCTGTTTTGAGTATTTTTTTTCCTTGACTTATTTTTGTGATTTCCATGTCTGGGTTGACATCTGATTGCTCTGTCCAGTGTTCTAGTCTTGGGTCAATACCTGATATTGATTTTCTAACCAAAGAACTCCCTTTAGTGTTTCTTGTAGTTTTAGTTTGGTTTTTTCAAATTCCCTAAACTTTTGTTTGTCTGGAAATGTCCTAATTTCACCTTCATATTTGAGAGATGGTTTTGTTGGATATATGATTCTTGGTTGGCAGTTTTTTCCTTCAGTACTTTATATAAGTCATGCCATTGCCTTCTTGCCCGCATGGTTTCTGCCAAGTAGCCTAAGCTTATTCTTATTGAGTCTCCTTTGTAGGTAACTTTTCGTTTATCCCTAGCTGCTCTTAAAATTCTCTCTTTATCTTTGGTTTTGGCAAGTTTGATTATAATATGTCTTGGTGACGTTCTTTTAAATATACCTTATGTGGAGCTCTATGAGCATCTTGGATAGATGTCTTCTTATCTTCCACGATATCAGGGAAGTTTTCTGCCAACAAATCTTCAACAATTCGCTCTGTATTTTCTTTTATTCCTCCCTGTTCTGGTACTCCAATCACTCGTAGGTTATTTCTTTTGATAGAGTCCCAAATGATTCTTAAGGTTTCTTCATTTTTTTAAACGATTTTTCTTCAAATATATTGATTTTTCTTCAAATATATTGGTGTCAAGTGCTTTATCTTCAAGGTCACCAATGCTGCGTTCCACTTGCTCAGTTCTGCTCCTCTGACTTTTTATTGAGTTGTCTAATTCTGTAATTTTATTGTTAATCTCCTGTATTTCTGATTGCTGTCTGTCTATGGATTCTTGCAGCTTAGTATGTTTTTCATTATTTTCTTGAATAACCTTTTTAATTTCTTCAACTGCCTTATCTGTTAGTTACTTGGCTTGCTCTGTGTATTGCCTGATCTCCTTTCTAATTTCCTTCCTGATGTGTTGAAGAGTTCTGTATATTAATATTTTGAATTCTGCGCCTGATAATTCCAGGAAGGCACCTTCATCCAGAAGTTCCCTTGATTCTTCGTTTTGAGAGCTTGTTGAGGCGATCATGGTCTTTTTCCTTTATGTGACTTGATACTGACTGTTTTCTCTGAGCCATCTATAAGTTATTGTTTTTGTTTATTTTATGTTTGCTTACTGTTTCCTAGCTTCTTGCTTTGTTTTGTTTTGATATGCCCAAATACGTTGCTTGAGTGAGCTAGCTGTATTATTTTCACTTTTGAAGCTTTGACGTCCTGTCACCAGATGGCTAGAGCTGTTATTGGGTATATCAGTCTAGGAGTCCATTCACTTTTCTTGTATGAATTCAGCTCAGGTGTCCAGATAGCTGATCATCAAGTGTGTGGTACAGGCTCTGTCTTACAGTCTTAGAGAGGCAGGGGTGTTTGGTGTAGGTAGCAGTATCTTGTTGCAGCGTGGGTTCACGCTCTGAACAAGGCAAGGGGCTGAGAATCGTCCCCCAAGTGTCTCCAAGGAAAGTGCGCCCCTCTTCTGTAGAGTGTACAGGTAGGGGGGTGGTTCTGCAGATGGGCCATGGGCACCCAATGTTTTTGGTTGTAAGGACTAGGAGATACAGTTATCCTTGAACCCTTGTCTCGGGTGGCAGGGTAACCTGAGTGGAGCCACCAGTCCTTAGGCCCCTGATGTGGGCAGGTGAGGACCCTGTTTAATAGGCAAAGTGGTGTGAAACATCAAACATCCACCTCTGCACCTCACAGCTGAAACAGTTATAGTCTGTCAACAAGGGCCTATTCTCCTGAAATAGGCCCACACAGGTCCATGCAGTAGGGAAATGTATTCAAAGGCCACGGACCGTTTATGCCTGGACAGGAGCCACTTCTGTCCTTAGCTCCCCAGGTAAGTGGAGCTGGTAAATTATCTTTTCCCCCAATTAACTCCAGGTTCTCAGCAGTGCCTATCTCAGGCCCAGGGAAATCAACAGCCACTGAAGCCGGCTAGGGGGCAGGGGGTGGGTGCGGTAAAATACGTGCAAATACTTAGCTTTTTCTGAGACCGCTGTTCTCTGGTTCCGGAGGTGTGGGTAGGCTATGCGGCTGGCTGCTTCTGCCTGTGGAATGTTCGGCTGAACGCTAGTACCAACCTGCCGCAGCCACTCCTTGGAATGGTGCTGAGGGCGCCCGGCAATTCAGGTCCGGTAACTCCTCTCCGGTTCTGAACCATCTCTTCATCCCCCTGCTTCTCAGTCCATTTTCTAACTTTGACTTTGATGTTCAGGGCCCTTAGTTTGTCTTAAATATAATTGTTTCACTTGTTTTTTCAGATCTTTGTCATAAGAGGGTTTGTAGGAAGTGTTTGGCTATTCCTCCTTCTTGGCCCTGACCCCTAAATGGTCTTTAAAACAGTGATTTAAAAAAAAATTTTTGTGGTGAAAATATACAAAAATCATCTCAACAATTTCTTCATGTGCAATTCAGTGAGATTAATTACATTCTTCAAGGTGTGCAACGATTCTTGCTATACTTTTCTAAATCATTTCACCACCGTTAACATAAATTCAGTGTCCCCTATGCAAAAACACCCTTTTCTCCGCTCTGTCCCACCTCTGATAACTACTACTAATCTTTGGTTTCTATAGATTTGCTTATTTCACATAAGTGAGATATCATTCAATATTTGTCATTTTGTGACTGACTTATTTCACTCAGCATGATGTTTTCAAGGTTCATCCATATAGTGGCATGCCTCAGGACTTCATTTTTCTTTATGGCTGTGTAGCATTCCATTATGTGTCTACACCACATTTTGTTTACCCATTTATCTGTAGATGGACATTTCAGTTTTTAAAGATTTTGGCTGTTGTGAAAAGTGCTGTAGTGAACACTGGTGTACAGGTGTCTGTCTGTGTTCCTGCCTTCATTTCTTCTGGGTGCATACCTAGGACTGGGATTGCTGGGTCATATGTCAGTTCTGTGTTCAACTTTTTAAAGAACCTCCAAACTGTTTTCCACAGTGGCTATACCATTTTACGTTCCCATCAGCAATGGATGAGGGTTCCAGTTTCTCCACAGCCTCACCAACACCTGTTTTTTTGATCATTGCCATTCCAATAGGAATGAGGTGGCATCTTACTGTAGTTTTGATTTGCATCAATGATGTTGAAAGCAATCTTTTTTTTTTTTTGTATTGTGCTTTAAGTGAAAGTTTACAGTTCAAGTCAGTTTCTCATACAAAAACTTATACACACATTGTTATGTGACCCTACTTGTTCTCCCTACAATGTGACTGCACACTCCCTCTCACCATCCTGCATTTCCCGTGTCCATTCAACTAGCTCCTGTCCCCCTCTTCTTACCATCTCACCTCCGGACAGGAGTTGCCCACATAATCTCAAGTGTCTGCTTGAGCTAAGAAGCACACTCTTCACCAGTATAATTTTATGTCTTACAGTCCGTCTAATCTTTGTCTGAAGAGTTGGCTTTGGGAATGATTTTAGTTTTGGGCTAACAGAGAGTCTGGGGGCCATGGCCTGTGGTGTCCCTCTAGTCTCAGTCAGACCATTAAGTCTGGTCTTTTTACGAGAATTTGGGGTCTGCATCCCACTGCTCTCCTGCTCCCTCAGGGGTTCTCTGTTGTGTTCCCTGTAAGGGCAGTCATTGGTTGTAGCTGGGCACCATCTAGCTCTTCTGGCCTCAGGCTGATGTAGCCTCTGGTTTATGTGGCCTTTTCTGCCTCTTCGGCTCGTAATTACCTTGTGTCCTTGGTGTTCTTCATTCACCTTTGATCCAGGTGGGTTGAGACCAATTGATGCATCTAAGAAGGCCGCTTGCTAGTGTTTAAGACCCCAGGCGCCTCACTCCAAGGTGGGATGCAGAATGTTTTCTTAATAGATTTTATTATGCCAATTGACTTAGATGTCCCCTGAAACCAAAAGTAATCATTTTTAATGGCTGTTTTCCTTTTTAAGGCAGTTAGGTTGTTTAAAACTTTTCACTTTTATAAATAATGCTATGGTTTCATCCTCAGGCAAATATACTTGTGTATATATCTGGTTATTCCTTTATGAAAGGCTAAATTTCTAGGAATGGAATTACGGGTAGTTCCCTACATACGGTGTATTCGCTGTGTAACAAACCGTGCTTAAGACTGTCCCTTTTCTTGTACATCTTGTTGTTATTAATATGCACTACATATAAAGTTGCATTGCATAATTTGCTGATGTTATCATTCTCAGATGTTCACTTGCAGATGTTCAATTTTATGATTTATTATTCTAAACACTACCATATAGATTTAGTTTTCTAAACTAAAGCAGCAGCTTCAATTACTTGGAAACATGGACCAAACGCTGATCCTTTTGCTAAAGTTGGTAGGCAGATTTGAGAAGTAGTGAGGTGTTATGATGCAATATATGAAGAAAAAAAGAAAAGGACCATAAGACAACTCTCACTAATTTCCTGACTAGAAAGGCTGTCCCCATTCAGAAGTATAATCCATATGATCCAGAACCTTCCGCAAATGGAGTTATTACTGCAGCTGACAAAATGCCAACATCATTCAACCAATTTTTTTTATGTATGTATATATTAAAATATACCTGAAAGTTTATATGTAATGTTTCTAACCCCCAAAGACAAAGATTGGATTTATAAAGACAACTGATAATAAAAGACAATAATGCTGAAAAATAAAAAAAAAAAAAAAAAAGAGAGAGAGAGATATTCAACTTAGGTCAGAACCAATTTAAAACAGAGTCATTGGAACCGAACTCCGTTGTGAGTTGGGGACTACCTGCGCTTAGTTAAAGGATAAAAACATGTTTAAGGCTCTTGCTGGATATTGCCTAATTGTTTTTCAGAAAACTTGTCCCTATTTTCCTATGAACTCACCAGCTATAGGTATTATTTTTAGAAATTGTATATATATGATATTCATTTTTTCTCTAAACATCAAACATAAGTATTTTCTCATACCTTAATTTTTTTTTCAGAAATTCAATTTTAGATGACCGTAATATTATATTGTATGTTCTGCTTTTTACTCACTTCATTCCTTGCTTTTTTCCTCTGGAGTCGATATTATGCTTAGCTCTTCCATTCTTATGTATTGCTTTTCCTGATATAGTTTGATTTCCCAATATAAAAATCTCTCAAAAAATTTCTCCTTTCTGGAATTTTGAGGAAATGTTCTCAAGCCCTTCTCCAAATCCCAGCTTCAGAAACGTAAATCTACCAGGACCACTTTCTAAGTGAAACATATAAATTTTGGGGAAGACAGCATAAATGGAGTACTTAGGAAAAGTTGAGTGGTTATCTTAAAGCTGGTGTGTATTTGATGGGTGGAATCTGGCTTATAGACATGTTTTGTTTAGCCTGCAGAGTGTTTTAAAAATTTTAAGCCAATATTGAGGAATCAGGAGATTTTCATATAATAAACTTGCATTTTTCACTTCCCTTGAAAAATCAGCCTTTCTGGCAGCACTGGGCCGGTAGACCCACATGGCAGTAACCAGCTGCAGTGGAGCAGCTGCTCCATTCGAGCGGGCAGGCCCCTCCACTCTATCACAGTTTCTACTATTTATTGTTACTCTAATTTTTATCAGTATTAATTTTATACCTAGCCCACTTTACCTCTGTAAATTCTCTGCCTGGTACTGTAGACCTTTCATTTCCTGCCTTTTCATAGCAGCGTTGTTGGCCTCTCATGGTCAGAGCAGTTAGTGGCTTATTTTAGCTGTACGCAGCCATTGAGAAGCAAACTTGATTCATACCAAGTGAGTCTAATCTTAAAGTCCACCTCTTCTTCCCACTATAATCACAGGCCATTGGGAAAAGACTAACGGGTTAATTCTTAGCATCTTCTGTGACTCACTGAAAAATCTTAGCTCTGCTACTCAAACAGATTTTGTTGGCATGTTGAAATATATGTGTCTGTCTCTGTGTAGTTCCACTTTAGCAAGGAAATTGTGTTACTTTTCTGCCAGATTTTGGATTCCACAGTTGATGAGGTCAGTTTACCATTGCAGATGCTGCCTCCCTCCACCTCTCCAGAAGGTAAAATATACTGGAAAAAAGAGGCCCAAGGTTCTCAAGCTGTAAAAAAAAAAAAAAAAAAAAAAGCCCAGCCAACCAAAAGATTTCAAAAATTGGTAGTCTTTCCCCTAGTGGAAAGGAATCAGGAACAGACAAGGTGTACACACGCACACACACGCTTGAAAAACAGTACCACTGTTACTAAGGGAAATTTGACAGGCATCCATTTCCTCCTTTGACCCTACGACAACCCCCTAGAGCATACACAGTAGGCATTGGCCCTGCTTTATAGGTGAGGACACTAAAGGACTTTGTAAGTGTCCTTCTATTCAGATTGACAGTGTGGGCCGCTGGACTCTATTCCTGACCATGTCACTAGTATTTCCTTTGATCAGGGACAGGCAGTCTTTTGGGGTTTCAGGTTTTTTCCCCTCGTTTGTAAAGTGAAAGAGTTGGACTAGGTATCTCCTGTGCTTGGTTTTTTGACTTTAAAAGCATGAACCTTATTTTTTAAGCCTGAGGAGAACTTTTTAAGGGCAGGGCTGCTGTCTTATTTACCCCTAGAATGTTTCGGGGAATGAGTGAAAATGTGGCTTAGATCAAGGTAAAAACAAAAACAAATAAACAAACAAAGAAAATACTGATATAATTGTCTACATAAAATTTAAAGACATCTTTAATGGAAAACACCATAAACAAATTTGTTGTTAGGTACCCTCAAGTCGATTGTGACTCTTAGCCACCCTCTGTACCAAAGAACGAAACACTGCCCAGTCCTGTGCCATCCTTAAAATTGTTGTTATGCTTGAGCCCATTGTTGCAGCCACTGTGCCAATCCATCTCTTTGAGGGTCTTCCTCTTTTCTGCTGACCCTGTACTCTGCCAAGCATGATGTCCTTCTCCAGGGACTGATCCCTCCTGATAACATGTCCAAAGTGTGTAAGACGCAGCCTCGCCATCCTTGCTTCTAAGGAGCATTCATCCAAGACAGATTTGTTCATTCTTTTGGCAGTCCATGGTATGTATATTCAATATTCTTCTCCAACACCACAGTTCAAAGGCGTCAATTCTTCTTTGGTTTTCCTTATTCAGTGTCCGGCTTTTGCATGATATGAGGTGATTGAAAATACCATGGCTTGAGTCAGGCCCACCTTAGTTCTCAAGGTGACACCTTTGCTTTTCAACACTTTGAAGAGGTCTTTTGCAGCTGATTTGCCCAATGCAGTGCATCTTTTGATTTCTTGACTGCTGCTTCCATGGGCATTGATTGTGGATCCAAGTAAAATGAAATCCTTGACAACTTCAACCTTTTCTGTTTATAGTGATGTTGCTCACTGGTCCAGTTGTGAGGATTTTTGTTTTCTTTATGTTGAGGTGTAATCCATGCTGAAGGCTGTAGTCTTTGATCTTCATCAGTAAGTGCTTCAAGTTCTCTTCACTTTCGGCAAGCAAGGTCATGTCATCTGCATAACACAGGTTGTTAATGAGTCTTCTTCCAATCCTGATACCCTGTTATTGTTCATCTAGTCCAGCTTCTCAGATTATTTGCTCAGCATACAGATTGAATAGGTAGGGTGAAAGGATACAACCCTGACACATGCCTTTCCTGACTTTAAACCACTCAGTATCCCCTTGTTCTGTCTGAACAACTGCCTCTTGATCTATATACGGGTTCCTCACGAGCACAATTAAGTGTTTGGAATTCCCATTCTTCGCAGTGTTATCCATAATTTGTTATGATCCACAGAGTCGAATGAATACCTTTGCATAGTTGATAAAACACAGGTAAATATCTTTCTGGTATCCTCTGCTTTCAGCCAGGATCCATCCATCTGACATCAGCAATGATATCCCTGGTTCCACTTCATCTTCCGAATCCAGCCTGAGTTTCTGGCAGTTCTCTGTCGATATACTGCTGCAGCCACTTTTGAGTGATCTTCAGCAAAATTTTGCTTGTGTGTGGTATTAATGATATTGATCAATAATTCCCACATTCGGTTGGATCACCTTTCTTGGGAACAGGCATAAATATGGATCTCTTCCAGTCAGTTGGCTGGGTCTTCCAAATTTCTTGGCATAGACTAGTGAGCACTTCCAGCATTGCATCCGTTTTTTGAAACATCTCAATTGATAGTCCATCAATGCCTGGAGCCTTGCTCTTCGCCAGTGCCTTCAGTGCAGCTTGTACTTCCTCCCTTAGCACTGTCGGTTCCTGATCATATGCTACCTCTTGAAATGGTTGAAAGTCAACTAGTTCTTCTTGGTATACTGACTCTGTATATTTCTTCCATCTTCTTTTGATACTTGCTGCGTCGTTTAATGTTTTCCTCATAGAATCCTTCACTATTGCAACTGGAGGCTTGAATTTTATCTTTGGTTCTTTCAGCTTGAGAAACGCCGAGCATGTTCTGCCTTTTGATTTTCCTTCTCCAGGTCTTTGCACATGTCATTATAATACTTTGTCTTCTCAAGCCGCCCTTTGAAATCATCTGTTCAGTTCTTTTACTTCATCATTTCTTCCTTTTGCTTTAGCTGTTCGACGTTCGAGGGCAAGTTTCAGAATCTCCTCTGACATCCATCTTGGTCTTTTCTTTCTTTCCTGTCTTTCCAATGGCCTCTTGCTTTCTTCATGGATGATGTCCTTGATGTCATTCCACAACTCATCTGGTCTTCGGTCACTAGTGTTCAATGCATCAAAACTATTCTTGAGATGGTCTCTAAATTCAGGTGGGATATACTCAATCAAGGTCATATTTTGGCTCTCGTGGACTTGCTCTGATTTTCTTCAGTTTCAGCTTGAACTTGCATATGAGCAGTTGATGGTCTGTTCCAGAGTCGTCCCTGGCCTTGCTCTGACTGATGATATTGAGCTTTTCCATCGTCTCTTTCCATAGACGTAGTCAATTTGACTCCTGTGTATTCCATCTGATAAGGTCCACGTGTATAGTCACCATTTATGTTGGTGAAAAAAGGTATTTGCAATGAAGAAGTCGCTGGTCCTGCAAAATTCTGTCCTTTGATCTCTGGCATTATTTCTAACACCGAGGTCATGTTTTCCAACTACCGGTCCTTCTTCTTTGTTTCCAACTTTCCCATTCCAGTCACCAGTAGTTATCAATGCATCCTGACTGCACGTTTGACCAATTTCAGACTGCATAAGCTGATAAAAATCTTCAATTTGTCCATCTTTGGCCTTCGTGGTTGGGGCGTAAATTTGAATAATAGTTGTATGAACTGGTCTTCCTTGTAGGTGTATGGATGTTATCCTATCACTGACTATGTTGTACTTCGGGATAGACCTTGAAATGTTCTTGTTGATGATGAATGCAACTCCGTTCCTCTTCAAGTTGTCATTCCCAGTATAGTAGACTGTATGATTGTTCTGTTCAAAATGGCCAACACCAGTCCATTTCAGCTCATTAATGCCTAGGATATTGATGTTTACGCATTCCATTTCATTTTTGACAATTTGTAATTTTCCTAGATTCATACTTTGTGCATTCCAGGTTCTGATTATTAATGGATGTTTGCAGCTGTTTCTTCTCATTTTGAGTCGTGCCACATCAGTAAATGAAGGTCCCGAAAGCTTTACTCACCCACATCATTAAGGTCTACTCTATTTTGAGGAGGCAGCTCTTTCCCAGTCATGTTTTAAGTGCCTTCCAACCTGGGGGGCTCGTCTCTTGGCACTATATCAGTGTTCTTCTCCTATTCATAAGGTTTTCACTGGATAATTCTTTTTCAGAAGTAGACTGCCAGGTCCTTCGTCCTAGTCTGTCTTAGTCTGGAGGCTCAGCTGAAGCCCGTCATCCATGGGTGACCCTGCTGGTATCTGAATACTGGTGACGTAGCTTCCAGCATCACAGCAACATGCAAGCCACCACAGTATGTCAAACTGAGAGACACGTGGGGGTAAACAAACAAAAAAAGTGGAGTAAACAAAGTTATTTTTTTTTAAACGAAGTTACTAAAGGGCAAATGTTAAACTGGAAAAATATTATTTAAAATATGTTTTTACAAAGAGTTTAAAATATTCTTAAGAAATAAGAAAAGGATGAATACCCCAATAGAAAAGTGGGCAAAGATCATGAGGTAGAGATTTACAAAAGAAAAATACACGTGAAGAATAAGTACTAAAAAGATGCTCAAATGTAAAATAAACAAAATAAATAAAAACAGAAATGAGATATCACTTATACCTATCATATTGGAAAAAGTTGGAAAGATTGGTTGGGGAAAAGGCTGCCTCATTCGCTGCCAGGAGTGAGTAGGTTGGTACAACTTACTACTTGGCATTTATAGCAAAAGGGGAGCATGTCTGTGTGATGTACAGTTTCATCTTAGAAAAATAATAGAGAGATACTCAGATTTGTCATGAGTAAGCTCATTTAGTTTATTGCAAGGTAGTCATGGCAAGTCACCCAAATCAGACTTCACAACATTCATTTAGAACCAGAGACTCAGCATACACAATTACAATTACAGTGTTGCTCAATGGTTAGAGTCCAGCTCTTTAGATTTCAGGCACTTCCATTTAACCAGAAGTTTGAGGAGGAAGGCTTGACTCCGGTGACCAGCAGGCAGAGGCTCAGCAGGCTGTCGGTGTTCAGAGAGAGTAAGAGATTAGAGAAAGATCCCTTTGCGCCTGCATTCTCTCAGAGAGTGAGCAAAACTTCAGGGTTTATATATGAAATTCTCACCTTGGCCTCACACGGTGTAAGGTCCACTGTGACGTCAAAGACTAGTATTTTATGTCTTTTCTCCTGGGTTATAGATTAGCCAAGTATCACATTTTTTCTTCAAGCTTAGACATTAGGGAGGTTGTTTAGACTTATGTCTTAAGGCTAGTTTACAAAGATTAACTATGTTATGTCTTCTTTTATCACAGAATGCTAGGTCAAAGTAATCTTAAAGGTTGTTGACCACATTCTTCACATACTTCACGTGCTTCTATGTCTAAGTTCCTAAGTTTTGAAAATAACTTTCTAATGGCTTACAGGTCTCTAATGATTTATAGTTAATGTTAGAGGGCCTCACAAAGATGCACTTATTTCTGTTTCTAAGTTCATATTATGAATGCTTATACATATGTATTTTGAAAGCATAATAGTGACATACCTTTTGGGATTTGAGAGCATACGGAACAGTCTGCTTCTAAGAACTGAGCTTGAGGAAATAGTCTTAGTCATCTAGTGCTGCTGTAACAGAAATACCACAAGTGGATGCCTTTAACAAACAGAAATTTATTTTCTCACTGTTTAGGATGCTAGAAGTCCAAATTCGGGACACTGGCTCTACGGGAGGGTTTTCTCTCTCTTTCGGCTCTGGGGAAAGGTCCTTGTCTCTTCAGCTTGTTTTCTGGTTCCTTGGAGATCTCCATGTAGCTTAGCATCAGTCTTTCCCCATCTCTGCTCACTTGCTCAAAAGAGATAGACTCAAGACACACCCTACACTAATCCTGACTCATTAACGTAACAAAGACAACCCATTCTCAAATGGGATTATAACCACAGGCATAGAGGTTAGGATTTATGACGTATATTTGTGGAGCACAATTCAGTCTGTAACATAGTTGTACAAGGACAAAAAGATTTAAGTGCAAGAATATTCATTGAATCTTTGTCATAATAGTGAAACATAGGTAACCAAAATGTCTTTCAACAGGGTGTTGAATAAATCCAAAAGGTGGTATATAATATCAAGCCATTTTAGATAATGATATTGAGCTACTTTGATAGAAATGGAAAGATGTCCATGATATTATTAATTGGGGAAAATGCAGAATTCATGCATAGTACAATAAATTTTGGGGGTTAAAGCTGTATAGAAATTATTTAAAAGGACATATACCAACTTATTAGCAGTAACTGACTAGATGAAATTATGAATGATTTTTGCTTGTTTTGTTTATTTTCAATATCTCTTTTGTGAAGTACATATGTTGCTTTTATAATGGTAAAAGTAGTATGTTTGCACTTATCAGTAGTCTGAGATTTATATCACTTTTAAAGAAATAAAATGTCATGGAACACCCATTGGTGAAATTCAGGGGTACGCAGACTTGGATGAGAAAACAGTTACATGCTGATTGTGCCTGACCTTAACGGAAATTCAGCATTTTCTTCCTCCATGAAGGGAGGTGACAAGCCACAGCCAATGAATCAGAGGCACTTTCTGATCATGTTACGGTGCCGAGCCAGCTCGGAGAGAAGTCTGAGCTCCTCTCTGTGGGAAATGATGGTCACCATCAGACCTACCATTGGCTCTTGCTAATTAATTAACGGCTTAATAAAGACACACATCTCTCAGTATATCATAGATTTATTTGTTAATACTTGATAGTTGCACTTCAAGATAATTGGTTTCCTTTGCAGCCCTGTGTATTTAATTTTATGCATTTAAAAATGTTATTCTGAATGTGATTAATGTGACTGTATTGTACACTTTGTTGTTGTTAGGTGCCGTTGAGTTGGTTCTGACTGATAGTGACCCTATGTACAACAGAACAAAACACTGCCTGGTCCTGTGCCATCCTCAAAATCCTTGCTATGTTTGAGCCCATTGTTGCAATCACTGAGTCAGTCCATCTCATTGAGGGCCTTCCTCTTTTTTTTTGCTGACAGTACCAAGCATGCTGTCCATCTCCAGGGACTGGTCTCTCCTGATAACATGTCCAAAGTACTTGAGATGAAGTCTTGCCATCCTTGCTTCTAAGGAGCATTCTGGCAGTACTTCTTCCAAGACACATTGTTCGTTTTTCTGAGTCCATGGTATATTCAATATTCTCCATCAACACTGTAATTCAAAGGCATCGACTCTTCTTCGGTCTTCCTTGGTAATTGTCCATTTTTTGCATGCATATGAGTCGATTGAAAATACCATGGCTTGGGTCAGGTGCACCTTAGTCCTCAAAGTGACATCTTTGCTTTTTAACACTTCAAAGAGTTCTTTTGCAGCAGATTTGCCTGCCCAATGCTCTATGTCACTTGATTTCTTGACTGCTGGTTCCATAGGTGTTGATTATGGATACAAGTAAAATGAAACCCTTGACAACTTCAGTATTTTCTCCATTTATCATGATGTTGTTTATTGGTCCAGTTGTGAGGATTTTTTTCTTCATGTTGAGATGTGGTCTTTGATCTGAGTAAGTGCCTCCAATCCTGTTCACTTTCAGCAAGCAAGGCTGTGTCATCTGCGTTTCACAGGTTGTTAACGAGTCTTCCTCCAATCCTGATGCCATGTTCTTCTTCATATAGTCCAGCTTTGGGGATTATTTGCTCAGCATACAGACTGAATAAGTATGGTGAAAACATACAACCCCGACACACACCTTTCCTGATTTTAAACCATGCAGTATCCCCTTGTTCTGTTCGAATGACTGCCTCGTGGTCTATCTACAGGTTCCTCATGAACACAATTAAGTGTTCTGAAATTCCCATTTTTTGCAACGCTATCCGTAATTTGTTATGATCCACACAGTCAAATGCCTTTGCGTAGTCAATAAGACACAAGTAAACTTTCTGGTATTCTTTCTGCCAAGATCAATCTGATTGCATGCTTTAAAATGGCTAAAATAGCAAATTTTTGTCATCTGTATTGTACCACAATAAAATTTTAAAAAGAAAAAAAAATCACAGAGCAGATGTGGTTTTGATAATATTGGATAATATCACTTAGAAAAATACTTAGAATTTCTGCTTAGTGCAAGTGTAGGCTGATTATTTGAACTTTCTGGTTATGAATATTTGGTGCGTGTGGTGGTGTTGGTGTGGGAACTTTACCCCTAAAAACTTCAGTATGCATCTCCTGAGAATAAAAACATTATTACACCTGGAAAATCAATTTTGACTTGATGATATTACCTGACATACAGTCCAAGTTTAAGTTTCCCCAATTGTCCTCAAAATGTGGAGTCCCTGGGTGGCAGAAATGATTAAACACTCAACTACTAGCTGAAAGGTTGGCGGTTTGAACCTACCTTAAGGCCCCTTGGAAGAAAGTCCTGGTGATCTGCTTCCTAAAGGCCACAGCTTGAAAACCCTGTGGAACAGTTCTGTTCTGCACACATGGGTTTGCTGTGAGTCGGAATCAACTTGACAGCAACTAACACAACCACCACCTCAAAATGTCTCTTAAAAGCTTACCCCCTCCGCTAGTCCAGGATCCAGTCAAGGTTCATCCATTGCATTTGGTTGTTTTGTCTCTTTCCTCTCTCTTAATCTAGATTCTAGAACAATCTCCCTGCCTTTTGTTCTGTTTTTCACAGCATTGACTTATTTGAAGCATTCAGGCTAGCTGTCTTATAGAATGTTCTGCATTCTAGATCTGCCCGGTTGTTTCCTCATGGTTAAGTTCCAATTAAACATTGTGGCAAGAATGCTGCACAGGTGGCCTATGTTCCCTAACCATTACATCACAGGGCTTATACGAGGAAACCTGTAGAAGCTGGGACCTGTGTAAGGTGGAAATCTGTCAGAGGAGGAAAACTCAAATATTTTCCACTAATAGAGAGCGATAGAGAAGTGGTAAGACTGCACCCTGTCAACAGTGGAAAACATGCAAGACCTGGGAAAACAAGGCAGTGCCGTCGAGTTCCGATCTCACAGGTTTCACTGTATTATCAGATTATCTCACTCTTGGAAGATGCTTGTTATTTTTAATGAATGGGAAGCTCAGTCTCACAGAAGAAAATTTCAGGATATTAAACGTTCCTTTTACTGGACTTTTTACATGTTTCATGCGCACAAAGAATAGGCTTATTAAGAGGATAAAGGCAAAAAATAAAATGTCATCAAGTATTTCATGATCTTCTGAGAATCTCAAATCCTTCCTTTTTTATGGAGAAAGCATAAATATTTGTTCAGTTGCCAGTCTTTATCCCTGCATTTATAAAAGTAGGCTGGGAATTACAGCATTCTGCTAGTTGCTTTACGTATTGGTTTTTTATCGCCCAAACAAAAATAACCTGGGAAATATGTAAGGCTGTGTTCTGTTTGTGGCATTCTGAAGCCAAAACCGGAACACCTAAACCTACCAGCTGTCCTTCGTACTCTTAACTGTTGGAATAACTTTTCAAAACCTAAGGACATATTCTTTCCTGACATCTGGGGAGTATTAGAACAATTAAAGCTAAATGTATTTGGAGATGTTTTCTCGAAGTATCTTTGCTTTTTTTCCTAAACCTTCAGTTGGACTAACAGAAAATCCAGAGTTTTTTTTGTGTTTTGTTTTTTTTGGGTGACATGACTTTGTCAGCCCTTCTTTCTCTTAGTGGCTCTCTGAGAATAAGAGATTTCGGAGTCCCGCTGAAGCATAAAGTTAACTTGTTTGAACAGGGATCTTTGTGATGACTGTAGGTAGTAACTAGTAATACGGAGCTGTTGACTCTTTTTCAGGGCATCTTTTATGACTAAAACTGTGCCTTGTGGAAATGAGCTTCATAAGTTCCTCATCTGGGACACTGCCGGCCAGGAGCGGGTAAGTACATGCCCACGTTGGCTTTCTAGAGAAAATACGGAGTTCAGTTTCTGAAGATCTCCTTGTGTTATGCAAGATTATTGGTTGCAAGTGACAGAGACCCAGGTTAAAATAAATTAAGCGAAAAAGGAAATGTATTCTTCAGCTATACGAAGATCTAAGGGGTACCTATCGAGTCAGGGCTGAGTTCAAGTCCTCAGACTATATTGTCAGAGGCACCTGTCTCTTTATTCCTATCTCTTTGCTTGCTTGCTTCTAGATTGGCTCCATTTTAGGCAGGCCCGCTCCCTGCTCCCCACAGGTGCCAAGGATGGCCCCATGAGCAGCTCCAGGCTGTGTTCTGCCACCTTAGCAGCCCCACAAAGGAGAGTACCTCTTTCCCACATGTTGCAGCACAAGTCTCAGCACTTTTGGGTTTTCATTGGCCTAGTTTGTGTCACGTGCTCGCCCTTAAACTTAATGCTATACAAGGTTTCGGGGGAACCTGGCGCTCCACCTGAGTGTGCTGGGTAGTATGCTGACCCCTAGAGGTAGGGGGCAGTATCAGCCCCACCTGGACCACAGTGGCGGAAGGTCAGCTTAGTCTCCAAGGAAAACCTTAGTTCTCTAACTAGAAGATGAGAATGGATGATGGATTACCAGGAACAACAGATGACTTCTCTCTTCTTAATTCATTTTATATGCTGGAAATATGCAGAAGATATTTATTTAAGAAACCTGTGTCTTCAGATTTTAAAAAGTGGAATAATGCATACCAACACAAACTGTATCAGGGTATTTGCATAACTAGAGTAGACATCATCAGGATGGGGAGGGATGGCTAGGATGAAGGAGGCACATAACCAACACTTGTCTTCACAAAGAGTTTTCAGCCTCATCCAAACTTTTATCAGAGCTGGTAACTATGTAGAATTGGTTGAACTTCCTCTCCTCTGAGGCAAGCTCAAATGCCACTTTCTTTAGTGACCCTTTTAGAATTTCAGCACTCCTTTGTTTTCCCACCCTACTCTACTTACTTCCTGTCCTCCTAGCAGCCTCATTTTTCTTCATCACTCTCTCACCTTCTAATATACTGTTTAATTCATTTAGTGGTTCTGTTTCTTGTCTGTCTCTCCAAGAAGAAAGAGTCCGGGGTTCAGGATAATTAGTAATTTTAATTATCAGCTCCTAACTCATCAAGTATTTGCTTATATAATTTTCATTTCATATAAATCCCCTTCTAAATAAAACTTTGACAAGTTCCAGCATTTGCAGATTAAAACATTTTAAAGAATTTTTTATTTTAAATAGGATGAATCTTTTGGCTTACAGATGCTAACGTGGTTACAATGCCTCCTATCTTGCTGCTAAATTGAAAGACAGACGTTTTCACACATAAAGTCACTGCCTGGAGCAACTTTTTACCTGGGTCTACCTTTGGAAATATGACAGATTCAAGGAAGACAATGTTTAGGGATTTTACATCTGGACATACTTGTAGTTGATCTGCTTGTAATTGTTCTGCTGAATTTCTGCTGGTTTTTTTATTTACACTTAGGCAGAGAGATTTTCTTGCTCCCCTTTTTACTTCTGGCCACAAAACTAGTTGGTTTTCAGCTGCTTTTAATGAGCATAATACATCAATTTGCAAGTAGCTGACTTAGCATCAGTAGCAGCGATACTACCCACTGGTGTTTCCTGAGTGCGTGCTTTTCCGTCTGCTGTTCCGAGCGCCTTATGTGTGTCATATTCTTCTCAGCAACAACACGAAGTAGGGACTGTCATTATCCCCAGGTACAGACGAATTCACTGAGCCACAGAGTGGTGAGTAACTTGCTCAAGATTACACACCTAATAAGGCGTTAAGCTGAGATCTGAATCCAGCCGTCTGGATCCTGAGCTTCATAGTTGTGTTCTGATAAGAAAAATAAAACAGAAGCCATACAGTTGATCATTCTAAATCCCATCACCCAGGTATTTCCACTATTGACAATAGATGGTCATTCTTCAGATATCTATGTGTGTTGATAATTGTGTATCAATGGGATCATGATACTTTTATAATCTGCTGTTTTCACTTGGGAAACCCTGGTGGCGTAGTGGTTAAGTGCTATGGCTGCTAACCAAAGGGTCAGCAGTTTGAATCCGCCAGGCACTCCTTGGAAGCTCTATGGGGCAGTTCTATTCTGTCCTATAGGGTCACTGTGAGTCAGAATCGACTCCACGACACAGGGTATTTTCACTTGATAACACAGTGTTGATAAGGGGCAGTTTCTTTGTGATCTAAACAGAGTATTTGTCACTTACCTATTCCAACTTAGCTTTCAAGGGATTGACTCCTTTAGAAGAAATTTGGTACTGTGCTAAAATGACTATTGTACTTTGCAGTTTGACCCACTTATCATCTCAAAGCAAATTATTTTTATTGCTTTTCCAAAAATTTGACCTGTCTGTAATTTTTAAAAGCACTAGTATTATATGTACAAGGTGTAACTCCATTGTAGTGATACTTTTTCTTTATGTTTCTGGAAAAGAGAGATTTAGTTTTGGAAAACACTTTCAGGTAAATGCTATTGAGAACCTAGGTGATGATTATGGCGATTGTGGAGCAATATTTACAAGGCCTTTTGGCCGTCTGACCTCTAATCCTTGAAGTACTGGGTTAGCGATCCTCAGGTTGTCCTTGTCTGAGTCTCCAGTAATCTCTTCAGCAATGGCAGTTTTTCAGTCATTTGGGCAACTTGTCACCAGCCTTAATTGTGCTTGGAATGATGTCGCCTAATGTTTGAGCTAAAAATAAGACCCCCTGCTGTTTTTCTGCCTATTTCAGTTCATTCTGTCTCATTAATTACTGGAGTCTTGGATTTTATTGTCCCTCCTTATCTTTGTAGAAGTCTGCTCCTGTTTGCTTTAGTTTTCATAATTTTGAGCAATCTCTTTGGATTTATGATTTGACAATATAAAGGCACATATTTTTGTGTCCTCAAAGGGGGATACTGTGTTGCATGTATTAGTTACTCAGTATGTATTTGTTTCTAGGCTGATTGAACCAAGTTCTGCCTAGCACACAGCATTCCAGTTAATGCCCTATTCATTGCCCAGTACTAATTCTGTATTTTGTTGGTTGTACCAATTCATACTTTTGAAAAACTACTTTCCCTCTGAGCACTGGAAATATAAAAGCATCCTCCTCCTCCTCCTTCCTCTCTGTGTATGAGCGAGGACTCATTCTTGACATGCTGTTTGAATTTGGCATTCATTCAACCATATATGGTGGACGTATGTATGTGGTCTCATACTTTCAGTGGTTATATGTAATCCATAGAGTGCCTGTGTTAAAAAATTTGTTTTTGTTTAACCATTTTCCAATCGATGTTAAATTCAATTTGTTAGAAGCTTAACATTTTCAAAATTTGTGCATTCAGTTTGTTGTGGCTCTGCAGAGGGATGTGAGAGGAGCAAGATCCATTGGTTTGCCATGTTGTAGCGTCAGTGCAGGCTGTGTGGGATTGTTATCCTGTTCTCTGTGAAGGCCGTTATTCCGGTTTCTGCTTGACACTGAGCTAGGAAGAAAACACAGTGGGTCCTCCCATCGCTCGCTCACCTTCTAATCTACTGTTTAATTTATTTAGTGATTCTGTTCCTTGTCTGTCTCTCCAAGAAGTGAGAATCCAGAGTTTAGGATAATTCATAATTTTAATTAGCAGCCCCTGACTAATCAATTGTTTACCTATGTAAGTTTCATGTCCTGTAAATCCCCTTTTAAAACACCTTCTAAAGGAGACACCTTTGGAGGCGTGTAAGCAGGAACTGCACCCCGTAGTAGTCCATGGAAGAGAAAGGAATTTATCTGCCCAGCTCCTTCCTCCTGTCTCCTGTAGGTCAGTGTTTGTGGTGGGTAGGGAAGACTTATGTCCTAATATATCAACAAATCATTCTTTTCCACCAAGATTCCTTTTGATTTCCTTCTGTGTTTTTCGACTTAAATTGAGGAAAATAATACCTGTTTTATTTATCTATTTAATATACTATTAAAAATGTCTTATAGGAAATGGAATCATTTTCTGTGTATGTGTGCTTTCAAATCGCTCAGTTTCTTCTTTAAACACAATCACAATCCATAGGATAGCTACATTGAAAATGTCAATGTCTTGGAGGAATTCTAGGCGTCATTATCTTGTTCTGATTCATCAGAGCAACATCATTCTAAGAATCTAACATTGAAAGATTTTCTTATGTGCTAATATAATCTTAACCTTTCATGTTGCTTGAAGTAAGTGTTATAACTGTCTGTCTCTCCTAACAGACTGCCTAAATCATGGTGGTTGTGCATTTTAAATTGTGGTTTCAAATGAACCGTAGTCACCAATTCCACAAAGGCTAAATGATGGTTTTGTTATTAGGATAAAAACTCGGTGTTACTGGACAAACACATCTGAGTTGAACAGATTAACTTCTGAAATCAAACTCACTATTTTATACTTTATACAGATGAAATTGAAGAATATGTGTATAGACTGAAAAATAGCCTTCCCTGTCCCCAGTATCTAGCAGGAATTATGTGGCATTGAACATAATGGTAAAAATGACATTATGGAAAAGAGTCACATAGCAAATGATATAATTTACTACTACTATCCTTTTTCTGTTTTTTAATTTGGTAAAACATTGAAAATGAAAGAAATGCGAAGTATGAACAATTGAATGACACTATGTGGGACTGACAAGGAGTCCTGGTGATGTAAAGGTTAAGCGCTTGGCTGTTAACCAAAAGGTTGGCGAATTGAACTCACTCAGCAGCTCCATGGAAGAAAGACCTAGTGATCTGCTCCCATGAAGATAACAGCACAGAAAACCCTATGGGTCAGTCTGCTCTGTTACGTGGGGTTGCAATGAGTCAAAATTCGACTCCACGGCACCCCTCAATGACAACTACACCGCAGGACTGAGTAAGCTGATTTTATCCATATAGGATTGAACTAGCTTAAAATTCTAAGTACCATCTTAAATAAACAAGATTTTATTTAGAATTCAGAACCTTTCATCTTGAAAATTGGCATATGGCTGAGTATGTTCATTCTTTTTATTTTAAATAATCGTATGTGTACAGAAAAGTTGCAAACATGGCTCAGGGACTCTAGCTGAGGTGCTTCAGCCTGGGAACTGTACGTTGGCTTGTGGGGCTCTGCTCCTTATGTGTTCATTCTGGGGCTGGAGCGGCAGCTCTCTGGGGAATGCTCTTCTCATGGCGGTGCAGAAACACAAGAGGGCAAGGGAGCGACAGGAGGTCTCTCAAGGCCTAGGTTTAGAAGAGCACTTCCACGTACATTCCATTGGCCAAAGCAAATTACATGACTTAGCTCAAAGTCAAGAGGTGGAAAAGACACTTGACCTTTAGTGAGAGGAACTGAAAAGTTGTATTGACCTAAATAGGGCATGGATTCATGCAAGAGGGAAGGACTGGTGCTAAGAGTTCAGTCTGCAGGCCCCTGTTGGGCTTCTCTTACTTGGAGGGCCAACTTCTTCCACCGTGAGACTTTTTCAGACATCTCCCCTCCATCTTTCCCCACCGAGCTTTGCTTTTACACAGTCTATGAAATTCCAGCCAAAGCCAAATTCCTGATTTACCTTTTTAAAAACCTGAAACTGTACAGATTGGAGCCCTGGTGGCCCAGTGGTTAAGAGTTCTGTTGCTGACAGAAAGGTGGGCAGTTTGAATCCACCAACTGTGCCTTGGAAACCCTATGGGGCAGTTCTACTCTGTCCTGTAGGGTCTCTCTGAGCCGGAATCGACTTGAGGCAACGGGTTTTGTTGTTGTTGTTGTTGTTGAGGTAATGTTTGACTTTCTACTTAATTACTACCTCTTGACTGAGGTGGATCCCTCTCCATGTTGGAAAATGGTTTATAAAAAGATCCCAACGAAGTAGCTATAGTTGTGGAATTTAGTCTTTCCTTTTTCCTTGGCAAGGGAACTCTTTCCTGTTCATGTCCTCACCCATTCTAGACAAAGCTTTGGACTTGTGAGCTTTTTTTTTTTTTAATGGCACTTTAGATAAAAGTGTACAGAGCAAACTAGTTCTTCATTAAAGTTAGTACACATATTGTTTTATGACATTGGCTAACAGCCCCACCATATGTCAACACTCTCCCTTGACCTTGGATTCCCATTACCAGCTCTCTTGTCCCCTCCTGCCTTCCAGTCCTTGCCCCTGGGCTGGTGTGCCCCTTTAGCCTCGTTTTGTTTTATGGGCCTGTCGAATTCCCAGCTGAAGGGTGAACCTTGGGAGTGACTTCAGTATTGAGCTAAAAGGGTGTCCAGGAGTCATACTCTCAGAGTTTCTCCAGTCTCTCTCAGGCCAGCAAGTCAGATCTTTCTTTTTGAGTTAGAATTTTGTTCTACACTTTTCTCCAGCTCTGCCCGGGACCCTCTATTGTGATCCCTGTCAGAGCTGGGTACCATCTAGTTGTACTAGACTCAGTCTCGTGGAGGCAGTGGTAGATGTGGCCCATTAGTCCTTTGGACTAATCTTTCCCTTGTGTCTTTAGTTTTCTTCATTCTCCCTTGCTCCTGAAGGGGTGAGACCACTGAAGGGTCTTAGGTGGCTGCTCACAGGCCTTTAAGACCCCAGATGCTACTCACCAAAGTAGAATGTAGAACACTTTCTCTGTAAACTGTGTAATGCCAATTGAGCCAGATGTTCCCAGAGACCATGGTCCCCACAGCCCTCAGCCCAGCAGTTCGGCCCCTCAAGAAGTTTGGATGTGTTTATGGAGCTTCCATGACCCTGCCTTGTACATGTTGTGCTGGCTTCCTCAGTATTGTATACTGTTTTACTCTTCACCAAAGCCACCACCCATCAGTTGTCTATTTAGTGTTTTTCCATCCCCACCCCTCAGCTCCCTTGTAACCATCAAAGACCATTTCTTTTTGTGTGCAAACCTCATGAGTGTTTACAGTAGTGGTCTCATACAATATTTGTCCTTTTGTGATTGACTTATTTCATTAAGCATAATGCCCTCCAGATTCATCCATGTTATGAGATGCTTCACGGATTCATCATTGTTCTTTATCATTGCATAAGCTTTTGTCTGAATGTTCGGTAGAATTCTCCAGTGAAACCGTCTGGGCCAGGGCTTTTTTTTGTTGTCATTTTTTTTCTTTCTAATTACCTTTTCAATCTCTTGATATGGGTCTGTTCAGATTTTCATCATCATTATGTGTTAGTTTGAGTAGGTAATGTGTTTATAAAAATTTGTCCATTTCCTCTGGGTTTTTAAATTTGTTGGAATATATGTTTTCATAATACTCTGTTATGATCCTTTTTATTTCAGTTGAGTCTGTTGTAATGTCCCCCATTTTATTTCTTATTTGGGTTATTTATGTCTTCTCCTATTTTTCTTTTGTCAGTTTGGCCAGTGGTTTGTCGATTTTGTTGATCCTTTCAAAGAACCAACTTTTAGTTTTGTTGATTCTTTCTATTGTTTTTCTATTCTCTATTTCATTTATTTCTGCCTGATCTTTATTATTTCCTTTCTTCTGGTGGCTGTAGGCTTCTTTTGCTGTTCTCTTTCTATTTGTTCAAGTTGTGTAGCTAATGTTTTGATTTTGTCCTTTTCTTCTTCTTTTTTTTTTTTAATAATTTTTATTGTGTTTTAACTGAAAGTTTACAAATCAAGTCAGTCTCTCACATATAAGCTTATATACACCTTACTCCATACTCCCACTTACTCTCCCCCAATGAGTCAGCCCGCTCCCTCTTTCCAGTCTCTCCCTTTGTGACCGTTTTGGCAGTTTCTAACCCTCTCTACCCTCCCATCTCCCCTCCAGACAGGAGATACCAATACAGTCTTGAGTGTCTACCTGATACAAGTGGCTCACTCTTCATCGGCATCTCTCTCCAACCCATAGTCCAGTCCCTTCCATGTCTGATGAGTTGTCTTCGGGAATGGTTCCTGTCCCGGGCCAACAGAAGGTTTGGGGACCATGACCACCGGGATTCTTCTAGTCTCAGGCAGACCATTAAGTCTGGTCTTTTTATGAGAATTTGGGGTCTGCATCCCACTGTTCTCCTGCTCCCTCAGGGGTTCTCTGTTGTGCTCCCTGTCAGGGCAGTCATTGGTTGTGGCCAGGCACCATCTAGTTCTTCTGGTCTCAGAGTGATGTAAGTCTCTAGTTCATGTGGCCCTTTCTATTTCGGGGTCATAGTTATCGTGTGACCTTGGTGTTCTTCATTCTCCTGTGATCCAGGCGGGTTGAAACCAATTGATGCATCTTAGATGGCCACTTGTTAGCATTTAAGACTCCAGACGCCACACTCTAGAGTGGGATGCAGAGTGTTTTCATAATAGAATTATTTTGCCAATCGACTTAGAAGTCATCTTAAGCCATAGTTGCCAAACCCCCGCCCTTGCTTCGCTCACCTTCGAAGCATTCAGTTTATCCCAGAAACTTCTTTGCTTTTGGTCCAGTCCAATTGAGCTGACCTTCCCTGTATTGAGTATTGTTCTTCCCTTGACCTAAAGTAGTTCTTATCTACTAATTAATCAGTAAATAACCCTCTCCCACCCTCCCTCCCTCCCCACTCTTGTAGCCACAAAGAATGTGTTCTTCTCAGTTTATACTGTTTCTCAAGATCTTATAATAGTGGTCTTACACAATATTTGTCCTTTTGCATCTAACTAATTTCACTCAGCATAATGCCTTCCAGGTTCCTCCATGTTATGAAATGTTTCACAGATTCATCACTGTTCTTTATCGATGCGTAGTATTCCATTGTGTAAGTATTCCATAATTTATTTATCCATTCATCCGTTGATGGACACCTTGGTTGCTTCCAGCTTTTTGCTATCGTAAACAGTGCTGCAATAAACATGGGTGTGCATGTATCTGTTCGTGTAAAGGCTCTTATTTCTCTAGGATATATTCCAAGGAGTGGGATTTCTGGGTTGTATGGTAGTTCTATTTCTAACTTTTTAAGAAAACGCCAGAGAGATTTCCAAAGTGGTTGACCATTTTACATTCCCACCAGCACTGTATAAGAGTTCCAACCTCTCTGCAGCCTCTCCAACATTTATTATTTTATGTTTTTTGGATTAATGCCAGCCTTGTTGGAGTGAGATGGAATCTCATCGTAGTTTTAATTTGCATTTCTCTAATGGCTAATGATCAAAAGCATTTTCTCATGTATCTGTCAGCTGCCTGAATATCTTCTTTAGTGAAGTGCTTGTTCATATCCTTTGCCCACTTTTTGATTGGGTTGTTTGTCTTTTTGTGGTTGAGTTTTAACAGAATCATATAGATTTTAGAGATCAGGCCCTGGTTGGAGATGTCATAGCTGAAAATTTTTTCCCAATCTATAGGTGGTCTTTTTACTCTTTTGGTGAAGTCTTTAGATGAGCATAGGTGTTTGATTTTTGGGAGCTCCCAGTTATCTGGTTTTTCTTCGTCTTTTTTGGTGATGTTTTGTATTCTGTTTATGCCTTGTATTAGGGCTCCTAACATTGTCCCTGTTTTTTCTTCCATGATCTTTATCGTTTTAGTCTTTATGTTTAGGTCTTTGATCCACTTGGAGTTAGTTTTTGTGCATGGTGTGAGGTATGGGTCCTGTTTCATTTTTTTTGCAAATGGATATCCAGTTATGCCAGCACCATTTGTAAAAAAAGACCATCTTTTCCCCAATTAACTGACACTGGGCCTTTGTCAAATATCAGCTGCTCATATGTGGATGGATTTATATCTGGGTTCTCAATTCTGTTCCATTGGTCTATGTGCCTGTTGTTGTACCAGTACCAGGGTGTTTTGACTACTGTGGCTGTATAATATGTTGTAAAATCAGGTAGAGTGAGGCCTCCCACTTTCTTCTTCTTTTTCAGTAATTCTTTACTTGTCCGGGGCTTCTTTCCCTTCCATATGAAGTTGGTGATTTGTTTCTCCATCACTTTAAAAAATGTCATTGGAATTTGGATCAGAAGTGCATCGTATGTATAGATGGCTTTTGGTAGAATAGACATTTTTACTATGTTAAGTCTTCCTATCCATGAGCAAGGTATGTTTTTCCACTTATGTAGGTCCTTTTTAGTTTCTTGCACTAGTACTTTGAAGTTTTCTTTGTATAGGTCTTTTACATCTTTGGTAAGATTTATTCCTAAGTGTTTTATCTTCTTGGGGGCTACTATGAATGTTATCGATTTGGTGATTTCCTCTTCGATGTTCTTTTTGTTCATGTAGAGGAATCCAAGTGATTTTTGTACGTTTATTTTATAACTTGAGACTCTTCCAAACTCTTCTATTAGTTTCAGTAGTTTTCTGGAGGATTCCTTAGGGTTTTCTGTGTTATAAGATCATGTCATCTGCAAATAGAGATAATTTTGCTTCTTCCTTGCCAATCCAGATGCCCTTTATTTCTTTGTCTAGCCTAATTGCTGTGGCTAGGACCTCTAGCACAGTGTTGAATAAGAGTGGTGATAAAGGGCATCCTTGTCTGGTTCCCGTTCTTAAGGGAAATGCTTTCAGGCTCTGTCCATTTAGAATGATGTTGGCTGTTGGCTTTGCATAGATGCCCTTTATTATGTGAGGAATTTTCCTTGAATTCCTATTTTGCTGAGAGTTTTTATCATGAATGGGTGTTGGACTTTGTCAAATGCCTTTTCTGCATCAATTGATAAGATCATGTGATTCTTGTCTTTTGTTTTATTTATATGGTGGATTACATTAATGGTTTTTCTAATAAACCAGCCTTGCACACCTGCTATAAATCCCACTTGGTCGTGGTGGATTATTTTTTTGATACGTTGTTGAATTCTATTGGTCAGAATTTTGTTGAGGATTTTTGCATCTATGTTCATGAGGGATATAGGTCTATAATTTTCTTTTTTTGTGGTGTCTTTACCTGGTTTTGGTATCAGGGATATGGTGGCTTCATAGAATGAGTTAGGTAGTATTCCGTCATTTTCTATGCTTTGAAATACCTTTCGTAGTAGTGGTGTTAACTCTTCTTTGAAAGTTTGGTAGATCTCTGTGGTGAAGCCGTCTGGGCTAGGGCTTTTTGTTTCTTGGGAGGTTTTTGATTACCTTTTCAATCTCTTTTTTTGTTATGGGTCTATTTATTTGTTCTACTTCTGAATGTGTTAGTTTAGGTAGGTAGTGTTTTTCTAGGAATTCATCCATTTCCTCTAGGTTTGCAAATTTGTTAGAGTACAGTTTTTTGTAATAATCTGATATGATTCTTTTAATTGAAGTTCGGTCTGTTGTGATCTGGCCCATCTCGTTTCTTCGGGTTATTTGTTTCCTTTCCTGTATTTCTTTAGTCAGTCTGGCCAATGGTTTATCAATTTTTAAATTTTTTCAAAGGACCAGCTTTTGGCTTTGTTAATTCTTTCAATTGTTTTTCTGTTCTCTAATTCATTTAGTTCAGCTCTAATTTTTATGATTTGTTTTCTTCTGGTGCCTGATAGATTCTTTTGTTGCTCGCTTTCTATTTGTTCACATTGTAGGGACAGTTCTCTGATTCTGGCTCTTTATTCTTTATGTATGTGTGCATTTATTGATATAAATTGACCTCAGAGCAGTGCTTTTGCTGCGTCCCAGAGGTTTTGATAGGAAGTGTTTTCATTCTCGTTGTAGTCTATGAATTTCTTTATTCCCTCCTTAATGTCTTCTGTAACCCAGTCTTTTTTGAGCAGGGTATTGCTCAGTTTCTAAGTATTTGATTTCTTTTCCCTGGTTTTTCTCTTGCTGATTTCTACTTTTATGACCTTGTGGTCTGAGAAGATGCTTTGTAATATTTCGATGTTTTGGATTCTGCAAACGTTTGTTTTATGACGTAATATGTTACCTATTCTAGAGAATGTTCCATGTGCACTAGAAAAAAAGGTATACTTTGCAGCTGTTGGGTGGAGTGTTCTGTATAAGTCTATGAGGTCAAGTTGGTTGATTGTAGCAATTAGGTCTTCCGTGTCTCTATTGAGCTTCTTACTGGAAGTCCTGTCCTTCTCCGAAAGTGGTGTGTTGAAGTCTCCTACTATAATTGTGGAGGTGTCTATCTCACTTTTCAGTTCTGTTAAAGTTTGTTTTATGTATCTTGGAGCCCTGTCACTGGGTGCATAAATATTTAATATGGTTATATCTTCCTGGTCAATTGTCCCTTTAATCATTATGTAGTGTCCTTCTTTATCCTTTGTGGTGGATTTCACTTTAAAGTCTATTTTGTCAGAAACTAATATTGCTACTCCTGCTCTTTTTTGATTGTTGTTTGCTTGATATATTTTTTTCCATCCTTTGGGTTTTTGTTTGTTTGTGTCTCTAAGTCTAAGGTGTGTCTCTTGTAGGCAGCTTATAGACGGATCGTGTTTCTTTATCCAGTCTGAGTCTCTCTGTCTCTTTATTGGTGCATTCAGTCCATTTACATTCAGCGTAATTATTGATAAGTATGTGTTTAGTGCTGTCATTTTTATGCCTTTTTGTGTGTGTTGTTGACAATTTCATTTTTCCACTTACTTTTTTGTGCTGAGACGTTTTTCTTTGTAAATTGTGTGTGCCTCATTTTCATAGTAGTTGAATTTATGTTTGCTGAGTCGTTACGTTTTTCTTGGTTTTTGTTTTGAATTATGGAATCGTTAGACCTCTTTGTGGTTACCTTAATATTTACCCCTGTTTTTCTAAGTAAAAACCTAACTTGTATTGTCCTATATCGCCTTGTTTTCCTCTCCATATGGCAGTTCTGTGCCTCCTGTATTTAGTCCCTCTTTTTGATTATTGTGATCTTTTACATATTGACTTCAATGATTCCCTGTTTTGAGCATTTTTTTCTTTTTAAATTAATGTTGATTTGTTTTTGTGATTTCCCTATTTGAGTTGGTATCAGGAAGTTCTGTTCTGTGACCTTGTGTTGTGTTGGTATCTGATGTTATTGATTTTCTGATGAAACAATTTCCTTTAGTAATTCTTGTCGCTTTGGTTTGGTTTTTGCAAATTCTCTAAGTTTGTGTTTATCTGTAAATGTTTCAATTTCACGTTCATATTTGAGAGAGAGTTTTGCTGGTTATATGATCCTTGGCTGGCAGTTTTTCTCCTTCAGTGCTCTATATATGTGATCCCATTGCCTTCTTGACTGCATGGTTTCTGCTGAGTAGTCTGTACTTATTGATCCTCCTTTGTAGGAGACCTTTCTTTTCTCCCTGGCTGCTTTTAAATTTTTCTCTTTATCTTTGATTTTGGCAAGTTTGATGATAATATGTCTTGGTCATTTTCTTTTTGGATCAGTCCTATATGGGCTTTGATGAGCATCTTGGATAGATATCCTTTCGTCTTTCATGATGTCAGGGAAGTTTTCTGCCAGCAGATCTTCAACTATTCTCTCTGTATTTTCTGTTATCCCTCCCTGGTCTGGAACTCCAATCATACGCAAGCTATACTTCTTGATAGAGTCCCACGTGATTCTTAGGGTTTCTTCATTTTTTTAATTCTTTGATTTTTCTTCAACTATATTGGTGTCAGTTCCCTTATCCTCCAACTCCCCCACTCTGCATTCCAGTTGCTCGATTCTGCTCCTCTGACTTCCTATTGAGTTGTCTAATTTTGTAATTTCACTGTTAATCTTTTGGGTATCTGAATGCTGTCTCTCTATGGATTCTTGCAGCTTATTAATTTTTCCACTATGTTCTTGAATAATCTTTTTGATTTCTTCAGCTGTTTTATCAGTGTGTTCCTTGGCTTTTTCTGTAGATTGCCTTATTTCATTTTTGAGGTCATCCCTGAAGTCTTGAAGCATTCTGTAAATTAGGTTTTTGTATTCTGCATCTGGCAATTCCAGGATTGTATCTTCATTTGGGGAAGATCTTGATCCTTTAATTTGGAGATTTGTAGAAGCAATCATGGTCTGCTTCTTTATGTGGTTTGATATCGACTGGTATCTCCGAGCCATGTATAAGATATTGTAATGATTTATTTTATATTTGCTTGCTGAGTCTTATCTTGTTTTGTTTTCTTTCAATATATGCACATGGGCTGCTAGATTGCTCTGTCTTGATTGTTGTTGCCTTTGAATCACTTATGTCCTATTACCAGCTGGTTTGTGCTGTTATCAGAAATATAAGCCTAAGAGTCCATTCAGTATTCTTGAGTAGAATCTGATTTTCGGTCACCAAGTGTGTGGTGTAGACTGTCACCTGTTAAGTTAGAGGAGTAGTGGTGATAGTTGTGTGCACCAGATTCTAGTAGCAGCAGGGGGTCACACTCCAGGGGAGGGCAGGATGTTGACAGGCTTCCCCCATGTGCCAGTGAGGTAGGTGTGTCTCTATTCCTAAAGCACTTTGGTGGGTGGGCTTTTGCAGGTGTACCTTAGGCACCCAATGCATGTACCTCTACAGATTGGTAGGTGTCACTATCCTCAGACACCTATGGCAGGAGGCTAGGTGGTTTGGGGGGAGCTTCAGCCCTCAGTTCCCAGTTGTGGATCAGTGAGGGCTCTGTTTAATAGGTAGAGATATCAAACCTGGGAAACTTGTCTTGCCAGTAATCTGCTAAAACAATTACAGTCAGATCACTATGAGAATTGCCTTTGCATTATAATAGCCACCTTGTTCCCTGTAGGGATGAAAGCCCAAGACTGTGGATCTCATATGCTTGGCTGGAGCTGGTTCTGTATTTTTAGTCCAATTTCAGGAAGTCAGGGAAGGATTTTTGGTCCCTGGGTTTTTTGTAGCTGCTTCTCTCAGGCCAGGAGAATTCGTTAGGAAAAGACAAAAAACAAAACAAAACAAAACGAAAAAAAAATGCAGAGCACTTCACTTCCTGGCCCAGGAAATTCCAATGTTAATGTCCCCGCCTGGGAAATGGGGGGAGGTATCAGATAGGTAGGTAGGTATCACATAGTAGCACCCAAGAATATAGACAAAGTTACTTATGTTGCTTGATGATGACTGTTTTATCTGAGATTCCTGAGGGGCGTGTAGCCTGTGTGCACTGGCTGGGTTGAGATTGCCCCCGGGGGTCAGGCCCACGTTCTGTGCTTGTGCTGTCCCAGAAGCCTTCGTCGGTTTTTCCGCTCCCAGTCCAAAGCCCAGCACCAAGGTTCTCTGGCTGGGACGCTGCACTCCAGGCTCCAAAACCAATTGCTGCCTCCCGGTGACTTCTACACCTGTCAGCTGTGTCACTGCGCTGCCTGCGTGCACTGGCTGGGCTTCCTCCGAGGTCCCTTCTGGGGGCTAGGGCTGAGTCCCAGGTTTGCTCCGTCTCGGGATGCCATGCTAAGCTACCCTGCGCCCAGTCCAAAGCCCGACGCCAAGGTTTTCTGACTGGGACGCTGGCTCCAGGCTCTGAAAAAAGTTGCTGCTTCCCTGTGGTTGTTCGTTCTCTCGTGAGCCCCGTCAGTGTGCAGCCTGCTTGCGCTGGCTGAGTCTCTACAGAGGTTACCCCAGGGGGCTAGGGGTTAGGGCTGTGTCCCATGCCTGTCCTGCCTCAGCAAGCTGCAATCAGCCCCTCCACTCGGCTCCAGGGAACCAGGGGGGCTCAAGGCTGTGGAGCAGGTCACAGGTTTCAGAAGCGGCCACTGGTTCAGGGCGCAGCTTTTCGCTCACCTGTCACTCAGGTCAACTCTTTAGATCTGTGTGTGATGGTCTGGGTTCATAGATTGTCATGTACGTGATCGATTCACTTGTTTTTCCAAGTCTCTGTTGCAAGAGGGATCCGAGGTAGCTTCTACCTAGTCAGCCATCTTGGCCCCCTCAACTGTCCCTTTCTTCATCTACTGGTATAAATCGACCTCTGAAGGCTGCCTTTGCTGTATCCCAAAGGTGTGTTTTCATTTTCGTTTGATTCTAGGAATTTTTTGATTCCATCTCTGATTTTTTTCTTTTTCCCAGTGGTTTTTAAGCAGGATGTTATTCAGTTTCCATGTAATCGATTTTGTTTCCTTGCTCTTCCTGTTGTTAATTTCTACCTTGATGGCAGTGTGGTCAGAGAAGATACTTCGTATTATCTCAGTGTTTAGGATTTTGTTGAGGGTTGCTCTGTGGCCTAAGATGTGGTCTATTCTTGAGAACGTTCCATGTGCGCTGGGAAAGAATGTGTACTTTGCAGCTGTTGGGTGGAGAGTTCTAAATATGTCTATGAGATCAAGTTGGCTGATTGTGCTCTTTAGCTTTTCTGTGTCTTCGTTGAGTTTCTCTGTAGATGTTCTGTTCTTTACTGAGTGTGGTGTGTTGAAGCCTCCTACTATTATTGTGGAACTGTCAGTTTCTCTTTTTGGTGCTGTTAGAGTTTGTTATATGTATTTTGGAGCCCTGTCATTGTGTGCATAGATGTTTATTTTGGTTAAGTCTTCATGATAGATCATTCCTTTAATCATTATATGTTGCCCTCCTTTGTCTTTTCTGGTGGATTTTGTTTTAAAGTCTATTTTATCTGAGATTAGTATTGCCACTCCTGCTCTCTTTTGGTAGCTGCTTGCTTGATGTATTTTTTTCCATTCTTTGATTTTTAATAAATTTATGTCTTTGTTTTTAAGGTGTGTCTCTTGTAGACAGCATATTGATGCATCCTGTTTTTTAAAATCCATTCTGTTACTCTCTATCTCTTTATGGGTGCATTTAGGCGATTTACATTCAGTATTGTTATTGATAGGTGTGAGTTTATTGCCGTCATTTTGTAGTGCTTTTTTTTTGTGGTGCTGATGGTTTTTTGGGGGGATTTTTTTTTGTTCCTCTTACTCTCCTGTGCTGAGTTCCTTTTGTTTGTGGATTTTTTTTCCTTTTGTTTTTATAGATTTTGTTTTTACTGAGACTTTATGGTTTTCTTCATTTAGATGAGTAGGTTTGTTATCTTTGTGGTTACCTTGAAATTTACCCCTATCTTCCTAGGTTTGAACTCATCTATTATTACTTGGTATCACCTTTTTTTTCTTTTTTTTTATCGCCTTACCTTACCTTCCTTTCCATTGGAAAGTTCTATACCTACACCATTTATTCCCTCTTTTATTGGTCTAACGTTAATGTCATTTACAGATTAACTTCTTTGGTTCTCTGTTGTAATTCTTTTGGTTTTGAATAGTCTTTGAGAGTTCATTTCCTAGGTTGGTATCTGAATGGTACAATCTTGTGTCCTAGATGCAGGCTGTGGTCTGATGTTGTTTGTTCTCAAACCGAAGGCCTCGCTTTAATAATTCTTGAAAGTTTGGTTTGGTTTATACCTAGTCCCTTAATTTCTGCTTATCTGGAAATGTCCTACTTTCACCATCATATGTGAACAAGAGTTTTGCAGGATATGTTATTCTTGGTTGACAGTTTTTTTCTTTCAAGGGTTTATATATGTCATCCCATTGCCTTCTTGCCTGCATGGTTTCTGCTGAATAATCAGAGCTTAGTTTTATTGTTCCTCCTCTAAAAAAAAAAAAAAAAATGATTTTTCATTTTTCTAGAGCTGTTCTCAGTATTTTTTCTTTGTCTTTGGTTTTAGTGAGTGTGATTATGATATGTCTTGGTGATTTTGGGGGGGGTCTATCCTATGTGGGGTTCGTTGAGCTTCTGGGATGGTCAGCTTTTCATCATTCATGATATTAGGGAAGTTTTCTGTCAGCAGTTCTTCAACAAGCCTCTCTGTGTTTTCTGTTTTCTCCCCCTGTTCTGGAACTCCAGTCACTTGCAGATTTTTGGTTTTGATTGTATCCCACATAATTCTCAGGGTTTCTTCATTTTTCTTCATTCTTTTTTCTGATTTTTCCTCAAAGTTCTATCTAAGTGTTTGTCTTCAACTTAGAAGACAAACTTATTGTTCCTGTCTTCCATTTTTTCAAACCTGCTCTTCAGCCCTTTTATGACACCATCTATTTCTGAAATCATGTTTATCGTTTGGATTTCTAATTGTTGTTTTTGTTTGATTTCTAGTTGTGAATTTATTTTGGCATATTGTTCCTGTATTATTTTCCTGAATTCTTCCATCGTTTGGTCTGTATTTTCCATGAATTTGTCTGCCTTTTCCATAAATTGATCTGTTTTTTCCTCATTTTTGTCTGCTTTTTGCTTCAACTCTTGGATAGCTCTGAATATTAGAGATTTGAATTCCTTATCAGGTAGTTCTAGTGCCTTTTCTTCTCCTAGAAAGTCATCTGGTGTTTTATTTTGGATATCTACTGGAACCATCCTGTCCTTTTTTTTTTTTTTTTTTTTTTAATGTTTTGATATTGTCTGCTCTCGGGACATTCAGCAGTTATTTTCTTCATTTATTGATTGTAGATTTGTTTGTTTCATCCTGCTTTTTTGTTTTATTTGCTTATGTCTGAGCAGGCAGGCTGCACATTCTTTGTTGTTTGGTCGTCTGTGGGCATGATAGTTTTCACCTCCTTGTCCAATGGGCAGGGCCAGTCACTCAGCTATGGTGCAGCAGAGCAGGTCCAGCTGAAGGGGAGGGGCTGGGATGGGTTATTTGTGGCACATACTAGGGACAACAGGGCGAGCAAGGAATCAGTGCAGGGAAAGTTCCAGTAGGCTGTGCCTGTGCTGCTCAGGCATGTGATGTTCAGCACACAGTGCAGGTAGGCAGGAAGGAGGGGGGAGGTTGTGATGTGTGGAGCTAAAATGGGTATGGGAGAGAGGAGAGAGAAACAGGAGCCAAAACCAAACAAAAGTGCTAAGGCAACTTGCTGTTGGAGTGGAGAGATGAGAAACCAAGAAACGGAGAAAAACAAAAAGAGTGAAAAAAGAAAATAAAATTAGGAAGAAAAAAAAAGCATAACCTCCAGGGATCCCACTGGTGCGGCTGTGAAGACCAGGGAAGTGGCTCCCAGGCTGTGCAGTACAGCCTGGCTAGAAGGGGTAGAGATGTCACACAGTGCCAGGTTTCAGGAGACAGGAAAAGAAGGTAAATATAGAGAGATGAGAAACTGAGAAATGAAGAAAGACAAAAAGGAGAAAAGAAAAGCCCACAGGGATCCCGCCAGTGCTGTTGCACAGACTGGGGAAGTGGCTCCCAAGTTGCGCAGTACAGCCCCTCTAGACGGGGCTCCCAAGCCATGAAAATAAAAAGAAAACAAACAAACAGAACAACAACAACAAAAAAGCCCCAGGGATCCCACCAGTGTGGCGGTGCGGGCTGGGGAACAGTTTCCCAGTCGAGTGGCACTTCACAGCCTTTCAAGAAGAATCAAAGATGGCACATGGAGCCAGGTGTTCAAAAGAAAAGAGGAGGAGGTGGTGAGAGGCACAGAAGAAACCTGAAGAAGTGGAAAAAAGCAACATCAGCAACAAAAAAATGGCACTCTGGGAGCCAGTCAGTGTGGGTGGGTCAAATTTAAGTGGCAAGGGGCCAAAGCCAGTGCCTCCTGGCCAAGAGACTGTGGCCAGTGGGAAGCGGAGGAGGCTGAGCTAGGGGGAGAAGGATAGAAGTGTGGGAAAGCATGTATCACTGGTTACTGGGTGCTCTGTCTTCTGCTGGGAGCTCCTTGAAGCTGCTTCCCCGTATTCCCCGTCTACTGATCTCCGATGTGGGCAGGGTGAATCCAAGCGACACAGACCCTATACTTCCCAGCTGTCCAAGTGACTGCAGCCAGCTATGAATTGGGGGAGGTCGAGCAGGGCGGGTGAAGGATGGGGGGTCGGAAAGTGTCTATGGCTGGTTACCTGGTATTCCTTCTGCTGGGAGCTCCACGAAGCTGCTTTCCCCTACTCCCTGTCCACTGATCTCCAAGATGGTGAATGTGTGCTGCGTTAGCTGATGGGGACCTCTGCATGTATCTCTTCTTGCTCTCTGTTCTCTGTCAAGTTCTTATTCCATTCAGTGCTTGGCTGAGTTCTTTATCTCTTCATTTGATGTTCAGGGTTCTAGGACTGACGTTTGTCTCTGTTTTACATAGTTTGTTGAGTCTTTCTCTGCTGTGGAGGGATGGCATGGTGCTTCCATCTGTAGCACCATGTTGGCTGGAAGTTGGCCTTGGGAGCTTTTTGCCTTCATTCCCTGCTTCACCTCTACAGCAGCTGAGCCATGCTTTCATGCCTTCTGGATAATCCATCCCGGAGTTTTAGTGGCCGGAACTCACATTAACTGATAGATGCTTTTGTTTCTGTGCTTGCTGTCAGCATATGTAGTGTTAACCACTTTGTTTTAAAAAAGATAGAAAAAAGGTTTATTGAGGTATAATTCACATACCGTACAATTTTTTGAGATGTAATTCACATACCATACCCATTTAAGCCATATGATTCAGTGGGTTCTACTATATTCGGGGTTGTGCAACCATCACACAATCAATTTTGCAACATTTTCACCCCCTCACAGAGAAAGCCCATACCCATTTGTTGTCACTCCCTGTAATGGATTGAATTATGTCCCCCCAAAATGTGTCAGCTTGGTTAGGTGATGTGTAGTTGTCCTCCATTTTGTGATTTTCCTGTGTGTTATAAACCTTAATCTCTGCCTGTGGTTAAAAATATTAGGGTGAGATGTAACACTCTTGCTCAGGTCACCTCCCTGATCCAATGTAAAGGGAATTTCCCCAGGGTGTGGCCTGCAATACCTTTTAACCATTAAGAAATAAAAGGAAAGGAGGCTAGCAGAGAGTTGGGGACCTCATACCATCAAGAAAGCAGCACCGGGAGCAGAGCGCATCCTTTGGACCTGAGATTCCTGCACTGAGATGCTCCTAGACCAAGGGAAGACTGATGCATCACAAGGACCTTCCTCCAGAGCCAACAGAGAGAGAAAGCCTTCCCCTGGAGCTGACACCCTGAATTTGGACTTGGAGCCTACTAGGCTGTGAGAGAATAAATTTCTCTTTGTTAAAACCATCCACTTGTGGTATTTCTGTTATAGCAGCACTAGATAACTAAGACACTCCCCATTTCCTCCCAACCCTCAGTTCTAGGATACTTTCTGACTTCTCTAACTTAGCGTAATGTTTTCAAGTTTTATCTGAGTTGTAGCATGTATCAGAGCTTCACTCTTTTTCATGCTGAACAATAATTTTTTCTTTTGATGCTTGTGTGTCCCTTGCCTTCTTTGAGTGTTTTATTGCTTCTACTTTTAATGTTGTATCTAAGATTTTGTCTAGCCCAAGGTCCTGAAGATTTACTCCTTTCTTTTTTTTTTTTTTTTGTATTTATTTTTGGGGAAAATACACCCAGCAAATCATACACTCATTCACTGATTTCTACATGTACAGTTCAATGACATGGGTTACATCCTTCACGTTTTGTACCATTCTTGCTCTCTCTGTGGATGTCTAGGTGTCACATCACAATTTGTTGAAAAGACTATTCTCCCCCCCGCCCCCCCGAAGTGTCTTGGTACCCTTGTTGAAAACTAGTTAACTATAAATGGAAGGATTTATTTATGGGCTCTCATTTCTATTCTTTTGATCTATATTTCTATCCTTATGCCAGTATCACACTGTATTGATTGCTGTAGCTTTGTAGTAAGCTTTGCAGTTGAGAACAGTGAGTCCTCCAGCTTTGTTCTTCTTTTTCAAGATTGTTTTGGCTATTCTGGGTCCCTTGCAATTCCATATGAATTTTAACACCAGCTTATCCATTTCTGCAAAAAATTCAACTAGGAATTTGTTAGGGATTGTGCTGAATCTGTAGATGAATTTGGGGTTACCTGCTCTTTTCACCTTTAAATTGTAAGTGATAAGCGAGTTGCAAGCTGTCTTTCATCTCTCTAGAGATTATGGTGGATTGGAAATGTGGTGTTGAGCTTAAAGTGGTACCTAAAGAAAAAATTCCAACTGAAGATTTAAATCTTTTAGTTGTTTAAATGTGTCATCTCTAGTGAATTCATATAGAACCATAAACAAGGTTACGTTTGTGAAGTTATCACTTAAAATTTACGAAACCCTTATTAAACTTGAAATTTATATTTCAGTAAATTAAGTTTTTGTTTTTTTTTTTTAAAAGAAGGAATATACCTTCAGGATAGTACTATTTGTAGATGATAAAGATTTTCCAGCAATGTTATTTAACGTAGGACCCTACTTTATTACAGTCATACATAATGCTAAAGATAGTAATGTGATAATGTTCTAACATCCAGTGGTTCAAAAGGCTTACAGCCACTTTCCTAGTTAACGTAGAATCATCTTTTTTTTTTTTTTTTTTTTTTGCTGACTGAGGCTGCTGTGTGCTAAGAAGCAGGCATCTTTAGTGGATGATGCACTTCAGCCAACGTACTCCAGCAGGGGCTCTGATAGCAACAAGGCAGACCTCCCTGGGGGTCCATTTGGAGTGTGCCAGAAACTCCCCCATATGGACACTGTTGGTTGCAAGCCTACTGCGAATTGCTACAAAAGGCCCATACAGTGGAGTCTGCTCCCAGGAAACACTCTACTAGCCTCCCTGCACACCACATAGCTCAGGCCTCTGAAACCAACAGGACAAACTTCCCGGGGAGTCAGTTCAGGTCTGTCTCTTTCTCTTTTGGTCTGTAATGGGGACTGCTGACTGAAGCTGCTGTATACTAAGAAGCAGGCATCTTTAGTGAAGGCTATACCCATAGCCAACATTTTACAGGAAGAGCTCTGATAGCAACAAGGCAGACCTCCTTGGAGGTCCATTCAGAGTGTGACTGCCCTTCTCCAACTGGTGTAACTGTTGGCTGCTGGACTGATATGAACTCCTACAGAAGACTCCCTACAGTGGAGTCAGGAGGTAGGTCACCTAAGTGAAGACTGCTCCCACAACCACCACAGGGCCACTGACGCTCTGAAACCAACCAGACAGATCTCTCAGAGGTCCTTCTGGGGAGTGCCAGCCCCTCCTTCTCCTGAAATGGAAGAAAGTCTGCCTGTGCATCCCCTCAATGCCAGCTGAGACTAAGCATCCCCCATAGAGCAGGGAGAAAACCTTGGGCAAAAAGGGAGGGCAACACCTAGCCCTGAAGAGGCTTGCTGGGTGTAGGTTTTCCAACTAAAAACATGATTGCAGAAACAGAGAAGGGAAAGGAGTAATAACCACAGAGAGGGGACCTCGCCCCCTGGTGGACAGATTGATTAGTACACAATATCTGCCTGCTGGTGCTCAGACTGACCACAGCATGGTCTCTGCTGTGTTTGGGAGGGATTGATAGTTGAAAAACGAGACCTGGAACTTACAAATGACAATTAAACCAGGGACAGAGAAGGACCTATCACAGAGAGTGAGAAGAAGCAGTAAGCAAAGACCGAAGGCTCTGCCTGCCTAACAGTTTCTTGCAGAAAGTAGTGCAGGCAAAAACACCAAATACTGGGGAAAACTGAAAACGTTAACACCCTCGAAACATGCCAGTGCTCCAACAAAAAAAAATCACAGGACACACAAAGAACAGAGAAACAATGGCCCATCCAAATAAACATGACAAAGGGAGTGAAAGTTCATCTAGGAATGATCAAATAATGAAAAAAAATGGAAGAATATAATACAACAATATTAAACATAACCAGAGAACTAAGGTTTAAGATTCTTGGAAGAAGTACAGCCGGAATACTCCTTAGAAGCAAGGATGGCAATACTTCATCTTATGTACTTTGGACATGTTATCAGGAGGGACCAGTCCCTGGAGAAGGACATTATTCTTGGTAAAGTAGTGGGTCAGCGAAAAAGAGGAAACTCCTCAATGAGATGGACTGACACAGCGGCTGCAAAAATGGGCTCAGACATAGTAATGATTGTGAAGCTGGCACAGGACCAGGCAGCGTTTCATTCTTTTATACATAGGGTCACTCACTATGAGTCAGAACCAACTTGACAGCACCTAACAACAACAACAACAACAACAAAGAACTAAGGGAAGGCATAGACAAAGAGCTAAAAGAAGTAAGAAAAACAATCCAAGAACAAAATGAGGATCTACAAAAAGAGATACTGCAACTGAAAGGAACAATAACTGAAATGAGAAACACATTAGAAGGACTTAACAGATTTAATCAGGCAGAAGAAAGAATCAGCGAATTAGAGGATAAAGCAGTAAAAATTACTGTGGCTGAAGAGCAACAAGAACAGAGGATCGAAAAGGCTGAGTACAGTTTAATGGAATTATGGGAAAACAACAAGAGACCTAATATATATATCATGGGAATTCCAGAGGGAGATGAGAAAGAGAAAGGGACGGAAAGAATATTTGAAGAAATAATGACAGAAAATTACCCCAAACTAATGAAAGACATAAATCTATAGATCCAAGACTCTCAAAGAACCCCAAGCAGGATAAACCCAAAGAGATATACACCAAGACACATGATAGTTAGGCTCTCGAAAATTAAAGATAGGGAATCCTGAAAGCAGTGAGATCGAAGCAAACAGTCACATACAAAGGATCACCAGTAAGATTAAATGCCAGTTTTTCCTCAGAAACATTGAAGGCCAGAAGGCAATGGAATGGTATATTTAAAGTGCTGAAAGAAACTATCAACCGAGAATACTATACCCAGCAAAGCCAAGAATGAGGGTGAAATTAAAGCATTGGTAGACAAACAGAAGCTGAGAGAGTTCATATCCACCAGAGTGGTCCTACAAAAAATACTAATGAGTTCTGTAGATGGAAGGGAAAAGACAGTAGAAAATGATTCAAAGTTATACATAAAAAGAAAGATCCCCGGTAAAGGGAAACGTGCGGACAAATATAAGGGCTAATGATAAGGTAGTCATGCTTGATAATTCTAAATGTTTTGTCCTTCATTTTTTTAATAACAAATATATAAAAAGCAAGGATAAAATGATGTTACAAGGCATGTGAAATATAAAGATGTAATTAGTGATAATAACAAAAAGGAGGAGAGGAATGGTATAGATATAGAAATTCTTGTATGTCACTGAAGTTAAGTTGGTACCAGTTTACCCTAGAATATTATAGATATAAGCTCTTAAATGTAGTATTCCTGGTAGCCACTAAGAAAATATGTATAAAACATACACAAAAGGGAACCAAAAAGTCTCACTATAATAAGCCAACAAAGCATGAAAGCAAGCAGTACTAAAGGATAAAGACAAAGAAGGCTTAAGACACACAAAAAAGAAATAACAAAGTGGTAGAAATCAGTTACTTCTTACCAGTAATTACAGTGAATGTAAATGGACTAAATACTCCAGTCAAAAGGCAAAAAAGTGGCAGAACGGATTAAAAACAAATGAACAAACATGATCCAACTCTATGCTGTTTACAAGAGATGTACATTAAACTCAAGGACATAAATAGGTTGAAACTGAAAGGATGGCAAAAAAATTCCATGCAAACAATAACCAAAGAGAGCTGGTGGCAATCTTAATATCAGAGAAAGTAGACTTTAAGACAAAATCTGTCAGAAGAGGTAAAGATGCACATTATATAGCCATAAAAGGGTCAGTCAAGAAGATTTAACAATCATAAATATATGTGCACCCAACACCTAAATATGTAAAGTAAACACTGATAGAATTGAGGGAAGAAATAGATAGTACTGCAATAATAGTTGGAGACTTCACTACACCACCTTCAATATTGGACAGAAGAGGAAACAGAGGACTACAATGACACTATAAACCAACTAAAGTTAACAGGCATATGTAGAACACTCCACCCCCAAAAGAGCACAATATACATTCAACTCCAGTGCACATGGATCATCTTCCGGGATAGACCACATGTTAGGTACCAAAGCTCGTTTTGATGAATTTGAAAGATTGTAATCATACAAAATTTTTTCTCTGACTACAATGGAGTGAAGCTAGAAATTAATTAGAGAGAAAAGCCTGGAAAAAACAAAGATATGGAAATTAAACAACACACTATTAAAATACCAGTGGGTCAAGGAAGAAATCACAAATTTCTTAGAGTCAAGTGAAAATAAAAGCACAACATACCAAAACTTACAGGATGTAGCAAAGCTAGTACTCAGAGGGAAACTTACAGCAATAAATGCCTCCGTGGAAAAAGAAGAGAGATCTTAAATCAACAGCCTAATTTGACAACTCCTGGAACTAGAAAGAGAAGAGCAAACTAAGGCTAAACCTACCAGAAGAAAGGAAATAACAAAGATCAGAGCATAAATAAATAAAATCGAAAACACAAAAACAATAGAGAGAATCAGTAAAACCAGAAGCTGGTTCTTTGAAAATATCAATAAAACTGACAAACCTTTAGACAGGCTGACAAAGGAAAGAAGAGAAAAGATACAAGTAACCAAAATTAAAAATGAAAGAGGAGATATTACAACTGATCCAATAGAAATAAAGAGAATGATGACAGAAGATTGTGAACAATTGTAAGGCAACCAACTGTATAACCTAGATGAAATGGAATAGAAGGGAAATTCCTCAATATGATTCAGAACATATATAAAAAGCCAACAGCCAACATTATACTTAACAGAGAAAGATCGAGAGCTTTCCCCGTGAAATCAGGAAAAAAACTTGGGTATCTTCTCTCACCACGTCTATTCAATATTGTATTAGAAGTACTAGCCAGAGCAGTAAGACAAGAAAAAGAAGTGAAAGGTATCCAGACAGGAAGAGAAGTAAAATAATCTCTATTAGCAGATGACATGTTCCTATATATAGAAAATCCCAAAGAGTCCACAAGAAAGTTTCTAGAGCTAGTAATTTAGCAAAGTTACAGGTTACAAGGTCAACAAACAAAAACTGGTTTGTTATCTATACACCAGCAATGAGAAATCTGAAAGGGAAATTAGGGAAAAAATTCCATTTATAATAGCATCTAAGAGAATAAAATACCTAGGAATAAATTTAACCAGGGGTGTGAAAGACTTATACCATGAAAATTATAGAAGACTGCTAAAAGAGATCAAAGAAGACTTAAATAAATGAAAATATGTTCCGTGTTTATGGATTGGAAGACGTAACAGTATTAAGATGTCAGTTCTACCTAAAGCAATCTATAGGTTCGACATGATGTTGATCAAAATTCCAACAGCCTTCTTTACAGAAATGGAGAAACCAATCCTCAACTTTTTATGGAATGGCAAGAGGCCACGAATAAATAAAACAGTTTTGAAAGAGAACAAAGTAGGACTCACACTTCCTGATTTTAAACATATTATACAGCTACAGTAATCAAAACAGCCTGGTACTACTGTGACAATAGACACATAGACCAGTGGAGTAGAATTGACAGTTCAGAAATAAACCCACACGTTTATGGTCAACTGATGTTTGATAAGGGTGCTAAGTCCATTTGATGGAAGAAAAAAAGTCTCTTTAATAAATGGTGCTAGGAAAAATTGCATTTTCACATGCAGAAAAATGAAACAGGTTACATGCCTCACACCAGAAACAAAAACAAATTCAAAATGGATTAATGACCTAAATATGGAAACTAAAACCATACAATTATTAGAAGGACAAGCAGGGGCAGTACTGTCAGGCCTAGCTTTTAACAATGGATTATCTAATAGCAAAAGCACAAACAGCAAAAGACAAAATAAATAAATGGGACCTCATAAAAATTAAAAAGTTTTGTTCAGCAAAAGACTTTGACAAAAAAGTGAAAAAACAATCTACTGACTGGGATAATATCTATGGAAACTATGTATTTGATAAGAATCTAATAACCAAAATGTATATAAAACTTCAGTAACTTAATAACAAAGAGACAAATAACCAATCATGGGCAAAGGACTTGAATAGACATTTCACCAAAATGGACATTCAGATGACCATTGAACACATGAAAAGATGCTCAGCATCATTAGCCATCAGAGAGATGCAAACGAAAACCACACTGAGATACCATTTCACTCCCAGTATGATGGCTGAGATTAAAAAACCCAAAATAACCAGTGTTGATGAGGATGTGGGGAGATTGGAACCCTTTTCCATTGCTGGTGGGAATGCAAAATGATACAGCTGTTGTGGAAAACAGTGTGGCGGTTCCTCAAAAAAATGAAAAATAGAACTACTGTGTGACCCAGCAGTTCCACTCGTAGGTACATATACACAAAAGACTTGAAAGCAGAGACTGAAAAGGAGACTTGTATACCAATGTTCATTGCAGCACTATTCATAATACCCAGAAGATGGAAATAACCTAAGTGCCCATCAATGGATGAGTGGATAAACAAAATGTGATACATACATACAACGGAATACTACTCAGTCAGTAGTGTTCAAATGAAGCCTTGATACACGCTGCAGCATAGATGGAGCTTGAAGATGTTATGCAGAGCAATATAAGCCAATTACAAAAGGACAAATATCACATGACTTCACTTATATAAAAAGACAAGAAAAGGCCAATGTACAGAGACCAAAGTTTATTAGTGGTTACCAGGGGCAGGAGGAAGGGGGAAAGGGGTGTTAACAGTGATGGAAAAATTGCTTTGATTAAGGGCAGGTTTACACGGCTGATTAATTGTTGTCAGTAATTTGTACACCTGTAAAAAGTTGAATTGGCGAAACTTGTGTGATAGATATATTTACAGCAACCAACAACCAAAAAAAAAAAAGTATCTGCTGAGGCTGCTTATGTACAACCTAAAACCTCATGGGATTTGGTTCCTCGGTGTGCAGGTTTAGGGTCGTGTTTTCATGGGATATCCCATTTAATTGGCCTAACAACGTGTTTAGTGATTCTGATCTATTTCCTAGTTGGTTGCCCAGTGCCTGGGGTCTTAAACATCTGCAAGTGGCCATCCAAGGCACAACAATTTGTCTCTATTTACCTGAAGCAACAGACAAACAAGGAGAGTCAGGAATAAGAGGAGAATATGGAATGTGTGGCTAATTGCCTCCATAAACAACTGACTCCTTTGTTATGAGACCAGAAGAACTGGATGCTGCCTGGCTACCATTACTGAACATTTTGATCAAAGATTCCATAAAAGAATCTTTATCAAAAGAGGGAAATTACAGAACAGAATTTTAAATTCTCATGGACTCTAAACTTTCTGTAGCCATGGAGGGTGCATGAAAACCTGAAACTATTGCCCTGAGATAATCTTTGAACCCTGAACCAGAAATATCCCCTAAAGTCTTCTTAAAAACAATAATTTAGCTTAACTATTAAAAATTTCTGCCTTGAGCATCATGCTCTCTTAAGAACTACATCTGTAGGATCGAATGACAACAGCGACTTGAAGATTGGATAGGAACATTAGGGGACAGTGAGTTGATGCTAATGAGGGAAGAACAATTCAGAAAAGGAGGATGAGAATGGTCACACAACCTGAAGAATGTAATCAGTGTCACTAAATTGTACAAGTAGAAAGTTTTGAATTGGTATGTGTTTTGCTGTGTATATTCTCAACAACAGCAACAAAATAAAAAAAAAATTAGGAAAAAAAGAATCTTTTTTCAATTGTGGAATGTTTCAAGCATTTCAGAAGGACGCAGAAAATAATGTAATAAAATTAATGTATGCCCCACCTAGGTTTGTTTAATCCTTATTTGTTCTTTCTGTACCCAAAGAAGAAAGAGGCCTGTGCATGCCTTCCACGAGCTGACAGCGTCCTGGTGGCAGTAGTAAGGCTTGGGCCTCAGTGCTGGTGGGCCATACTGCCTGCTGCCTGCGCTGGGCTAGCGTTTGAAGTGGCTACCAGTCTGCAATGACTGGAGAACGTGTGCTTAGATGCCGGGAATCAGTCTGAATGGGGATTTGAGGTCGCCAAGGGAACTGAAGACCAGCAAATATCTAAGGTCAAGTTCCGGCCGTACAAACATCAAAAGAACCTTTTCTGCTCTCTTTCCTTCTTTCTTCAGGGCCCCAGAGTCTGTGGTCAGGGAAGTAGTTCACTCTTCAGAGGCTGCTAAAGTCAGGAAATTTTGGCCTTTTGAAGGTCTTGAAGAATGGGGCCTCTTATGCCCCTGGAATGAGTTGCTGTTTACTTTCTCCCTGAGGCCCCAGCTACAAACAACAGCCGCAAACTACACGCACTTAAAAGCCTCCTCCTAACCCAATGTAAAGAGCCTTGGTGGCGCAGTGGTTAAGGACTCGGCTGCTAACTGAATGGTTGGTGGTTGGAACTCGCCAGTGGCTTGGGAGGAGATGCGGCAGTCTGCTTCCGTAAAGGCTACAGCACTGGAAACCCTGTGGGGGCAGTTCTGCTCTGCCCTGTAGGGTGGCTAGGAGTTGAATCAGCTCAATGGCAAAGAGTTTTTTAAACCTGATTTTGAAGAGGAATAGCTTCACCCTGTCACACCTTCTCACAAACCCACCAACTCTTTTCATCAGCCTTTCACAGCCAGACCCTTCCCGTGGGAAAGGGAGAGTAAACAGGTTTTTGCTCCCCCTCCCCTCTTCATGGAACAATGGTGCTTTTGACAAGTGCCCATTGAGATCCTGATAAGGGAAATATTTCCTCCCTTCATCCCCCAGTAACCTTCCCCAAAGGAAAAACTGAATGAAATTATATAATAAAGAACAGAAGCTAAAATAGAGTTTATTATCTATTTTTAAAAAGTCTTTTTGTGGTAACATATATATAACCAAAAATTTGCCATTTTAATCATTTTCGAGTATATAACTCAGTGACATTAATTGCATTGACCGTGTTTTACAACCGTCACCACTATCCATCTCCAAAAGCCTCCCATCGCCCCAAACAGAAACTCAGCACCCCTTCAACTATAACTCCGCTTCAGCTGTAAGTCTCCCACCCACCCCTGGTAACCACTAATGAACTTCGATCTCTATACATCTGCCTATTCTAGGTATTTCATGTAAGTGGGATCATACAATATTTGTCCTTTTATCATGCTTATTTCACTCAGCATGACGTTTTCGAGGTTCATCTATGTTGTATCAGGTACCAGGACTTCATTTCTCTTCATGGATGAGTTTATGCTACTAAAAACAAGGTAGATGGTTGTCGTTAGGGCCGACTGCCTTATCACTTTTAGAAGTGCCATTTTCTAAAGAGGCCTCCATGGAGACCTCAGGATCCATTTGGCTGAGAGAGTTACAGCTGAAGAGGTTCAGTAATACTTAAAAGTTGGTGATAGAAGAAACTGGAGCCCTCAGGTGTCAGGGGAGGGAGTGGTGGAACCCGGATAGGAGAAGACAGGAGCCCCAGGGTGGCTGTGCTGGCGCAGGGGTGGGGAGGAAAGGCTGGATGTCATTTAGGACAGTAGGAGACTAGGTGTAGAGTTGCCCTCTTGAGTGTCAGAAAGTCCCTTATAAAGAAAGAAGAAGTCCGTGTCGATACGTTAAAATCAGTTTAGGACATCCTTGGAGAATCATGTTAAACATTTCTGACATCAGCCTGGGAGACAGTGTCTTAGTTTCCTAATGCTACCTGTGCCTGTTGCCATCAAGTGGATTCCGACTTATAGCGACCCTAGAGGACACAGTAGAACTGCTGCATGGGGTTTCCAAGGAGCAGCTGGTGGATTTGAACTGCCCACCTTTTGGTTAGCAGCCGAGCTCTTAACCACTGTGCCACCAGGACTCCTTCCTAGTGCTGCTGTAACACAAATACCACAAGAGGGTGGCTTTAAAGAACAGAAATTTATTTTCTCATAGTTCTGGAGGCTAAAATTCCAAATAGGGGTATTGGCCTTGTCGATTCCTTCCTTCCCAGTAGCCCCGTGGTTCCTTGGCTTGTAGACAACCCTCACGTTGCATCTGTCTTCCGTGTGTGCACCTCTGTGCCTGATCTGCTCTTTTTGTAACTCGTAAGTGATTAGATTTAGAACCTACCCTACCCGGGTATGATCTAATCACCATAACAAAGACGACCATATTCTCAAACAGGATTACATCCACAGGTGTGGGGTTTAGGATTCCAACATGTATTTTGGGGGGACACAACTTAATCCATAGCAGACAGGAAAGCTGAGAGTGAAGGAAAATGGAGAGGCGGAGGGAGCAGGAGACAGATTTCTTGCACAGCAGATAGAAACATCTCCATCAGTGAGTTGATTTTGAAAAGCAAATATGAGCTTCTGTTGCTTCAAAATAGATTCCAGCCCCTTGCCTTTTCTGTGTTTGCTCACTGTCAGAAAGGACTCTGCTGTTTTCTTTGTTCCCGGCAGCTGAGGTTCTCCTAGTTCCTTTCCCTGGGTCTCCTTTTCCCTGATCTTCCCAGGGCTGGCTTGGGCCCTCCAGATGAGTTTCTCTACAAGCAGGGCAATGACTTTTTGTAGTGTGTGTCTTAGCCGGGACACCCTAAGTAGCTTCTACTTAGGAGGCTTTATGGGTGCCTCCTGGGCCGTTGCCAGTTTTCTATCTGCCAACTCTCAGAGAATGTCATGGCAAAGGGGGCAGGCAGAGCTTCAGGGGGCACACGTATACTTTTATTAGGACTCTAAGAAGCCCTTTATCTACTTCTGTTTTCCTCTCCTTCTCTCTGGAACTGACTTCAGGTCATCTCCTAAGTCTACTTAAGTACAGGTGAAAGGGCCTGTGAAGCTTGCAGCCTATGAATGTCATTCTTGGATAGGAAGTTAGGCGAGTAGACTTTGTGGAGTAAAAGAGCAGTGCTCCCGGGGTGCTGAGGGCCACATCTAAAAAGGAGCAGCTGGGGTCCCCTCAGAACACAGGCCTCATGATTTGAAGGCATTCTGTAGCCAGAGCAGCCTTCTGAAGGAGCCTAACTCATCCTCACTCCTAGAATGGGCACTGGTGAGGGCTGGATTGTGTTTACCGTCTTCATCCTCTCCATCAGTTTTCTGTGTCTGCTGAAACACATCACCACAGACTTAGTGCTTAAAACAACCCAAACTCACTCTCTTAGTGTTCTGGAGGCCAGAAGTCCAAAATGGGTCTCACCGGGCAAAAATCAAGGTGTTGGCAGGGCTGCTTTCCTTTCTGGTGTTTCTAAGGGAGAACCCACTTCCTTGCCTTTTCCGTCTTTTAGAAGCCACCTGCAAACTTTGACTTATGGCCCCTTCCTCTGTCTTCAAAGCCAGCTGCTACTGGCAATACTTGGCATCTTCCAGTCTCTTTCTGACTCTTGCCCTCATGTCTTCCTCTTCCACTTATAAAGACCCTTGTGACTACATTGGGCCCACCTGGATAATCCAGGATAATCTCCCCATCTCAAGGTCTGCTGATTAACAGCTGCTATGCACCGTAACATATTCATAGGCTCTGGGCATTAGGATGTGGACATCTTCGTTGTGGTTGTTGTTAGGTGCCATTGAGTTGGCCCTTGACTTGTGGCAACCCCATGCACAGCAAAAGAAAACACTGTGCCCAGTTCTGTGCCATCCCCACGATCAGTTGCTGAGCCGACTGTTATGATCCATAGGGTTTTCACTGGCTGATTTTTGGAGGCAGACCTCCATGACTTTCTTCCTAGTCTGTCTTAGTCTGGAGGTTAACCTATTCAGCATCATAGCAACACAAGCCTCCACTGACTGATGGGTATAGGCTGCACGTGAGGTGCACTGGCCGGGACTCAAACCCAGGTCTCCTGCATGGAAGGTGAATATTCACCCACTGAACCACCACTGTCACCTGGACATCTTTGGGGGCCCATTATTCTCACTACCACAACCTGGTTCCCCATTGCCTAGAACAGTTCCTGTCACACACTGAGTGTTCAGGAGATACCTGTTGAATGAATGAATCAACTTAACGTACCTTAATTACATCAACTTGAGCAATGTTTTATTTCAGAGAAGCCACATGGAAGTGGAAGAAGCATGGAATTTGGAGTCAAAAGACCTGTTTCAAGGTCTGGCTCTCCCATTTAAGAGCTGTGTGTCTTTGGGCAATTCACCTAACCATTCTGAGCCTCAGTTTTCTCTTCTATAAAGTGAAAACAATCCAATCTACTCTACCTGCCCTCACAGAGTTATTGGTTTATCAAATGTGTTCAGTTATTGAATATTGGTTGAGTTCCTGCTATGGCCAGTTAGCGTTCAAGGAAGGATCCTTGGAGGAGGTGGCAGTTGAGCAAAGGCATGGATGAAGTGAGGGTGTGTGCCTCTGGGTGTCCAGTGGAAGAGGGCTCAGGCCAAAGAAAGCACGTGCGAAGGCTTCCATGTTCAGTGTGATTGACAATTGGGGGGCCGGGGGGCTAGCAGAGAGGGGACAGGGCCCGAGCAACTAGTGCCTTGGAGACCATAGTGTGGAGTGTGGATTGTATACTTAATAAGTTAGAAGGAACAGGAAAGTGACACAGGTTGACTTACATTATAAGGAAAGATCACCCTGATTTACAGTGAACGCAATGTAATGCCAAGTATTTGCTTCAAGAGACTGCTGTGGTGGTAGGGTTGTTACTGCAAATTGCGGATTCAAGCCACCCGCCGCAAAGCCAATAATGAGATAGGAGGAGGTAAGCAGCAAGAGGGCTTTATTGAACACCAGTGTACAAGAGACAGAGGGGTTAAATTTCTCCCAAATTCTATCTAATTCTAAAGAGCCAGCAGGAGAGTTTTATAGGGGGAAGGTCAGGGTTACCTAATGTTTTTGAGTACGTAGCCCACAGATGGTCTTATACATCACAAAACAACTACAAGAAACTCTTTATTAAACTAAAGATATGCATGTCAGACATCTGACTCTAATCTGTATGTTTGTAACAGGCTGACAAATAAGAATCTCTCGGCTCGTGGAACTGCTCTGCCAAGTCCACTCTGACTGAGATAAGGCGCAGGAAAGAAAATTGCAGATCAAAAGTGTCAGGCAGCTTTTCTAGCTGCTGTCTTGCAGGCTGAAGGCCATTTCTCAAGGGAACTGAGAGACCAAGGCCACAGGAGCTGAGAGAGCTCCGCACCCCTTTGGAAGAGACCCCTGCAGCTGGTACAATATAAAATGATTTTAGAGATTACTTAGAGCATCGTTATGGCGTTAGTTATGTCAAGCTCTCAATCACCCATTGTGAACAGGAGAAAACATGCCGTAAGGTATTAGGGTGTTTGTTAAGAGTGGAATAGGCTGCTCAGCCATATCTTGAACAGAATCTGTGCCATTTTCTGAAGACTAGAGATTAATCACAGCTTATACAGCTATACTAAAACAAACAAGGAAATATATCCTGTCTAATATTAAAACACTGGAGAAAATGTATTTTCTCTACTTCAGGGTGGGATACGTGAGGCGAGGGTAGAAAGGAGGCTGGCTGGTGTGTCAGTAAGGACTTTGGAGCGAGGTGGTGGGAACATGGAAGTTCATTACACCGTGCTCTCATCTCCTGTGCATGCTTGGAAATGTCCACAACAAAAAGTTACAAATAAATAAATTCTATGGTAAATAAATATCCTAGTTGAGAAGTTAGAAGCAGGGCCCCTCTGGATATTGCAGTATCTAACTGCTCCAATGGACACTTTGGGACCACCAGTCAAGAAGAGATGAACTCCATGGGGGTGTGACATTCATCCGGCTCTGAAGGCCCTGTGGATGGTGCCAGACAGCATGGGGGCGAGGGGCAGAGGCCAAACCAAAGGGCCAGAGTATGAGGGTGTGAGCGCCTGGGAGTGAACGAACCCCCACGTGCTTGTCAGTGGACTCAGGAAAGCATCCTCTGCAGGCCCGCTCCACAGGGCAGACTCCTGCCCACAGCTGTGCAGAGGTGCGGAGCAGCTGTGGGTGAGCCCAGGCGTGGCCCACCCAGGGAGCACCGGGTTGGGGCAATGCCACCTGGGGCACCCTGGCCCTGGCCTTTTCCTCCTGGCCTACGCACAGTCCTGGGCTGTGTTTGCTTCCTGCCCTCTGTGCAGTGAGTCTTATCTCGGATGTGAGAGCCAGGGACGGGAGAGACTCAACCAGCTGAGTGGCAAGGTCCGGCCACACTGACCCCGTGCTGGTATCACGGCGTTGTCTTCAGATGCACAAAGCAGTGATTAGAGATGGAGTGGTGCTGAGTTCTCTGGCTGCAGGAGCTGCATCTGCCTGCCACCAGAGACAGGAATGTGAGCTGAGGTCACTGCAGTTGGGTGCTTCATGGGTGGGACAAAAGCTGCAGAGTACCATTTCCACTGCATCACAAAAGCCCACTTCTGTTTCACGTGCTATTCAAGTTTGTTTCCTTGCCTTTTAGAAGACACCAATCTGTAAGCCCGTCTTAGTGATCTAGTGCTGCTAAGACAGAAATACCACAAGTGGGTGGCTTTAACAAACAGAAGTTTATTCCGTCACAGTTAGGAGGCTAGAACACCCATTGCCGGCTCCCTGGAGGAAGGCTTTCTCTCTCTGTGGGCTCTGGAGGAAGGGCCTTGCTCTCAGTGATCTCCCTGTGGCTCGGCGTATGTCTTCCCCATCTCTTCCTCTTTTGCTGCTCTTTTGTATCTCAGAAGAGAGTGATTGAAGACCACCTTAATACTGACACATTAACAAAACAAAGAAAACCCACCCCAAATGGGACGATAACCACAGCTATAGGGGTTAGGATTTATAACACATATTTCTGGGGGGCACAATTCAATCCATAACAGCCTCACCCCCCCACCAACACCTTTTTTGGAGAAAGATGTTTTTATTTGTGTTGTGTCATCTTGGTACTTAATGAAGATTTGCACCGCACCTGGTCAGCTAAGGAGTCAAGCTCATAGCAGATGCCTCTAAAACCTAGATCCCTCCTGAGGCTTTTTCTTCAACCCTCTGATCCCTGAACGCTGAGGAAGCACTTTGACTAAGAAGGAAATAGAAAAAGAAAAGAAAAAGACATTGTCCCCTCATCGTAAAAGTAATGTGTCATGTTTAAAGTTTTTTTTTTAATGATTCAGAAATATTAAAAAAATTGGTGGTCTGCCTATAATTCAGAAATAACCATTGTTAATACTTTGGCATATGATCTTCTAGCCTTTTTTCTGTACAAATTTACATACTGTTGGATTCCGTACAAAATAGGCCCCCCTCTACCTGTGGGGACCATGTTCTCTGGGAACATCTAGCTCAACTGGCATAACATAGTTTACAAAGAAAATGTTCTACATTCTACTTTGGTGAGTGGCATCTAGGGTCTTAAAAGCTTGTGATGGCTGTCTAAGATACCCCACCGTCTGGAGCAAGGGAGAATGAAGAAAACCAAAGATGCAAGGGAAAGATTAGTCCAAAGGACTAATGGACCACAACTACCACAGCCTCCATCAGACTGAGTCCAGCACAACTAGATGGTGCCTGGCTACCACCACTGACTGCCCTAACAGAGATCACAATAGAGGGCCCTGGACAGAGCTGGAGAAAAATGTAGAACAAAATTCTAAGTCACACACACACAAAACAAAACAAAAAAACAGAATTACTGGTCTGACAGAGACTGGAGAAACCCCCGAGAGTATGGTATGGCCCCCAGACACCCATATAGCTCAGCAGTGAATTAACTCCTAAGGTTCACCCTTCAGCCAAAGATTAGACAGCCCCATAAAACAAAACAAGACTAAAGGGGCACACCAGTCCAGGGGCAAGGACAAGAAGGCAGGAGGGGCAGGAAAGCTGGTAATGGGGAACCTAAGGTCGAGAAAGGGAGAGTGTTGACGTGTCGTGCAGTTGGCAACCAATGTCACAAAACAATATGTGTATTAATTGTTTAATGAAAAGCTAGTTTGCTCTATAAACCTTCATCTAAAGTACAATTAAAAAAAAAACAAGCACATTAACTGAAAGAATCCATAAAAAAAAAAAAAAAAGGCCCTCTGCTTTTGTGTGGATAGAGTCTGTGCATAAATTGGAAACATTCCTCTGAATGGCATGAAAGAACATTAGGCAAAGAATTTTTCCATTCAACTTTTGCCAGCTGAGCATGTTGGGAATGTCAGGCGTTTTCTCCTACCACTTCCCTCTGTTGGAATCCTGATGGCCTCTGGGCATGTCTTGGCTTCTGCCCCTGACTCTCCATGGCCACAGTGCTCCGTGGGAGGGTGAGGGCTTCTGACTGTGCCCTGGCCCCGAGAAAGGCCAGAGGTCAGCGTTGATGCCCGTGGCTACGTCAGTGGCATTCACCAGGGCAGCGTGTTCTCTGAAACATCACAGTGTATGAGCAACCCCTGCTCATCCCAGGCCCCAGGGCAGAGGATGTGGAAGCAGAGCCTCGAGGGAGCCTCTGAGGGTTGGATACCTAGTTTATTGCCCCTCCCCCCTTCTTGACACGTAGCACTGTGCTGCTGTGGAATTTATGATGCCACGCACCTACCTGCCTTTAAGAAATTTTGCCTCAAGCATACTGGGTGGTCTGGGGAGTTAGGAGGTTTCCTGGAATAATGCCTTTCACTGTGCTGCTCGGTAGTGTGTGTGTGTGTGTGTATACGTGTGTGTGTGTACATGTGTGTGCACACAAGGTACACACAAGGGAGGCTTGTGTTACAGGTCAGATATTCAACAGGATCAGGAGCCGGGCGAGGGGAGAAGGTTCCGTCCAGAAGCCTGATGTTCCTTGGCCATGAGTATAGTCATTGAATCACAGAGCTGGGGAAACACCTTACTGCCACTGCTGACCTTACCCCCACCTCTACCCCTCATTTTACAAAGTATGAGAACCAATATTCTTCAGTCTTGTTCTCTTCATACTGTGCCTCTAAGGTGGGTTCTGAGCACAATAGGTCCCTCCCAAAACCAAAAACCAAACCCACTGCCATCCAGTCGATTCCAACTCACAGCAACCCTATAGGACAGAGTAGGACTGCCCTATAGGGTTTCCAAGGCTGTAATCTTCGAGGAAGCAGACTGCCACATTATTCTCCCAAGAAGCAAATAGTAGATTTAAACCACCAACCTTTTGGTTAGCAGCTGTAGCTTTTAACCACTGTGCCACCAGGGCTCCCAGTAGGTCCCTAAAATCAAAACACATGTTGCCATCTAGTTGATTCCAACTCATAGTGACCCTGTAGGACAGAGCAGAACTGCCCCGTAGGGTTTCCAAGCAGTGGCTGGTGGATTTGAACTGCCAGTCTTTTGGTTAGCAGCCAAACTCTCAACCACTACACCATCAGTGCTCCATAGTAGGTCCCCAGATGTTAACATAACTTGAAAAAAGTAATAATAATAATAATAATAAAAAGGAAATTCTGAATTAAAGCTAAAATAGATAGGTTTCTTTATCTATTTTAATGTACTAATAATTCTTTGGAAACTTATAGAAGAGCTTATTATATGCAGTGTTTCTCAAAATTATTTGGCCAGGAAACCTCTTTTCCAAAAAACACATTCAGCACCCAGGGCTCCACTGGGGAGAAACCACTCTGCCTCCTTGCCTTACATACCATTTAAAATTCTTCGAAAACTTAAGTTTAATTGCTACCCAATACGTGACTAAGCCAAAACTTGTTTCCGTTCCCCAATTGTTAGACATTGAAGCTGTTTCCAACTTTCCAGCATAAATAATAATTCTAGAGTAAATCTGGTTACTCTGTGACCATCTCTGATTATTTGCTTTAAAAAGCAGAATTGTTGAGTCAAAGTGTATGAACATTTTTCAAGACTTTTGAAATACAGCCTTCAGTTGCTTCCCAGAAAGATTGTACCCATTTATCCTTCTTCCAGTTGCTGGAGGTGGTGGCAAGGCTGGCATCCATCTGTGAGCTCTGAGAAGCCTAAGTAGCTCTGAGTGCTTGAAGGAGGCCATTCCCTTGCCCTTTACCATGTAGACGTACAGCAATTAGGAAATAAACAATCACACACATGAAGACAGACCCAGCTATTATTTATTTTTTGTCAGGGGAGGCAAATGAGCTTTATACAATTCCCTGAGTTTTTCTGAGTAATTAAATGACATCTGAGAGTTATCTGAACGCTTTAGTTTTTTAATTTGGCCTTATGGATACTTTGTTGCAGAGTTAGGGAAAAAGGGATTTTGAATTGGCATCTGTTATATGAATTTTTAAATAACCTTTCAAGGTGAGATTGAAAAAAAAAAAAAACGTAGTTATTTCAAGGTCCTGTGATTGTGAACTTTATTTCTAGAAGAATCTTTTCTGTGAGTGCTCCATCAGACTTATTTCCCCACAGTTATTGAATTATGTCCTGTGGGGTGTTAAGACTAATTGTGGTGCCTTTGCATTATATTCGTATGGAGGATGGTGTATACATTGAAGGCTAGAAGTGCTTTATCTTTTTGTCCTTCACAAATATTATCCTTTGGTCAATGCATTATTGGGTTTTGGAACCCAGATGTGAACTTTTAACTCATTAAAACACCCAAGTCTCTGGCAGTAAAGTCTTTTAAATGGCTTCACCAACAGATTTATTTCAAAGTGATTCCATTTAGAGGAAGAAAATAATGAGTAATGCATCATATACAAAAATCCATTCAATAATTCATGAGACCTGCACACCAGTGACCATTTTAGATTCAGTTTGTGTCCTCGGAGATAGAAATGAACTCTGTCGTAGAATATGTACACTATTTGCTACTTTTTGTGCTTGAGTCTACATGGGTCTCGATTTTTGAAGATAAATTTTCTACTGACTCTTCTCCTTTGGCTGATAAAGTGGATATATGGAGGTTTATGTTTTTAAAGTAGGCAGTTTGTATAATTGGGCTAGAAGGACACTTTAGATGCATTCCCTAGCCTTAGCAAAACAGGAATGTTTCATAAATGCATTGCTTTTTCCTCCCTTTGGGCAAGAATTCTGATTTTGTTTTCTACATGTGAGCAGTCAGTCACCAAAGGGTGGGTTAAAAATAGGCAGTGTTCCAAGAAGATAAAATACTTAGGAATAAATCTTACCAAAGATGTAAAAGACCTATACAAAGAAAACTACAAAGTACTAGTGCAAGAAACTAAAAGGGACCTACATAAGTGGAAAAACATACCTTGCTCATGGATAGGAAGACTTAACATAGTAAAAATGTCTGTTCTACCAAAAGCCATCTATATATACAATGCACTTCCAATCCAAATTCCAACAACATTTTTTTATGTGATGGAGAAACAAATCACCAACTTCATATGGAAGGGAAAGAAGCCCTGGATAAGTAAAGCATTACTGAAAAAGAAGAAGAAAGTGGGAGGCCTCACTCTACATGTGTTTAGACATATTATACAGCCACAGTAGTCAAAACAGCCTGGTACTGGTACAACAACAGGCACATAGACCAATGGAACAGAATTGAGAACCCAGATATAAATCCATCCACATATGAGCGGCTGATATTTGACAAAGGCCCAGTGTCGGTTAATTGGGGAAAAGATAGTCTTTTTAACAAATGGTGCTGGCATAACTGGATATCCATTTGCAAAAAAAAATGAAACAGGACCCATACCTCACACCATGCACAAAAACTAACTCCAAGTAGATCAAAGACCTAAACATAAAGACTAAAACGATAAAGATCATGGAAGAAAAAATAGGGACAATGTTAGGAGCCCTAATACAAGGCATAAACAGAATACAAAACATCACCAAAAAAGATGAAGAGAAACCAGATAACTGGGAGCTCCTAAAAATCAAACACCTATGCTCATCTAAAGGCTTCACCAAAAGATTAAAAAGACCACCTACAAATTGGGAAAAAATTTTCAGCTATGACATCTCCTACCAGCGCCTGATCTCTAAAATCTATATGATCCTGTTAAAACTCAACCACAAAAAGGCAAACAACCCAATTAAAAAGTGGGTAAAGGATATGAACACGCACTTCACTCAAGAAGATATTCAGGCAGGTAACAGATACATGAAGAAATGCTCTCAATCATTAGCTGTTAGAGAAATGCAAATTAAAACTACGATGAGATTCCATCTCACTCCAACAAGGCTGGTATTAATCCAAAAAACACAAAATAATAAATGTTGGAGAGGCTGCGGAGAGATTGGAACTCATACACTGCTGGTGGGAATGTAAAATGGCACAACCACTTTGGAAATCTCTCTGGCGTTTTCTTAAAAAGTTAGAAATAGAACTACCATACAACCCAGAAATCCCACTCCTCGGAATATATCCTAGAGAAATAAGAGCCTTTACACGAACAGATACATGCACACCCATGTTTATTGCAGCACTGTTTACAATAGCAAAAAGCTGGAAGCAACCGAGGTGTCCATCAACGGATGAATGGATAAATAAATTATGGAATATTTACACAATGGAATACTACGCTTCGATAAAGAACAGTGATGAATCTGTGAAACATTTCATAACATGGAGGAACCTGGAAGGCATTATGCTGAGTGAAATTAGATGCAAAAGGACAAATATTGTGTAAAACCACTATTATAAGATCTTGAGAAATAGTTTAAACTGAGAAGAACACATTCTTTTGTGGTTACCAGAGTGGGGAGGGAGGGAGGGTGGGAGAGGGTTATTTACTGATTAGTTAGTAGATAAGAACTACTTTAGGTGAAGGGAAGGACAACACTCAATACAGGGAAGGTCAGCTCAACTGGACTGGACCAAAAGCAAAGAAGTTTCCTGGATAAACTGAATGCTTCGAAGGTCAACGGAGCAAGGGCGGGGGTTTGGGGACTATGGCTTCAGGGCACATCTAAGTCAATTGGCAAAATAAATTCTATTAAGAAAACATTCTGCATCCCACTTTGAAGTGTGGCGTCTGGGGTCTTAAGTGATAACAAACGGCCATCTAAGATGCATCAATTGGTCTCAACCCACCTGGATCAAAGGAGAATGAAGAACACCAAGGTCACAAGATAATTATGAACCCAAGAGACAGAAAAGGCCACATGAACCAGAGACTTACATCATCCTGAGACCAGAAGAACTAGATGGTGCCTGGCCACAACCGATGACTGCCCTGACAGGGAGCACAACAGAGAACCCCTGAGGGAACAGGAGGGCAGTGGGATGCAGACCCCAAATTCTCACAAAAACACCAGACTTAATGATCTGACTGAGACTAGAACAATCCCGGCGGTCATGGTCCCCAGACCTTCTGTTGGCCCAGGACAGGAACCATTCCCGAAGCCAACTCATCAGACATGGATTGGACTGGACAATGGGTTGGAGAGAGATGCTGATGAGGAGTGAGCTTCTTGTATCAGGTGGACACTTGAGACAGTGTTGGCATCTCTTGTCTAGAGGGGAGATGGGAGGGTAGAGAGGGTTAGAAACTGGCAAAACTGTCATGAAAGGAGAGACTGGAAGGAGGGAGCGGGCTGACTCATTAGGGGGAGAGTTAATGGGAGTATGTAGTAAGGTGCATATAAGTTTATATGTGAGAGACTGACTTGATTTGTAAACTTTCACTTAAAGCACAATAAAAATTATTAAAAAAAAATAGGCAGTGTTGGGCAGTCAGTGGGTATGGAGGCACACGTGGTGAACGGGGGATCAGGCGTTCACCGGCACACAGGCAGTGTTGGGCAGTCAGTGGGTATGGAGGCGCACATGGTGAGTGGGGGGTCAGGTGTTCACGGGCACACAGGCAGTGTTGGGCAGTCAATGGGTATGGAGGCACACGTGAGCGGGGGGTCAGGTATTCACGGGCACACAGGCAGTGTTGGGCAGTCAGTGGGCATAGAGGCACACGTGGTGAACGGGTGTGCACGTGTTCATGGGCAGGCATGCAGTGTTGTGCAGCCAGTTAGTACGGAGGCACACGTGGTGAGTGGGTGGGCACGAGTTCCCTGGGCAGAGGAGAACAGCGGCTCATGGCCCTTTGTCGTATTCTGCCTTTGCACAGACCAGCTGTTGAACTCCTCTGGTCATCCTGAGCTTCACCAGGCCCTCTACTTTTTGAGACCCACAGAGACTCCAGAGTAATTCCTCTTCAAGATGGAGACTTGCATAGAGGGAAGTAGAGTGGTGAAGGGTAGCCTGTTACCCGTCACACTGGTGTGTGATAAAAAGGAAACCTAGGGAACAGATGTGCTCAAAACTTCCAAATATGATCATTTTAATTTGGCAAGCATTTACACAATGACAAATATTTTGTGAGAAATAAGAATGAATGACTTTTTGTTCTCTTGTTGGCCAGAGAAACTTCAGGATTCTCCACTCCTTCACTTCCTGTTCCCTCCCTGTACCAAACCAAAGCCAAACCCATTGCTGTGGAGTCAATTTAGATTCCTAGTGACCCAGTAGGACAGAATAGAACCGCCCCATAGGGTTCCAAGGCTGTAATCTTTCCAGAAGCAGCTGCTACATCTTTCTTCGGCTTCCCTCCCCTAAATCCCCAATAAAAGTCGCTGCATTTTTTTTCTTAAAAATGATTATACCTAAAAATTATTATAAAAATTTATACAATGTTTATTATATTAAACTCTTATAAGGAAAATGTAAAATCACTAGACATCTCACCATTGACGTTTTGAAGAACATTATTTTATACCTGCACAACACACATTTATATACATTTTACCCTAAATTATGCTGTGCTTTTTAGTACACTGCTTCAAAAAACCCAGTGCCGTCAAGCCGATTACTGCTTAGAGACTAGTTTTTCGTTTAACAGTGTGTCAGAGACAACTGTACCTGCCAATCAAAATCCTCATCATTGTAGTGGTTGTGGAATATTCTACTTTATACATATATTATGAGTCAATTCCTGTGGCAGACCTTTAACTTGTTCTCAAATTTTTCTCCCTATGTGGATGAGGGAAACCCTGGTGGCATAGTGGTTAAGAGCTACAGCTGCTAACCAAAAGGTCGTCACTTTGAATCCACCAGGCGCTCCTTGGAAGCTCTATAGGGCAGTTCTACTCTGTCCTATAGGGTCATTATGAGTCGGAATCTACTCTATAGCAGTGGGTTTGGTTTGGTTTTGGGTATATGGATGAGTATCCTTGTTTGTGTGTGATGTCCACTCCAGTATATATTCCTATAAATGGAATTGCTGGGTGAAAAGGTATGCACATGTCAACTTTTGGTTAGTATTACCAACAGTAGCTTTGAGAAATAGTATTAGGATACACTCCTGTGTAGTGTATGAGAGTGCCTTGCTTCTCAGATCCATACCAACACTGGATGCTATAAGTCGTTTTTAATATTTGTTAAATTAATAAGTACCCTACCATTGTTTCTACTTCCGTTTCTTTTATTACAGTTGAATGTGTTTAAATTATTTATTAAATATTAAAATACAAAATTTGTATTTCTTCCTGTGTGATTTATCTGTATATACGCTTTGTCCATTTTTTTGTTGAGCTGATTATCTTTTTCTTAGTGACTTTCAAAACCTCTCCAACATATTTTTTTAATTAAAAAAAAAAGGGTGCAAATTGAGACAAAACACTTCTCCAAAATCTATATAAAGTTTGTATTCTCAGGATAACTATCCATCTTGTCTGGGGATAAATGACTCGTGACCAGTTACACTGCTTTGTTAACATTTGGGATGAAGCGTCTGGTCATCTGGGGACCTTAGGTAGGCATGGAAGTTGTGCATAGAGAGATGGCGGCCACCTGGACCTAAGGGCCAGTGCTGGCTAAGGCCACCTTTGCTGCAGCGTTCCCCATTCCTGGCTCAGTAGACTTTGTGATCTTTGCCAGCGCCCTATTCTCCTTACCTTGGCGTACATCTTTCTTTCTTTCTGCTGTATAATCCTAATGAGGGATTGCTCTGCGTCAGTCATACAGGCTTGTCCCAGGTGACATTCCTGACTGTGTCTTTAAGTCATTAGGCTGAATTTGTAGGTAAGTCAGGACAGGTGTGTATGGTTCTTTTTAAGCCTTACCTTAGTGCAAGGGAGCCCTGATGGGGCGGTGATTAAGAGCTCGGTTGCTAATCAAAAGGTTGGCAGTTTGAATCCACCAGCCATTCCTTGGAAACCCTATGGAGCAGTTCTCCTCTGTCCTATAGGGTCGCTAAGAGTTGGATTTGACTTGAGGGCAGCGGGGGTTTTTTGTTTTTTTTGGTTTAGTGCAAAAGGAGCCCTGGTGGTGCAGTGGTTAAGAGCTCAGCTGCTAACTAAAAGGTCGGCAATTCAAATTCACCAGCCACTTTTTGGAAGCCCTGTGGGGTAGTTCTCCTCTGTCCTGTAGGGTTGCTGTGAGTTAGAATCGACTTGATGGCAACAGTTTTGGTTTTTGGTTAGTACAAGAAAAGACTTGAAGCCTTTTCAGTGGTTTAAAAGCTGCACATGCAGCAAGTGAAGATGATTGTGATGAATATTATGAGCAGGGGTCGTTCAATCATTTCAAAGTCAGGGCAAATTTACATAACGTTAAAGGGCAACCATGAGTCCTCTGTAAGTCGGATGTTCATAACCCGAGGACTGCCTGTATTAGAGAAGTGATGAGCAGCAGAGAAAGGAAAACTCACAGAACCGCAACATGTGAAATAAAATTTATTTTTGGCCTTTGCCTGTGAGTAGATTTCGTGGCCTATAAACCGTGTGTATACTTGGGGAGAAAACGTTATTTTTTAATGTAAACTCTGAGAAAATAATAGGGGAATTTATAAAGGCCTTAAAGAGATGATGTGGGATAAAAATTGTATATTTAATTTGGAATTGTAAAAAATATGTTCACTTTGGCCTCACGCTCGTCATTGTTCTTGTAACAGTTTCATTCACTGGCTCCCATGTACTATCGAGGGTCTGCTGCAGCTGTCATTGTATATGACATTACCAAACAGGTAAGAGAGCCCTGTTAGAGTTGAGGTGCCATGTGTGGTGATCCTGTGTGAGCAGAGCCCTGTCAGAGTTAAGGTGCCGTGTGTGGTGATCCTGTGTGAGCAGAGCCCTGTCAGAGTTAAGGTGCCATGTGTGGTGATCCTGTGTGAGCAGAGCCCTGTCAGAGTTAAGGTGCCATTTGTGGTGATCTGTGTGAGCAGAGCCCTGTCAGAGTTAAGGTGCCATGTGTGGTGATCCTGTGTGAGCAGAGCCCTGTCAGAGTTAAGGTGCCATGTGTGGTGATCTGTGTGAGCAGAGCCCTGGTAGAGTTAAGGTGCCTTGTGTTGATCCTGTGTGAGCAGAGCCCTGTCAGAGTTAAGGTGCCATGTGTGGTGATTCTGTGTGAGCAGAGCCCTGTTAGAGTTAAGGTGCCCTGTGTGGTGATCCTGTGTGAGCAGAGCCCTGTCAGAGTTAAGGTGCCATGTGTGGTGATGCTGTGTGAGCAGAGCCCTGTCAGAGTTAAGGTGCCATGTGTGGTGATCCTGTGTGAGCAGAGCCCTGTTAGTGTTAAGGTGCCCTGTGTGGTGATGCTGTGTGAGCAGAGCCCTGTTAGAGTTAAGGTGCTGTCTGTGGTGATCTGTGTGAGCAGAGCCCTGTTAGATTTAAGGTGCCACATGTGGTGATGTGTGTGAGCAGAGCCCTGTCAGAGTTAAGGTGCCCTGTGTGGTGATCTGTGTGAGCAGAGCCCTGTCAGAGTTAAGGTGCCATGTGTGGTGATCTGTGTGAGCAGAGCCCTGTCAGAGTTAAGGTGCCATGTGTGGTGATTCTGTGTGAGCAGAGCCCTGTTAGAGTTAAGGTGCCCTGTGTGGTGATCCTGTGTGAGCAGAGCCCTGTCAGAGTTAAGGTGCCATGTGTGGTGATGCTGTGTGAGCAGAGCCCTGTCAGAGTTAAGGTGCCATGTGTGGTGATCCTGTGTGAGCAGAGCCCTGTTAGTGTTAAGGTGCCCTGTGTGGTGATGCTGTGTGAGCAGAGCCCTGTTAGAGTTAAGGTGCTGTCTGTGGTGATCTGTGTGAGCAGAGCCCTGTTAGATTTAAGGTGCCATATGTGGTGATCTGTGTGAGCAGAGCCCTGTCAGAGTTAAGGTGCCATGTGTGGTGATCTGTGTGAGCAGAGCCCTGTCAGAGTTAAGGTGCCATGTGTGGTGATCCTGTGTGAGCAGAGCCCTGTCAGAGTTAAGGTGCCGTGTGTGGTGATGCTGTGTGAGCAGAGCCCTGTCAGAGTTAAGGTGCCATGTGTGGTGATCCTGTGTGAGCAGAGCCCTGTCAGAGTTACGGTGCCCTGTGTGGTGATCCTGTGTGAGCAGAGCCCTGTTAGAGTTAAGGTGCCATGTGTGGTGATCCTGTGTGAGCAGAGCCCTGTTAGAGTTAAGGTGCCATGTGTGGTGATCCTGTGTGAGCAGAGCCCTGTCAGAGTTAAGGTGCCCTGTGTGGTGATGCTGTGTGAGCAGAGCCCTGTTAGAGTTAAGGTGCCCTGTGTGGTGATCCTGTGTGAGCAGAGCCCTGTCAGAGTTAAGGTGCCATGTGTGGTGATCCTGTGTGAGCAGAGCCCTGTTAGAGTTAAGGTGCCATGTGTGGTGATCCTGTGTGAGCAGAGCCCTGTTAGAGTTAAGGTGCCATGTGTGGTGATCCTGTGTGAGCAGAGCCCTGTCACAGTTAAGGTGCCCTGTGTGGTGATGCTGTGTGAGCAGAGCCCTGTTAGAGTTAAGGTGCCCTGTGTGGTGATGCTGTGTGAGCAGAGCCCTGTTAGAGTTAAGGTGCTGTCTGTGGTGATCTGTGTGAGCAGAGCCCTGTCAGAGTTAAGGTGCCATATGTGGTGATCTGTGTGAGCAGAGCCCTGGTAGAGTTAAGGTGCCTTGTGTTGATCCTGTGTGAGCAGAGCCCTGTCAGAGTTAAGGTGCCCTGTGTGGTGATCCTGTGTGAGCAGAGCCCTGTCAGAGTTAAGGTGCCTTGTGTTGATCCTGTGTGAGCAGAGCCCTGTCAGAGTTAAGGTGCCGTGTGTGGTGATGCTGTGTGAGCAGAGCCCTGTTAGAGTTAAGGTGCCATGTGTGGTGATCCTGTGTGAGCAGAGCCCTGTCAGAGTTAAGGTGCCCTGTGTGGTGATCCTGTGTGAGCAGAGCCCTGTTAGAGTTAAGGTGCCATGTGTGGTGATCCTGTGTGAGCAGAGCCCTGTTAGAGTTAAGGTGCCATGTGTGGTGATCCTGTGTGAGCAGAGCCCTGTTAGAGTTAAGGTGCCCTGTGTGGTGATGCTGTGTGAGCAGAGCCCTGTCAGAGTTAAGGTGCCATGTGTGGTGATGCTGTGTGAGCAGAGCCCTGTCAGAGTTAAGGTGCTGTCTGTGGTGATCTGTGTGAGCAGAGCCCTGTCAGAGTTAAGGTGCCATATGTGGTGATCTGTGTGAGCAGAGCCCTGGTAGAGTTAAGGTGCCATGTGTGGTGATCCTGTGTGAGCAGAGCCCTGTCAGAGTTAAGGTGCCCTGTGTGGTGATGCTGTGTGAGCAGAGCCCTGTTAGAGTTAAGGTGCCCTGTGTGGTGATCCTGTGTGAGCAGAGCCCTGTCAGAGTTAAGGTGCCGTGTGTGGTGATCCTGTGTGAGCAGAGCCCTGTTAGAGTTAAGGTGCCATGTGTGGTGATCCTGTGTGAGCAGAGCCCTGTTAGAGTTAAGGTGCCGTGTGTGGTGATCCTGTGTGAGCAGAGCCCTGTCACAGTTAAGGTGCCCTGTGTGGTGATGCTGTGTGAGCAGAGCCCTGTTAGAGTTAAGGTGCCCTGTGTGGTGATGCTGTGTGAGCAGAGCCCTGTTAGAGTTAAGGTGCTGTCTGTGGTGATCTGTGTGAGCAGAGCCCTGTCAGAGTTAAGGTGCCATATGTGGTGATCTGTGTGAGCAGAGCCCTGGTAGAGTTAAGGTGCCTTGTGTTGATCCTGTGTGAGCAGAGCCCTGTCAGAGTTAAGGTGCCCTGTGTGGTGATCCTGTGTGAGCAGAGCCCTGTCAGAGTTAAGGTGCCTTGTGTTGATCCTGTGTGAGCAGAGCCCTGTCAGAGTTAAGGTGCCGTGTGTGGTGATGCTGTGTGAGCAGAGCCCTGTTAGAGTTAAGGTGCCATGTGTGGTGATCCTGTGTGAGCAGAGCCCTGTCAGAGTTAAGGTGCCCTGTGTGGTGATCCTGTGTGAGCAGAGCCCTGTTAGAGTTAAGGTGCCATGTGTGGTGATCCTGTGTGAGCAGAGCCCTGTTAGAGTTAAGGTGCCATGTGTGGTGATCCTGTGTGAGCAGAGCCCTGTTAGAGTTAAGGTGCCCTGTGTGGTGATGCTGTGTGAGCAGAGCCCTGTCAGAGTTAAGGTGCCATGTGTGGTGATGCTGTGTGAGCAGAGCCCTGTCAGAGTTAAGGTGCTGTCTGTGGTGATCTGTGTGAGCAGAGCCCTGTCAGAGTTAAGGTGCCATATGTGGTGATCTGTGTGAGCAGAGCCCTGGTAGAGTTAAGGTGCCTTGTGTTGATCCTGTGTGAGCAGAGCCCTGTCAGAGTTAAGGTGCCCTGTGTGGTGATCCTGTGTGAGCAGAGCCCTGTCAGAGTTAAGGTGCCTTGTGTTGATCCTGTGTGAGCAGAGCCCTGTCAGAGTTAAGGTGCCGTGTGTGGTGATGCTGTGTGAGCAGAGCCCTGTCAGAGTTAAGGTGCCATGTGTGGTGATCTGTGTGAGCAGAGCCCTGTCAGAGTTAAGGTGCCGTGTGTGGTGATGCTGTGTGAGCAGAGCCCTGTCAGAGTTAAGGTGCCATGTGTGGTGATGCTGTGTGAGCAGAGCCCTGTCAGAGTTAAAGTGCCATGTGTGGTGATCTGTGTGAGCAGAGCCCTGTTAGAGTTAAAGTGCCATGTGTGGTGATCTGTGTGAGCAGAGCCCTGTCAGAGTTAAGGTGCCGTGTGTGGTGATCTGTGTGAGCAGAGCCCTGTCAGAGTTAAGGTGCCATGTGTGGTGATCTGTGTGAGCAGAGCCCTGTTAGAGTTAAAGTGCCATGTGTGGTGATCTGTGTGAGCAGAGCCCTGTTAGAGTTAAGGTGCCATGTGTGGTGATCCTGTGTGAGCAGGAACCGAAGCCGAGATGTCAGTGCTAGCGTCTTGCCACTAGCCTGGAATGATGTCTCCTAGTACAGCGGTCAGGGTTAGTGAACACTATAAAAAATATATATATACATTGAGTTTATTTTCCCTCTTTGTAAGGAAACATCTCAGAAGTATATGCTAAAATAAATAAACAACAATGGCCATCTATTTTTAAAATCAACTGTCTATTTGTAGAGACCAGGCCGCATCTGCTAGCGCTATTCTCAAGAATGTCAGCTTTTTTTTAAGAAAAGGAAAATTATTTTCAAGTTCTGTGAGTTTTGTAATACTTCATTTCTATTTACATTTCAGTCACTCTACTTAAAATGCCCAGGGTAATGTTTATGTGTATATAGATAAATAAGACGTGTGTGTTTGTGTATACACTATATGAGTATATTTTTAGGTTATCAAATTGAGGCTTTAGGGTATCCATCGACAAATAACTGCAGTGGTTTGCTGACATTCTTTTTCCCACCCATGTAAGTTGAATTAACTTTTTGCTTGGCAGTGCTGACTCAGTGCACAAGACCCTTAGTTTAATGACCCACACTGTTACCATCCATGAATTCCTGACCACTTCTGCCTAGTGGCGCAGTGGCTAAGAGCTGTGGCTGCTAACCAAAAGGTTGGCAGTTTGAATCCACCAGCTGCTTCTTCGAAATCCTATGGGGCAGTCCTACTCTGTCCTCTGGGGTCGCTATGAGTCGAAATCGACTCAGTGGGAATGGGTTTGGTTTTTTTTTTCCTGCCTAAATGTAATGTATGCTTCCACTTGTTTCTTGAAGGAAGGTTGTGAGTGAAAGGCAGAAAGGAAAACAGGACTCAAAAGTGTGTGTGTGTGTATTTCTTTCTTTCCTGAAAATTAGAACATTCTCTTAGTCCTGTTATCTTCCTATGCAGAGTCAAGGGTATAATTGGAAATCAATGTTATAAAACTAATACGATTGTCTTAACTTGCTCAAGTTTTAATTTTAGAAAAGTAATCTTTTATAGGTTATTTAAGTGTAACTTAGGAGCCCTGGTGGAGTAGTGGTTAAGTGCTTGGCTTAACCGAAAGGTCAGCAGTTCAAACCCACTAGCCACTCCACAGGAGAAAGATGTGGCAGTCTGTTTCCGTATTTACAGCCTTGGAAGCCCTATGGGGCAGTTCTACTCTGTCCCATAGTGTCACTATGAGTCGGAAACGACTCGATAATAACAGGTGGTGAAATGAAGTATGACCTAGTTAATGTTAAGTTTTATGCCAATATAGTATGTTAATCTAAATGAATCCTCTGAAAATTTATTTCGCTACTAAATTGTATTGGTTTTGTGTTTTTACTTGGTTGAAGGATTGTACTGACTGGTCTTTCCAATAATTCATTTACACTTTTGATTTAGGATTCATTTCATACCTTGAAGAAATGGGTTAAGGAACTGAAAGAACATGGTCCAGAAAACATTGTAATGGCTATTGCTGGGAACAAGTGTGACCTGTCAGATATTAGGTAAGAGGCCCTGTAAGCACTGCCTTGTGTCCCTGTCCTCTGTCCCTGAAGGGTGAAGTGTGAAAAGCTGTCTTGCCGGTGTCTTTAAGTCTGCTTTCATCGTGATAATTTAATAGATAACTGCTCACTTGTACTAGTCAATGTGGCATTTCTTTAGCCACAGTAGAATTAAGGCAAAATGGTAGGGAAATGCAAATTCCTACCCATAAAGTAATCAATATTAAAATCAAATCATAATGGAGTTATGGGCTAGATTGCTTTATTGTTTTTATTGTTACCGTTTTCATAATTGCTGTATTACTAGTATCACCATTTTAATAACACTTTCATGTGGTAAGGAGATTTAATCAATATTAAAATCAAATCATAATGGAGTTATGGACTAGATTGCTTTATTGTTTTTATTGCTACCTTTTTCATAATTGCTATATTACTAGTATCACCATTTTAATAACACTTTCATGTGGTAAGGAGATTTAGTCAATATTAAAATCAAATCATAATGGAGTTATGGGCTAGACTGCTTTATTGTTTTTATTGTTACCTTTTTCATAATTGTTATATCACTAGTATCACCATTTTAATAACACTTTCCTGTGGTAAGGAGATTTATAATTCTTAACACTTAGGTCTTTTACTAAATAAATGTTATAAAAAAGGAAGTAGTGATTTTATGTTATCTCCATAGTTAATTTCATTCTCAGAAATTCCAATTGTCGATTTTCATAAAGACAGCAACATCATGCTTTAGGTTTTGGTAATCCAAATATGATTAAACCAGAGCTAAATAAGCAATGAAAATGGGTCTAGTAAAAATTCTTAACATGGCACTTGACAAATTGCTCTGTTTCTTTGGGATTTCAAAAGCTTTATATCAAATTACATTATGTTGGTTTATAATAACATCAATAAACACCACATAATCATTTGTTTTTCTGGGGGCTGAACTTAATTCAGATATCTACTTTCTTTACCGTAATCCTAAAATAGCTTGCTCGTCTATTGTTCCCAGCAGAATTGCTCCAGCTTTTGTCATTGGCGGGGGTGGGGTGAGGGGTAGCCTGTGCTTGCTGAGAGAAGGGCCTGTCATCTAACACTAATTGCAGTAAAGGTGCAACTTCCAGTGGACGTAAGCCTTGTGTATTTTGGGAGTGCTGATGTACTAGAATTTAAACGGAAAATGATTTCAACTTGAGTGGTGCTAGTTAGGGCTCTTGGTTACATGGAACTGAAACCCAACTGAAATAAATTTCAGCCAAAAAAGTAATTAGTCGGAAGGATATTGGTATCCACTTGGTGTAAAACAGAACTGCCTTTAGCTTTAGTATATGATATGTTCTGGAGAGAGATTGACCTGGATGGAGGACTTGCCTACCCTGTGACCAGGTATCTGTGGCCAAGGGTGTGGGTATGGGTCTACAAGATCATTTTCCCACCAGAACCACGAGTATGGGAGGCTGGGCAGTCTTGAAGAGGGGCAGTTCCTGGAGGGGCACAGCCTGACCAGACAAACGTGTCTGGGACGTGTTGGCCTGGCTACCAGCACCTGAAGACACGCCATTTCTCAGGGTGAAATTGACCTTTTGTGCATCAGAACAGCATTCTCATCAGCCATGCTCAGCTTATTCCTATTTATACAGTTTGCCACACGCCCCAGCTAACATAATCCATCCATCTCACTTCTAGCCATAAATTCACTACTCCCTCCACCCCTATCAGCCCCAATTCCAAGGTCACTTCCAGCTACTATTTCCAGTGGTGATGTCATGTGGCCACTGTCCCGTGAGTCCAGGATCTCTGGGTAATATCCTTTCTCTTCCAGTTTGGCCTTGAGATCCCACAATTGTGGTTTTAAGTCTGGAATATGTATCTTCTGTTACACACAGAATTAGATAGTACTCGTTACTGAATTACACAGTGAGGAAATGACTCCCCTTGCAGTTCTTCTTCAGACCTCTGGCTAGGCCAATGAGAAAGACTGTTTGCTGCTGGTAAATTTTTTATTTTTAATCATTTAATGTACAGTAAAACCTGCAAAAGCTGGAACCTGTATAAGGCAGGTTTTTTTTTTTTTTAGAGAGGCTAGAAAAGTGGTGACTGCACCCTGTTAAAGGCAGAACACTTTCGAGCTCCAGAAAAATAAAGAAGTCCCAGCAAGTTCCAGTGCTCCCAGGTTTCGCTGTATTTTATTGAGATAGAATTTATAAGCCATGAAAGTCACCCATTTTAAGTGTACAGTTCAGTGAATTAGAGTATATTTACATAGTTGTGCATTCATCACCACATCTGATTCTAGAACATTTTGACGCTGTGACAGACCTCATTACCATTTACTACCTGCCTTCCAACCCCAGGCAACCACAATCCACTTTTTCTCTCTGTAGACTCGCCTTTTCTGGACATTGTGTATAAATGGAATCCTACAATATGTGATCTTTTGTGATTGGCTTTTTCACTTAACATGATATTTTTGAAGTTCATCCATGTTGTAGCATGAATTAATACTTCATGCCTTTTTATTGCTGAATAATATTCCATTGTATGGTTATGCCACATTTTGTTTATCTGTTTGTCTTTTGGTGGACATTTGAATTGTTTCTACTTTTTGGCTATTATGGAAAATGCTGCTATGGACATTTACGTACAGATTTTTTGTCAATATATATTTTTATTTTTCTAGGGAATTTACCAAAGAGTGACATTCCTGGGTCATGTGTTTACCAATTTAAGAAACTGCCAAATGGTTTTCCAAAGTGGCTGCACCGTTTTACATACCCATTAGCAATGTACCAAATCCACTGCCGTTGAGTTGATTCCAACTCACAGCAACCCTGTAGGGTCTCCAAGGCTGTAAAACTCTATGGAAGCAGACTGCCACATCTTTCTCCTGTGGAGCTGCTGGTGATTTCAAACCACTGACCTTTTGGTTAGCAGTTGATTGCTCTAACCACCGCACCACCAGGGACCACATCCTTACTAACACTTATTATCTATCTTCTTATTATAGTCATCCTAGTAGACGTGAAGTTGTGTCTCATTATGCTTTTGATTTGCATTTTCCTGATAACTAATGCATTTGTGTTTATTGGTCATGTGTAAATCTTCCTGGAGAAATGTATCTTCAGATACTTTGCCCATTTTTTCATTGGGTTATTTGTCTATATATTACTGAGTTGTAAGTTTTCTTTATATATCATAGATACAAGTTCCTTACCCGATACTTGATTTACAAGTATTTTCTCCCATTCTGTGGGTTGTCTTTTCACTGTCTTGATTGCGCCTCTTGAAGTGCAAAAGCTTAATATCCAGTTTATCAATTTTTTCCTTTTATCTCTTGTGTTCAAGTGATTGCTTACTCAAGATCACGAAGATTTACTCGTGTGTTTTCTTCTAAGAGTTTCATAGTTTTAGTGCTTGCATTTAGGGCTATGATCAATTTTTGTGTATGGTGTGAGATATGGGTCCAAATTCATCTTTTGTATATGGATATCTCATTGCCCCAGCAACATCTGTGGAAAAGACTATTCCTTCCTTTTGAATTTTTTGGCACTTTGTTGAAAATCAGTTGACCATAAGTGTACAGCCGTATTTTGGGGCTCTTAATTCTCTTCATTGGTCTGCCCTTATGCCAGTACCACATTGTAGTGGCAGTGTAGATGCTGCTAGTAGAGGTGGTGGTAGTACGAGTGGTGGTAGTACAGGTGGTGGTGGCAGTAGAGGTATTGGTGGTAGTATAGGTGGTGGTGATAGTATAGGAGGTGGTGGTAGTAGAGGTGCTGGTGGTAGTACACATGGTGGTGGTAGTAGAGGTGCTGGTGGTAGTACACATGGTGGTGGCAGTAGAGGTGCTGGTGGTAGTACACATGGTGGTGGCAGTAGAGGTGCTGGTGGTAGTACACATGGTGGTGGTAGTAGAGGTGCTGGTGGTAGTACACATGGTGGTGGTAGTAGAGGTGCTGGTGGTAGTACACATGGTGGTGGCAGTAGAGGTGCTGGTGGTAGTACACATGGTGGTGGTAGTAGAGGTGCTGGTGGTAGTACACATGGTGGTGGCAGTAGAGGTGCTGGTGGTAGTACACATGGTGGTGGTAGTAGAGGTGGTAGTGTCAGTAGAGGTGGCAGTGGTAGTGTAGGTGGTAGTGGCGATACACGTGATGATGGCAGTATAGGTGGTGGCGGCAGCATAGGTGGTGGCGGCGGCCTAGGTGGTGGTGGTGGTATAGGTGGTGGAGGCTGTATAGGTGGTGACAGTATAGGTGGTGGTGGTGGTAGTATAGGTGGTACTGGCACTATAGGTGGTGGTGGTAGTACAGCTGGTGGTGGCAGTATAGGTGGTGGTAATATAGGTGATGGTGGCAGTATAGGCAGTGGTGGTAGCATAGGTGGTGGTGGTGGTAGTACAGGTGGGGGTGGCAGTATAGGTGGGGGTGGTAGTACAGGTGGTGGAGGACATATAGGTGGTGGTGGCAGTATAGGTGGGGGTGGTAGTACAGGTGGTGGAGGACATATAGGTGGTGGTGGCAGTATAGGTGGGGGTGGTAGTACAGGTGGTGGAGGACATATAGGTGGTAGAAGCCATATAGGTGGTGGTGGCAGTATAGGTGGTTGTGGCAGTATAGTTGGTTAGGTGGTATAGTATAGCTATAGTATTGATTCCTATAGCTTCTACCTTTGAAATCAGGAATTGTAAGTCCTCCAACTTAGTCCTTTTTCAAGATTGCTTTGGCTATTCTGGGTCCCTTGTATTTTCATATCAATTTTAGGATCAGCTCGACAATTTCTGCAAAAAAAAAAAAAGGAAACTGGGATTTTAATAGGAATCGTGTTGAGTCTTTAGACCAGTTTGGACAGTTATTTCCATCTTAACAATATTTAGTCTTCCAGTCCATGGACTTGAGATATCTTTCCATTTATTTAGGTCTTCTTCAATTTCTTTCGGCAATGTTTTATAGTTTGCAACATGGAAGTTTTACATTATTTTATTAAAGTTATTCCTAAGTATTTGATTCTTCTCGAGGTTATTTTGAATGGGATTTTTTTTTAATTTCATTTATGGATTGTTCATTTATTGCTAGTGTACAGAAATACAAGTGGTTTTTGTGTGTTGATCTTGTTTCCTGCAACCTTGCAGAACTTACTAGCTCTAGTAGCCTTTTACTGAATTCCTTAGGCTTTTATATATGCAAGGTTATGTTGTGATTTACTTTAAGTAACTAATTCATGCAGTTGTGGGGGCTGGCAAGTCCAAATTGTGTAAGTAAAGTCTGGAAATTCCTGTAAGAATTGATATTGCAGTCATGAGTCCAAAACCTGTAGAGCAGGCCGGCAGGCTGGAAACTCAGCAGAATTCCTGTTACAGTCTTGAGGCAGATTTTCTTTTTCTCTCAGAAACCTCAGTTTTTGCTCTTAAGGCCTTCAGTTGATCGGATGAGGCTCATCCACATTATTTAGGGCAATCTCCTTTACTTAAAGTCAACTTGCTGCAAATGTTAATCATAGCTACAAAACACCTTCATAACATAAACAAGCTCATTCTAAAATATATATGGAAAGACACAGGTACTGGAATAGCTAAAACAATTTTTACAAAGAAGAATAAAGTGGGAAGAATCATTCTACCCTATATCAAGGCTTACTGTACAGCTATAAGGAGTCCCTAGGTGGTGCAAATGGTTAAATGCTCAACTACTAACTGAAAGGTTGGCGGTTCAAACCCACCCAGAGGCTGCTCAGAAAAAAAAGCCTGGTGATCTGCTTCCAAAAGAAACCTTCTCAAACTCTGTGAAGCACAGTTCTATTCTGTAATACATGGTGTTGGCCATGAGTTGAAATCGACTCAACAGCAACTGGTTGGTTGATTGATTGGCTATGTAGTACAGTACAATACAGTAATAAAGACAGTATGGTTTTGGTAAACCCACCTATTGGTAGTGAGATGGATATATAGATCAATGAGGCAGAATAGAGAGCCCAGAAATTAGCCTTTACAAATATGTTCAACGGATTTTTGACAAAGATGCAAAAGTAATTCAATGGAGAAAGGCTAACCTTTTCAACAAATGGTGCTGGGGTGATTAGACAACCATAGGCAAAAAAAAAAACTAAACCTAAAACAACGACACACACACACACACACATAAAACATATGGGCAAACAAAAAAACCTTGACCTAATCCTCACGCTTTATACAACAAAGAACTTATAATGAATTGTAGACTAAATGTAAAAAGTAAAGCTCTAAAACTTTTAGAAAATATATACAAAAAAATTCTCAGGATCCAGGACTAGGTAAAAAGTTCTTAGACTTGACAGCAAAACCATGATCCATATGAGGAAAAACTGATTAATTGAACCTCATGAAAATTAAATATGTTTGCCCCTGAAAGCCCATGTGAATAGAATAAAAGGTAAGCTACAGACTGAGAGAAAATATTTGCAAACCACACGTCTGATAAAGGACTAGTATCTAGACTATATAAAGAACTCTCCCAAAACTTAACAGTAAACAACAATCTGATTCTAAAATGGGCAAAAGACATGAACAGACATTTCACTCAAGACAATATCTAGATGGTGAAAAGGACATGAAAAGATGTTTCCTTATGGAAATATGTATTAAAACCTCCTATCAGAATGGCTAAAATGAAAAAGAATGACAGTACTAATCCTGGGAGGCTGTGGAAAAACTGGATCACTCATACAGTGCTGGTGGGAATGTAAAATGGTATAGCCATCCTAGAAAATAGTTTGGCATTTTCTTATAAAACTAAACATGCAAGTACCATAAGAGCCAGCAGTTACATTCTTGGAAATTTATCCCAGAGATATGAAAACCTATGTTCACACAGAAGCCTGCACATGAATGGTCGTAGCAGCTTTATTTTATTCACGCTCTTCACATCAGCTTTCAGAGAGCTCTTAGATTCCCAAAACTGGAACTCCGGATGTCCTTCAACAAGAGAATGGTTAAACAGACTGTGGGTAATTCATACCACGGAATACTACAAGCAATAAAAAGAAGCAAACTATTGACACACACAACTTGGATGAATCTCCGGTGAATTATACTGAGTGAAAACTAATTCCAAAAGGTTTCACACTGTATGATTTCATTTATACACCAGTTTTGAAATGAAAACATTTTAGAAATGGAGAACAGATCAATGATTGCCAGGATTTAGGGTTGGAAGGGAGAAGGGGAAGGAGAGTGAGTATGGTTACAAAAGGGGACCCAAGGGATCCTTTTGGTGATGGAACTACTCAAAACCTTATCTGTGATTGTGGATACATGAACCTACACAGGTGATGAAGTTGTATAGAATGAGGGAAAAAAATAGAGAAACTAGACTTTATCAAAATTAAAAGCTTTTTAGCAAGCAGCCATCTAAGATGCATCAGTTGGTCTCCACCCACCTGGAGGAAAGGAGAATGAAGAGCACCAAAGACACAGAGTAATTATGAGCCAAAGAGACAGAAAGGGCCACATAAACCAGAGACTACATCAGCCTGAGACCAGAAGAACTAGATGGTGCCTGGCTGCAACTGATGACTACCCTGACAGGGAACACAACAGAGAACCCCTGAGGGAGCAGGAGAGCAGTGGGATGCAGATCCCAAATTCTCGTAAAAAGACTGGACTTAATGGTCTGACTGAGACTAGAATGACCCCAGAGGTCATGGTCCCCAGACCTTCTGTTAGCCCAGGACAGGAACCATTCTTGAAGCTAACTCTTCAGACAGGGATTGGACTGGGCTATGGGACAGAAAATCATACTGGTGAAGAATGAGCTTCTTGGATCAAGGAGACACATGAGACTATGTTGGCATCTTCTGAAGGGGAGATGAGAGGGTAGAGAGGGTCAGAAGCTGGCCGAATGGACACAAAAAGAAATAGAGGAGGGAAGGAGTGTGCTGTCTCATTAGGGGAGAGCCATTAAGAATATAATACAGCAAGGTGTTTATAAATTTTCGTATGAGAGTCCGACTTATTTGTAAGCTTTCACTTAAAGCACAATAAAAATTAAAAAAAAAAAAAAACGCTTTTATGCATCAGGGGACATTATCAACAAAGTGAAAAGACAACCTACAGAATGGGAGAAAATATTTGGAAACCATGTATAAGATAAGGGTTCAATATCCAGACATATATAAAGAGCTCTTAAAACTCAACAGCAAAAAGACTTACAAACCAGTTTAAAAATAGCAAAAGACTTGAAAGACAGTTCTCCACAGAAGATATGCAAATAACCAACAGGTATATGAAAAGATGCCCAACGTCATTAGTCATTAGGTAAACGTAAATGAAAATCACAATGAGATACCACTTCGTGCCCACTAGGATGGCTGTGGTAAACAAACAAACAAATACAGAAAATAAGAAGTCTTCCGATGATGTGAAGAAATTGTACCCTTGTGCCTTGTTGTGGGAATGTAGAATGGTGCAGCCACTGTGGAGAACAGTTTACTCAAAACAGTTACCTCAAAATGTTAAACATACACTTATATGACACTCCTAGGTGTACACCCAAAATAATTGAAAGCAGTGAACTCAAACAGACTGGAATTCCATTGGGTGTACAAGCATGTGCACCAATGTTCATTGCAGCATTATTCGCAATAGCTAAAAGGTAAAAACAGCCCAAATGTCAACAGATAGATAAATAAATGTGGATATATGCATAGTGGTTAAGTGCTACGGCTGCTAACCAAAGGGTTAGCTGTTCGAATCCACCAGGCGCTCCTTGGAAACTCTGTGGGGCAATCCTACCCTGTCCTGTAGGGTCACTATGAGTCAGAATCAACTCGACGGCACTGGGTTGGGTACATGCATACAATGGAGTATTATTCAGCTATAAAAAGGAATTCAGTTTTGATACATGCTACTACGTAGATGAACCTTGATAACATTATGCTAAGTGAAATAAGCCAGACCAAATATAAATATATATATATTTAAAAAACCCACTGCTGTCGATATGTATATACACACATATATATGATTTCACTTTTATCAAATATCTAGAATAAGCACATCTATTTTTTTTTTTATCAAGATGAAAGATTAGTAGTTACCAGGGTAATGGGAATGGGTAGGGAAGAAGGGAGAAAATTTGTATAGAACTTAATATGTAAACACTTGTATATGAAAACTGGGGAAATCTGAATAAGATAGATGAAGTATATCAATGTCAGTATCTTGTTTGTGATATACTACAGTTTGGCAAACTGTTACTGTTTGGGAAAAGTAGGCAAAGTATACAAGGGATATCCCAGTATTATTTCCTGTAACTGCATGTAAATCCACAGTGATCTCAGGAAAAATTTCAATGAACAAGAAGGTGGTTTAGGTAAAACAATAAGTAAATATCTGAGCAGTGGTATACTAAATATACGTGTGTATATTATATATATTATATATGTATATGGAAAAAAGCTGTGAAGGAGCATGTGACTGACTAAAGTTTTGTAAACACCTTGGGCTAAATGATGAATGAAACCATCCCCTGCACACCTAGTTTATAAAAGAAAAACAAGATAACTATATTAAAAACTTCCATTGGGAAAGAGGAAGCCTGATGTGCTGATCCTTGCCCAGAGTATAAACTGTCCCCTACTATACAAGAATAGTCTGATAAATGATAGGACCTGTGTCCCTGATTGTTGGCACCTTTCATGGCAGTGAAATCACTTTCCTAACCAACCAGTCTGGCTGCTCCAGATTCTGCCTGCTGGCACGAGTTTTCTGGGGAGTTAGCCAGATCTCTAAGGCCCAGACCTTATTCAGGGCTTGATCTTTTACTCTAGTTCTAAAACACTTTGCTGTCCTGTAATTACCAGAAGACTATCTTTTATTTTTCATTTGGGGGTTGGAGAGGGACAGAATATAAATTGGGGCATGTGTGTATGTGTGGGAACTGGTCTCACCTAACAGTCTTTCGCTGTGTAAGGGTGTAAATTCTTAAGAGGAGCTGTGCCTGACATATTTTGAGCGTGTACTGAAATTTAAGTGGAATTAACTATTTGAACTTGACTCAACCCACTTGAGCCATTTGTGTGCAGAAGTGCTTGGCAGAGGAGGTGCCCACTCAGCAAGTCAGTGTGTTTCATGTCCGGAATGTTCCAGAAGGTGATATAAAGGTCTGACAACACTATCTAGAATGAACAGTGTTCAAAGACATCTGGTCAGGTAAGTTCAGGACCTCTGGTTTGGATTTATGGAAACCCTGGTGGCGTAGTGGTTAAGTGCTATGGTTGCTAACCAAAGGGTCGGCGGTTCGAATCCTCCAGGCACTCCTTGGAAATTCTAAGTTCTACTCTGTCCTATAGGGTCGCTATGAGTTGGAATCGACTCGACGGCACTGGGTACTGGGAGTTTGGATTTGTTTAACCCGATTTTGGTGAGAGGTTTTCCTGAATGTCTTGAACAATTGTAAACGAAATCTCCCTGTCCTCAAATTATTGAGCATTCAGTGAGGGTTAGTTTCTGGATGAGTGGAAGCAAACTGGAATTGGTGAGAATGTATGTGGAGGACGCTGTCCTGGGCTTGCGTGTAGTAAGTGGATGTTACTTTCCTTCTTTTCCTGTCCCTCTTGCGTTCTTCTCAGTGAAGAAGTGCATCGGAGGAGAGTGCGCCAATTCAATGTTTCAGGTGGCTGTAAGGAGAACAGGTTTGACCCGGGATCTAGATGGAAAAGAAGGTTTCTCCTCAAAGAGTCTCAGGAGCCAGCCCGAAACTCCACAACTTGTCCTAGGCCTAGCAGAAGTATTAGGTAAACAAGTCTTGAAAAGAGAAGAGCAAGAGGTAACCCTGGTTCTGTGGTTTTAAAAGTTTCGTGTATATAAAAATAACTTGAAGCACTTGTTAAAAATTCCGGTTCCAGGATCCAGCTTCAGAGATTCTGATTCAGCAGGTAGGGTGAGCCTGGGAATACATGCATTTTGCTAAGTGGTTCTCTTACAAGTAGTCCAAAGACTGTACTTGGAAAAAGCATTGCCTTAGATGAAAAAGTTTGTGGTAGGGATGAGTCCAGGTACCCTGACTGCAGGCTGCCGTGTCTGGGCCTTTTGTATACCCTCCAGGCCTCATGGAGAGCAGAAGTAGTAGCTCATCTTCCTTCAGGATCCAGAAGTAGCACCACTGACCCACCATCTCGTCATGCCTTCAGAAGAGTTCCAGATACTTTCTGCCTCCCTCTCTTTTGCATCTCACATTGATAATCATCATGAGAAAAGATGTGATTGGGTTGGTTTGCCACCATCTAATTAATATGAAACTCCCCTTTTGGCCACCATCTGATGCCCAGCCACCCCCTAGGTGGTTGGATTCTGTTATATCCAGCGTACGCTTGGTTGCCTTTGGCTTGGGCAAGGTGTTAGGGTCACCTGGCAGTGGCACTTTGGTGAAAAGGGTGTGCAGGTGCAAGGTGTGCTGGGTGTTTCAGAAACCATCTGCTTTAATTGGCAATGGGGGCAGGATCCTCCAAGCATCAGGGTTGGAGGAAGAAAAGGATATCCAGCCCCTGACCCTTATTCTAGAATTAGCCCCCTTCACATTTCCTGCATCAGCCTTGACCTGAAGCCAGTGCAAGCAATTTCTTGAGAGAGATTACTCCCACCCCACCGCTTCCCCATAGCAGGTTCCAGTTATGTGTTTTCTTTGCTTAATCATCTTTTCCTGATTTTGAAGTCTTGACTCTGTACACAGATCCTCTTTGGTCTCTCCAAATTTCGAGTTCTTCCTGCCTGTCTTTGCTCGTTTGGACATGGACCTGCTCTTCAGGCTCAGGTGTCTCCTGTTGGCTTTTCTTTGGGATTTCACCCATCACTGGCATCCTTAGGGCTGTGAGTAAAGTGGAAAGGGTAAGGGAGGAATCATATAGGAGAAGTGGTGTTAGAAGGTACCCTTGGGCTTAATTCATTTCATCTTGCAAGTGGTAGCAGTGGGAAATTACCCAAAAAAAAGGATGATGCAGATTAGGGGTGGGTGCACGGGGAGAACCTTCTATACTCAGGGGTGAGGGGCAATGATCTGGGAATGTCTCTCCTGTCTCTGGCTTCCTTTTCCCAGCCTCTCTCCCATCCTTCATAAACACAACAGGAGATACTCAGGGACTGTGTGTGCCCTCTTATCTCTAAGAGAAACATTGAGATTGGTGGGGTTGCTGCTGGTGAACCAAGAACTTTTTCCTGGAATAGAGGTTGTACTACAAGAAAAGAGCATCTGGCTGTACTCCATAGGGTGGGGTAGGAGAAAGGGAATTTGTCCTATTTTCATTCATTTTATTAGCAAATAATTTTTGGTGATTCTTTTGTGTTCAGCAAAGTACTATGGCAAGTCCAAGAAAAAAGTTCCAAATGGTATGGTGTGGTCCAGAAATGAAAAAAGGATCCAGGAAAGGGAAAGTCCATCGTAAACTAGAACGATTTGAAAAGGCTTATGGATGAGATGAGTCACAAGCTGGGCTTTTAAGGATAAGTATAGTTTGGTTTTTTTTTTTTTATAGTTTGGAGAGATGGAAAAAGGTAGGAAGAAATTCCAGGAAGTGGGAAAACAATGGGCAAGGCATGGAGGTGAGAGTGAAAGTGTGTTCTGGGGGAAAGAGTCATTAAACATATCTACCTGATCATTTGCTTTGGGGAGTGGTGGAAAAGATAGCTGGGTGGTATGGGGACAGTTTATGAATGGCCTTCAAAGTGTCCCAAGTGTTTGGGTTTGATGTGCTGGGCCAAGATAGCAAACATCTGACACTTGTGTCTCGTACATCCTCTTCTCCCATACCTATGGTAGGCGTTGTGGCCTCTAGGAGCCATGGCCAGTAAAGAGATGAAACCTATTTGTCAACCTTGAGTTAGGCTGTGAGAACCATTCTAGGTTCTTCAGCAAGGTAAGCAACTCATGAAATGTCCTGTGTAATCTAGAGTTAGAAACTGGGGTGGGAGTTGGAATTTGTAGCCTGTGTCCCTTCCACAGCTTCCTGCAGTGCACACCAACCAAGTTGGAAACCGTCAGACATCTCCTAGAATTGTTTTAATTTTGGGGGTAAAGTTGAAGCTTTTAGGAGATTAAAAAATATATTTGGAAATGTGTATTTTTACTAAGAGTGCATAAATTAAATTGCTTTCCTTCCTTACATGCAACTCCAAAACTCATTCCGATCTTGATAGTGGGCCAAAAATGGGTATAACATTTATACAAACCAAATAACAATTTGGAAAATAAAAATACAGGTTACTCCAAATTGTGGAAGCACAAAAGCTAATGAACAGCAAAAGCCATCAAAAGGCTTGGAATTATCATGGCAAGTATTAAAATGCACATAGCATTCTCTTTATATGACACAAGAAGAGCAGAGCCTGTGCTGTGTGTGTGTGTGTGTGCATGCGGAGACGTGTCTCCCTGTGTTTTTCCTTCTGATAATGTGCAGGTAGCTGGGCCTGTGTCTGCATGCTGTTATTGAAGCCAGAGAGAAGGAACAGAAAGTTGAGCGCCCCAGAGGGCCACGGGAAGGCATCTGGAATCTCTCTCTCTTTTTAATTATGAAATATCCCTAAAGGAGACTATATAAAAAGTTGACGCGTATTTTGAAGAATAACATGGTAATTCAGTGAACAGCCACGTAGCTATGCCAGGAAGCCTCGCTCCCCAATGGTATACCCTCTGTCCTACCAGAAGGAACCACTAACCTGACTTGTGTAGTAATCATTTCTTTGCTTTTCCTTACGCTTTACTACTCATGTTTGCATTTTTGAACAATAGATAGTTTGGTTTCAACTCTTTTGCACCTTGATATGGATGTAAATGGAATAACACTGTGTGTGTTATATGACAACTTGTTTTTCATGCTCAGCATGCTTACGAGATTCATAAATGTTTAGCTGTAGTTTGCACGTTTTCATTGCTGTATACGGTTCCATTTTATGAGTGTAACACTGTATTCACTCACTATTGACGGATATTGGGGTTATTTCTGGTTGACATTATCATGAACATTGCATCTTGAACGTTGTTGTACATGTCTCATAGTGCCATGTGTAAGCATTTCTTTAGACTCGGGTATGTAGCTAAGGTTTAACTGCTGAGTGACAGAGTGCACACACTCAGTTTTACTAGGTAATGCTGATGTTTTCTGCAGTGGATACCGATAGAGTGAGAATTCCTGTGGCTCTACGGCCTTGCAGAGTCTTAGTATTGTCAAAATTTAGGGTGCATAGTGATAACAAAAACCAGAACCAAAGCTGTTGCTGTCAAGTCGATTCTGATTCATAGTGACCCTTATAGGTAGAGGAGAACTGCCCCGAATGGGTTCCAAGGAGCAGCTGGTGGATTCAAACTGCTGACCTTTTGATTAGCACCTGTAGCTTTTAACCACTGTGCCATCAGGGGTCTGTGTGTAGTGATATCTGATAGTTATTTCAGTTTGCATTTCCTAAATTACTGATAAAGTTGGCATCTTTTCATATATTTATTGGTCATTCAAGTTTCATCTTTTGTGAAGTGCCTGTTTAATTCTATGGCCATTGTTTTTCTTTTGGATTGTTTAATCTTGTTTATTCTTAGGATTTAAATATATATATATGTATTTAATGCTGTTTGTTGTATATATATGTGTTGAGAATATCTTCTTAAAAGTTATCTTATCTTTTTACTCTTTATGTTGTCTTTTCATCCTCAGAAATCCCCAGTTCTGTGTAACAGAGTTTATCATTTTTTTCTTTTATAGGTTTTTTTTTAATTGGAAAGAAGTCTTGTTTAAGAAGTTTTTGCATACCCTCAAGATTATTAAGATATTCTCTTATATTAATTATCTTTTAAAAGCTTTATAGTTTTGTTTTTTCCACCTGTCTTTATATAACTTGGAGTTGATTATTATATATGTTGCCCAGTTTTTCCCATATAGATATCCAATTGTCTCAGCATCATTGCCTGTAGAGTTCACTCTTTCCCCAGTGATCTGCAAACCATCCCAATCCCATATCAAGTGTCGTATATGCAGGGGCTGTTCTGGGACTCTCTATTCTGTTCCTTTGGCTTGGTTATCTGTCCTATACCAGCACTATGCTGACTATATTATGACAGCTTTATTACAAGTCTTGGTAATGTGCTGTGGTCTTGAATCTCTTGAACCAATTTTTTGGCCCCAGAGAGGATTTTATGAGAGTGTGAGTATGAATGTGGATGTGTGTATTGTGGGCTGGTGGAAATTAGAGGGTTGTTTGTGTCCATATCTACATTTGGTGAAGGGGGATATGTGGGGAGGGGGGAGGATCCAGAGGGGTTCTGCATGATTTAAAAATTTTTTTAAATACTTTTAATTTTAGAATAATTTATATTTATAGAAAAGTTACAAAAATAGTACAGAGAGTCTCACTATACCCCCCACCCATTTTCCCCCTTGTTAACCTCTTACATTTGTCACAACTGAGGAACCGGTATTGGTACTCCATTATTGACTGAAGTTCATACTTAAATGAGATTTCATTAACGTCCTTTTTTGGCTCCAGGATCCCATCCAGAATATCATATGACATTTAGTGGTCGTGTCTCTCAGGCACCTCTGGGCTGTGACATTTTCTCAGACTTCCCTTGTTTTTGATAACTTGACAGTTCTGAGGAGTACTGGTTAGGTATTTTGTAGACTGCGCCTCATTTGAGGTTTCTCTGCTGTGCTTCTCATGATTAGATTGGGGTTTTGTGTTTTGGGGAGGAGGACAACAGAAGCAAAGTGTCATTTTCATCACATCTTGTCAAGGGCGCATGCTATCAACATGACTCATCACTGATGATATTACCTTTGGTCACCTGGCTGAAGTGTGTTTGTCAGGTTTATCCACTATAAAGTTACCCACCCACTCCTCTTTGGAAGGAAGTAGCTTTGTACAGCCCACACTCAAGAAGTGGAGCGCTATGTGCCATCTCCTTGAGGCTAGAGTAACTATGTAAGTTATTTGTAATTATTCTGTTAAAGAGATTTGTCTCTTCTCCCCCATTTATTTGTTTATTCAATCGTTTATTTATGTCAGTATGGACTCATGGGCAGTATTTTATACTTTCGGTTATATTCCAATATTACATAAATTTTGTTGCTCAAGTTGTTCCATTTTGGCCTTTGGGAGCTCTTTCTGTTGGCTTTTGTGGCCCTTTGACATACCCCCATCACTTTGATTTTTTAGTACTTCCTTGGAAACTCTGGTGGCGTAGTGGTTGAGACCTACAGCTGCTAACCAAAAGATTGGCAGTTTGAATCCACCGGGTGCTCTCGGAAGCCCTATAGGGCAGTTCTAGTCTGTCCTATAGGGTCGCTATGAGTCGGAATCAACTCGACAGCAACAGATTTGTCTTTTTGGTTTTACTTTTTGGCACAACAAGATGTTCCAGGTTCATCTTGTATATTCTCTGTTCCAACCCTTATCAGCCATTTCTCCATGGAGCACTGATTTCTTTTATTGGAGATCAGTACTAGGAACCAATATCTGGGTTTTGGGTGTGCCCCTTGCTACTGGGGTGTCATTGCTTCTAGGCCATTCAGTGAACAGAGCTAGGAAATATATGTATGTATCCTAGCCCATGTGTATATATATATCTCTAATTATTTTCTTATCTATCCACCTGTATTTATTTTAAGATAAACATAAGTTCATATTGATATCTCCAACTCTAATCCAGAACCACATGATTCATTCCAGCCTTCTTTGGGGGTAAAGGAGTGATATTTTTAAAAGTCATCAACTAGTGTGTGATTAAGCAGCATGGTAATCTTTTAGAGACTTTCTTAGAAGATGCAGTAATCTTTTCCCTCTCACTTCACATGCTGCCCAGAGTCTCAGAGTTCCAAAACATAACTTCTGTTAAGAATTACAGCTATCGCAGTGATGACTTTCAAATGGCACACTTTTTACTTACATTTATTCTGTAGACTGTTAATCCTCACAATCCTGTTAAGAAGTTACTATCATTCTCCCATCTTGTAGACGAGGAAATTGACACACAGGTTAAGGAGCTTGTCCCAGGTCGTGTAGCTAAAAGGGTATAAGGGCCCAGCTTTCAAACCCAGGCAGTCTGTTCCAGTGCCAGTGTTCCTGACCATCATGCTATATTGTGTCTCGAACATGAGGGAGAATAATCTCTGTGAGGGAGAATAATTTCCAAACTTCTAGGAGAAAATGGCAGCTGATTTGATTTGGCTCTGAGGATTCGTAAGGATTCACATAAACTGCTTACACTGTCTGGCACATAATTCGCATTCAGTTTGTCCTGGCAATGATGATGATGAAGCTTCTTTTGGTCCACTGCTTAAGTGAACAGTCTGCAGATCGAATACAAGTAAAAACCCTGTCATTTCAAAGTCATCACTGAGATAGCTGTACTTCTTAATAGAAGTTATGTTTCGGGACTCTGAGACTGGGGGCAGCACGTGAAGTGTAAGGGGAAAGACTACTGCATCTTCTTTTTTTTTATTGTACTTTAGATGAAGGTTTACAAAACAAACTAGTTCCTTATCAAACAGTGTACACTTTGTTCTGTGACATTGGTGAACAGCCCCACCACATGTCAACACTCTCCCTTCTCAACCCTGGGTTCCCTATTACCAGCTTTCCTATTTCCTCCTGCCTTCCAGTCCCTGCCCCAGGGCTGGTGTACCCCTTCAGTCTTGTTTTTGTTCCGTGGGACTCTTCAATCTTTGGCTGAAGGTGAATCTCAGGAGTGACCTCATTACTTAGCTGAAAGGGTGTCCAGGGCTATACTCTCAGGGTTTCTCCGGTCTCTGTCAGGCCAAATGCCAGTTAAGCTAGATATTCACCGAGATCATGGCCCCCACAGCCCTCAGCCCAGCAATTCAGTTCCTCAAGGAGTTTGGATGTGTTTGTGGAGCTACCATGACCTTTCCTTGTACAGGTTGTGCTGGCTTCCTGATTATTGTATACCGTATTACCCTTCACCAAAGTTCACACTTATCTATTGTCTATTGTTTTTCTATCCCCACCCCTCCCCTAACCATCAAAGATTGTTTCTTTTTGTATGTAAACCATTTCATGAGTCCTTTTGTGATTGACTTATTTCACTCAGCATAATGTCCTCCAGATTCATCCATGTTATGAGATATTTCACAGATTGGTCATTGTTCTTTATCGTTGCATACTACTTCATTTTGTGTATGTACCACGGTTTATCCATTCATCTGTTGATGGGCATCTAGCTTGTTTCTGTCTTTTTGCTGTTGTGAACAATGATGCAGTGAACATAGGTGTGCATATGTCTGTCCGTGTGATGATTCTTGTGTCTCTAGGATATATTCCTAGGAGGGGGATTGCTGGATCTAGCTTTCTAAGAAAGTGTCGTATCGTTTTCCAATATGGTCGTATCATTTTGCATTCCCACCAGCAGTACGTAAGAGTTCCAGTCTCCCCACAGCATCTCCAACATCTGTTATTTCCTGTTTTATTGATTCGTGCCAGTAATGACGGGTGAGGTGGTACCTCATTGTGGTTTTGATTTGCATTTCTGTAATGGCTAGAGATCGTGAACATTTCCTCATGTGTCTATTGGCCATTTCAGAGTCTTCTTTGGTGAAGCATCTGTTCATTTCCTTTGCCCATTTTTTAATTGCATTATTTGTCTTTTTGTTGTAGAAGTGTTGAATTTTCTTATAGATTTTAGAGATTAGACCTTTGTCTGATTTGGAATAGCCAAAAAATTTTTTCCCAGTCTGTAGTTTCTCTCTTTTCACTCTTTCAGTGAAGTCTTTTGATGCGCATGAGTGTTTAATTTTTAGAAGATCCCAGTTATCTACTTTATCTTCTGGAGCTTGTGTGTTGGTGGTTGTGGTTTGTATCCTGTTAATGCCATCTATTAGGGCCTCTAACATTTATCCTATTTTTTCTTCTATGAACTTCATGGTTTTTGCTTTATATTTAGTTTCTTTGATCCATTTTGAGTTAGTTTTTGTATATGGTGGAGGTATGGGTCCTGTTTCCTTTTTTTTTTTTTTAATTTTTATTGTGCTTTAAGTGAAAGCTTACAAATCAAGTCAGTCTCCCCTTGTTCTGTTCAAACGACTGCTTTCTGGTCTATATACAGGCTCCTCACGAGCACAATTAAGTATTCTGGAATTCCCATTCTTCGCAATGTTATCTGTAATTTGTTATGATCCACACAGTCAAATACTTTAAATATTTTTTTTTAATTTTTATTGTGTTTTAAGTGAAAGTTTGCAAATCAAGTCAGTCTCTCACACAAGAATTTATACACACCTTGCTATATACCCCTAGTTGCTCTCCCCCAATGAGACAGCATACTCCTCTTCACCCTGTATTTCCGTGTCCGTTCAGCCAGCTTCTGCCCCCCTCTGCCTTCTCATCTCCCCTCCAGACAGGAGCTGCCCACATAGGCTCATGTGTCTGTTTGATCCAAGAAGCTCACTCCTCACCAGTATCATTTTCTATCTTATAGTCCAGTCCAATCCCTGTCTGAAGAGTTGCCATTGGAAATGATCCCTGTCTCGGGGTAACAGAAGGTCTAGGGACCATGACCTCTGGGATCCTTCTAGTCTCAGTCACACCATTAAGTCTGGTCTTTTTACAAGAATTTGAGACCTGCATCCCACTACTCTCCTGCTCCTTCAGGGATTCCCTGTTGTGTTTCCTGCCAGGGCAATCATCAGTTGTAGCTGGGTACCATCTAGTTCTTCTGGTCTCAGGCTGATGGAGTCTCTGATTTATGTGGTCCTTTCTGCCTCTCGGGCTCATACTTACCTTGTGTCTTTGGTGTTCTTCATTCTCCTTTGCTCCAGGTGGGTTGAGACCAATTGATGCATCTTAGGTGGCCGCTTGCTAACTTTTAAGACCCCACACGCCACTCTCCAAATTGGGATGAAGACCATTTTCTTAATACGTTTTGTTATGGCAATTGACCTAGGTATCTCCTGAAACCATGGTCCCCAAACCCCGGCCCCCGCTACACTGGCCTTCGAAGTGTTTGGTTTATTCAGAAAACTGCTTTTGGTTCAGTCCAGTCGTGCTGACCTCTCCTGTATTGTGTGTTGTCTTTCCCTTCACCTAAATTAGTTCTTGTCTACTATCTAAATAGTAAATACCCCTCTCCGCCCCTCCCTCCCCAGTCTCATAACCATCAAAAAATATTTTCTTCTCTATTTAAACTATTTCTTGGGTTCTTATAATAGTGGTCTCATATAATATTTGTCCTTTTGCATCTGACTAATTTCACTCACCATATTGCATTCCAGATTCCTCCATGTTATGAAATGTTTCACAGATTCATCATTGTTCTTTATCAATATGTAGTATTGCATTGGGTGAATATACTGTAATTTATCCATTCATCCATTGATGGGCACCTTGGTTGCTTCCATCTTTTTGCTATTGTAAACAGTGCTGCAGTGAACATGGGTGTGCATATATCTGATGGTGTAAAGGCTCTTATTTCTCTAAGATATATTCCAAGGAATGGGATCGCTGGATCCTATGGTAGTTCTATTTCTAAGCACCAAATGGATTTCCAAAGTGGTTGTACCATTTTGCATTCCCACCAGCAGGGTAAAAGTGATCCAGTCTCTGCACAGCCTCTCCAACATTTATTATTTTGTGTTCCTTGGGTTAATGCCAGCTTTTCTGGAGTGAGATAAAATCTCATTATAGTTTTGATTTGCGTTTCTCTAATGGCTAATGATCATGAGCATTTCCTCATGTATCTGTTAGCCACCTGAATGTCTTCTTTAGTGAAGTGTCTGTTCGTATCCTTTGCCCATTTTTCAATTGGGTTATTTGTCTTTTTGTTGTTAAGTATCATGTAGATTTTAGAGATCAGATGCTGATTGGAAATGTCATACCTAAAAACTTTTTCCCAGTCTGTAGGTAACCTTTTTGCTCTTTTGGTGAAGTCTTTGGTTAAGCATAGGTGTTTGATATTTAGGAGCTCCCAGTTATCCAGTTTCTCTTCTTGTGTTTGTGCATTTTTATTAATGTTTTTTATGCTGTTTATGCCATGTGTTAGGGCTTCTAGCATTGTCCCTATTTTTCTTCCATGACGTTTATCATTTTAGATTTTATATTTAGGTCTTTGATCCATTTTGAGCTTGTTTTTGTGCATGGTGTGAGGTATGGGTCCTGTTTCATTTTTTTGCAGGTGGATATCCAGTTATGACACCACCATTTGTTAAAGAGGCTGTCTTTTCCCCCTTTTAACTGACTTTGGGCCTCCTTGTCAAATATCAGCTGCTCATATTTGGCTGGATTTATGTTGGGGTTCTCAATTCTGATCCATTGGTCTGTATATCTGTTGTTGTACCAGTACTAGCCTGTTTTGACTAGTGTGGTGGTATAATAGGTTCTAAAATCAGCTAGTGTGAGGCCTCCCACTTTGTTCTTTTTCAGTAATGCTTTACTTATTTGGGGCCTCTTTCCCTCCCATATGAAGTTGGTGATTTGTTTCTCCATCTCATTAAAAAACATCGTTAGAATGTGGATCGGCATTGCATTGTATCTATAGATCACTTTTGGTGGAATAGACATTTTTACAATGTTAAGTCTTCCTTTCCATGAGCAAGGTATGTTTTTCCACTTGTGTAGGTCTCTTCTGGTTTCTTGCTGTAGTGTCTTGTACTTTTCTCTGTCTAGGTCTTTTACGTCTCTGGTAAGATTTATTCCTAAGTATTTTATCTTCTTGGGGGCTACTGTAAATGGTATTGACTTGGTGATTTCCTCTTCAATGTTCTTTTTGTTGGTGTAGAGAAATACAACTGATTTTTGTATGTTTATCTTATATCATGAGATTCTGTTGAACTCTTCTATTAGTTTCAGTAGTTTTCCTGAGGATTCTTTGGAGTTTTCTGTGTATAAGATCATGTCACCTGCAAATAGAGATACTTTTACTTCTTCCTTACCAATCTGGATGCCCCTTTTTCTTTTTCTAGCCTAATTGTTCTGGCTAGGATATCCAGCACAATGTTGAATAAAAGTGGTGATAAAGGGCATCCTTGTCTGGTTCCTGTTCTCAAGGAGAATGATTTCAGACTCTCTCCATTTAGGATGATGTTGGCTGTTGGCTTTGTATAAATGCCCTTTATTATGTTGAGGAATTTTCCTTCTATTCCTATTTTGCTGAGAGTTTTTATCATGAATGGGTGTTGGACTTTGTCAAATGCCTTTTCTGTGTCAACTGATAAGATCATGTGGTTCTTGTCGTTTGTTTTATTTATATGATGGATTACGTTAATTGTTTTTCTAATGTCGAACCATCCCTGCATACCTGATATGAATCCCACTTGGTCATGGTAAATTATTTTTTTGTTATGTTGTTGAATTCTTTTGTCTAGAATTTCGTTGAGGATTTTTGCATCTAAATTCATCAGGGATATAGTTCTGTAATTTTCTTTGTGATGTCTTTACCTGGTTTTGGTATCAGGGTTTTGCTGGCTTCATAGAATGTGTTTGGGAGCATTCCATCCTTTTCTATGCTCTGAAATACCTTTAGTAGTAGTGGTGTTAACTCTTCTCTGAAAGTTTGGTAGAATTCTCCAGTAAAGCCGTCCGGGCCAGGGCTTTTCTTTGTTGGGAGTTTTTTAATTACCTTTTCTGTCTCTTCTTTTGTTATGGGTTTATTTAGTTGTTCTATCTCTGTTTGTGCTAGTTTAGGTAGGTAGTGTGTTTCTAGAAATTCCTCCATTTATTCTAGGTTTTCAAATTTGTTAGGATACAATTTTTCATAGTAATCCGATATGATTCTTTTAATTTCAGTTGGATCTGTTGTGATATCGCCCATCTCATTTCTTACTCAGGTTATTTGCTTCTTCTCCTGTTTTTCTTTTGTCAGTTTGGCTAATGGTTTTTCAATTTTGTTAATTTTTTCCAAGAACCAGCTTTTGGTCTTGTTAGCTCTTTCAATTTTGTTTCTGTTCTCTATTTCATTTAATTCTGCTCTAATTTTTATTATTTGCTTTCTTCTGGTGCCTGTGGGTTTCTTTTGTTGCTCTCTTTCCATTCATTCAAGATGTAGGGATAATTCTTTAATTTTGGCCCTTCTTTTGGATGTGTGCATGTATTGATGTAAATTGACCTCTGAGCACTGCTTTTGCTGTGACCCAAAAGTTCTGATAGGAAGTGGTTTCATTCTCATTGGATTCTATGAGTTTCTTTATTCCATCCTTAATGTCTTCTATAATCCAGTCTGTTTTTGAGCAGGGTGTTGTTCAGTTTCTAAGTATTTGATTTCTTTTCTCTGCTTTTTCTGTTATTGATTTCTACTTTTATGGCCTTATGGTCAGAAAAGACACTTTGTAATATTTCGATGTTTTGGACTCTGCTAAGGCTTGCTTTATGACTTAATATGTGGTCTATTCTAGAGAATGTTCCATGTGCACTGAAAAAGAATGTATAATTGCCTGCTGTTGGGTGGAGTGTTCTGTATATGTCTTTGAGGTCTAGTTGGTTGATTGTGGCATTTAGATCTTCTGTGTGTTTATTGAGCTACTTTCTGGATGTTCTGTCCTTCACCAAAAGTGGTGTGTTGAAGACTCCTACTATTGTTGTGGAGCTGCCTATCTCACTTTTCAATGCTGTTAGAGTTTGTTTTATGTATCATGCAGCCCTGTCTTTCGGTACATAAATATTTGATATGGTTATATCCTCCTGGTATAAAAAATAGTGTCCCTCCTTATCCTTTGTGGTGGATTTAACTTTAAAGTCTATTTTGTCAGAAATGAATATTGCCACTCCTGCTCTTTTTTGATTGTTATTTGCTTAATATATATTTTTTCCATCCTTTGAGTTTTAATTTGTGTCTCTAAGTCTCAGCTGTGTCTCTTGTAGGCAGCATATAGACGGATCGTGTTTTTTTTTTTTATCCCTTCTGCCACTCTCTGTCTCTTTATTGGTGCATTTAGTCCATTTACATTCAGCAGAATTATGGATAGGCATGAGTTTAGTGCTGTCATTTTGATGTCTTTTTTTGTTCGTTGACATTTTCTTTTTCCCACTCAATTTTTTGTGCTGAGTAGTTCTGTCTTTATATATTGTTTTTTCCTCTTATTCATTGCTGGTCATTTTGTTTTTGCTGTGTCTTTATTTTTTTCTTGTATTTTATTTTGATGAGTCAGATTGTTAGTCTCCTTTGTGGATACCTTAATATTTACCCCTATTTTTCTAAGTTTAAACATAACTTTTATTTCTTTTTATCACCTTGACTTCCTCTCCATATGAAAGATCTATGACTGCACTTCTTAGTCCCTGTTTGTTGTTTTAATGTTGTTTTCTTTTACTTAATGATATCGCCGTACCCCCGTTTTGAGTGTTTTTTGTTTTTTTTTTAATCTTGATTTATTTTTGCAATTTCCCTATTTAGGTTAACATCTGTCGCTCTGTCCTGTGTTATAGTCTTGGGTTGATATCTGATATTACTGATTTTCTAACTAGAGAACTCCGTTTAGTATTTCTTGTAGTTTTGGTTTGGTTTTTATGAATTCCCTAGACTTCTGTTTATCTGGAAATGTCCTAATTTCTCCTTCATATTTGAGAGACAGTTTTGTTGAGTGTATGATTCTTGGCTGGTAATTTTTTTCCTTCAATGTTTTATATAAGTCATCCCATTGCCTTCTTGCCTGCATGGTTTCTGCCAAGTAGTCTGAGCTTGTTCTTATTGACTTTCCTTTGTAGGTGACTTTTCGTTTTTCCCTAGCTGCTCTTAAGATTCTCCCTTTATCTTTGGTTTTAGCAAGTGTGATTATAATATGTCTTGGTGATTTTCTTTTGAGACCTACCTTATGTGGAGTTTGATGAGCATCTTGGATAGATATCCTCTATTCTTTCATGATATCAGGGAAGTTTTCGGCCAACAACACTTCAACAATTCTCTCTGTATTTTCTTTTATCTGCCCCCCCACCCCCGTTCTGGTACTCCAGTCACTCGTAGTTTATTTCTCTTGACAGAATCCCACATGATTCTTAGGTTTCTTCATTTTTTTTAATTCTTTTATCTGATTTTTCTTCGAATGTATTGGTGCCAAGTGTTTTATCTTAAGTCTCACTAGTTCTGCCTTCCACTTCCTCAGTTCTGTTCTTCTGACTTTCTGTTGAGTTGTCTAATTCTGTAATTTTATTGTTAATCTTCTGAATTTCTGAATACTGTCTCTGTATGGATTCTTGCGGCTTATTAAATTTTTCAATATGCTCTTCAATAACCTTTTTAATTTCTTTAACTGCTTTATCTGTGTGTTCCTTGCCTTGTTTTGCATTTTGCCTGATCTCGTCCCTGATGTCTTGAAGAGTTCTGTATATTAATCTTTTGTATTCTGCTTCTGGTAATTCCCGAAATAAACCTTCATCCAGAAGATTCCTTGATTCTTTGTTCTGAGAGCTTGTTGAAGCTTCTTTATGTGTTTTGATATTGACTGTTGTCTCCAAGCCATTTATAAGTTGTTGTATTAGTTTATTTTATGTTTGCATACTATATCCTAGCTTCTCGATTTGTTTTGTTTTGATATGCCAAAATAGGCTGCTTGAGTGAGGCAGCTTGATTATTTTTGCCTTTCAAGCTCTAACGTCCTGTCACTAGATGGCTAGAGCTGTTACCAGGTGTATGAGCCTAGGAATCCATTCACTTTTCCAGTATGCATTTGGCTCAGGTGTCCAGGTAGTTGGTCATAAAGTGTGTGGTACAGGCACTGTCCTGCAGTCTTAAAGGGGCACAGTGATTGGTGTAGGTACAGGTATCTGGTTATCTGGTTGCAGCAGGGGGTCACTCTCCGAACAAGGCAGGGCTGACAACCATCCCCCATTGTCTGTGAGGAAAGCACATTCCTGTTCCCTAGAGCACACATGTGGGTGGGTTTTGCATGCAGACTGTGGGCACCCAGTGCTTTTGTTTGTAAAGACTGAGATGTAGCATTTATCCTTGGACTCTGTCACAAGTGTCTAGGTGACGTAGGTAGAGCTACCAGTCCTTAGGCCCCTGAGGTGGATAGGTGAGGACCAGTATAAGAGGCAAAAAGGCGTCAAACATCAAACACCTACCTCTTCCCCACACAGCTGAAGCAGTTACGGTCTGCCAACAAGGGCCTGTTCTCCTGAAAGGAGCCCACACAGGTCCATGCAGGGGGAAAGGTATTCAAAGTCTGTGCACAGTTTGTGCTTGGACAGGAGCTGCTTTTGTCTTGAGCTCCCCAGCTTAGTGGTGCTGGCAGATTATCTTTTCCCTCAATTGTGGATTTATTCCTTCTCCAAGGCCAGGAGAATGGCTCAGGGCATGCAGCAGAAGCTATCTCAGGCCCAGGGAAATCAACAGCCACTGAAGCCGGCTTGGGCCTGGGGGTGCAGTAAAATAAACGCAAGTACTTAGTTTTTGCCGAGAGTGCCATTCTTCTCTGGTTCCGGAGGTGTGAGTAGGCTGTGTGGCTCTTTGTCTCTCCCTGAGGAATCCGCATCCAGAACACTACCGCCAGCCCTGCTGTGATTGCTCCAGGGAGTGGTTCCTGAGAGTTCCCAGTGATTCAGGTCCAGGAACTCCACACTGCTTCTGAATTGTTCCTTCTCCCCCTGTCGCTCATTCCGTTTTCTAACTTTGCCTTTGATGTTCAGGGCTCCTGGCTTGTCATATATATAATCATTTCACTTGTGTTTGGGGGGTCTTTATTGTAAGAGGGATCACCAGAAGTCTGACTACTTCACCATCTTGGCCTTGCCCTTCCTGTGTCATCTTTTTTGCAGACGGACATCCAGTTTTGCAAGCACCATTCATTAAAAAGACTGTCTTTGCCTCCATTTATGGACTTTGTGCCCTTGTCGAAGATCGGGTGACCATAGATGGATTTACATCTGCATTCTCAATTCTGTTCCATTGGTCAATGTATCTGTCATTGTACCAGTACCAGGCTGCTTTGACTACTGTAACTGTGTAGTAGGTTCTGAGGTCAGGTATTTCGAATCCTCCTACTTTATTCTTCTTCAACAGTGTTTTATTTATCCAGGGCTTCTTCCCTTTCCATATAAAGTTAATAAGTTTTTTTTGTCTGTTTAAAGAATGTTGTTGGTATTTGGATCAGGATTGCATTGTATTTGTAAATCACTTTCAGTAGAATTGTTACGTTCACAATGTTGAGTCTACCTATCCATGAGCATGGTATGTTTTTCCATTTATGTAGCTCTCTTTTAGTTTCTTGCAGTAGTGTTTTGTAGTTTTCTTTGTATAGGTCTTTTACATCCCTGGTTAGAGTTCTTCCTGAGGATTTTACTTTTTTAGGGGCTATTATAAATTGTATTGTTTTCCTGATTTCCTTTTCATCATTCTCTTTATTGGTGTATAGGAATCCAACTGATTTTTGTGTGTTTATCTTGTACCCTGCTGCTCTGCTGAATCTTTCTGTTAGTTCCAGTCATTTTCTCACGGAGTCTTTTGGTTTTCTATGAATAGTATCATATCATCCTCAAATAGGGACAGTTGAACTTCTTCATTACCAATTTTGATGCTCTTTATTTCTGTTTCTTGCCTTATTGCTCTAGCTAGGACTTCCAACACAATGTTAAATAGGAATGGTGATAAAGGGCATCCTTGTCTTGTTCCTGTTCCCAAGGGGAATGTTTTCAGCCTCTCTCCATTAAGAATGATGTTTGCTGTTGGTTTTGCATATATTCCATTTATTATGTTGAGAAATTTTCTTTCTATACTTATTTTATTGAGAGTTTTTGTAGAAATGGGTGTTGGATTTTGTCCGATCCCTTTTATGCATCAATTGAGATGATCATGTGATTTTTTATTTATGTGGTGGATTACGTTGATTGATATTGTAATGTTGAGCCATCCTTGCATATACCTGGTATGAATCCTACTTGGTCGTGGTGTATTATCTTTTGATATGATGCTGAATTCTGTTGGCCAGAAGTTTGTTGAGAATGCTTGCAGCTATATTCATGAGATATAATTGGTATGTAATTTTCTTTTTTTGTGGTGGTTTTGCCTGGTTTTGGTATCAGAGTTATGCTGGCTTCATAGAATGAATTCGGTAGTATTACTTCCTTTTCTATGTTCTGAAATAGTTTGAATAGTACTGGTGTAAGCTTGTCTCTGTATGTTTGGTAGAATTCTCCAGTAAAGCTATCTGGGCCAGAGCTGTTTTTTTGTTGGGAGTTATTTGATTATGGGTCTGTTATGGGTCTGTTCAGAATTTCAACATCATTTTGTGTTAGTCTGGGTAGGTAGTGTGTTTCTAGAAATTTGTATGTTTCCTCTACATTTTCAAATTTGTTGGAACATAATTTTTCATAGTACTTTGTAATGATCCTCTTTATTTCAGTTGGGTCTGTTGTAATGTCCCCCATTTCATTTCTTATTTGGGTTGTTTGTGTCATCTTGTGTTGTTCTTTTGTCATTTTGGCCAGTGGTTTGTCGATTTCGTTGATCCTTTCAAAGAACCAACTTTTGGTTTTGTTGATTCTTTCTATAGTTTTTCTGTGTTATTTATTTTTGCTCTTATCTTTATTATTTCCTTTCTTCTGGTGGCTGTGGGCTTCTTTTGCTGTTCTCTTTCTATTTGTTCAAAATGTGTAGCTAATGTTTTGATTTTGTCCCTTTTTTCTTTTTCAATGTGTGCATCTATTGCCATAAATTGACCTCTGAGGACTGCCTTTGTTGTGTCCCAAAAGTTTTGGTATGATGTGTTTTCATTCTTATTGGATTTTAGGAATTTTTTGATTCCATCTCTGATTTCTTCTATTACCCAGTAGTTTTTAAACAGGATGACATTCAGTTTCCATGTAATTGGATTTTTTTTCCTTACTCTTCCTGCTGTTATTTCTACTTTGATGGCATTGTAGTCAGAGAAGATACTTTATATTATCTCAGTGTTTTGGATTTTGTTGAGGGTTGCTCTGTGACATAAGGTGTGGTCTATTCTGGAGAACGTTCCGTGTGTATTGCAAGAGAATGTGTACTTTGCATCTGTTGGGTGGAGTGTTCTGTATATGTCTATGAGGTCACATTTGCTGATCGACCTCTTTATCTCTTCTGTATCTTTGTTGATTTTCTTTCTAGATGTTCTGTTCTTTACCGAGAGTAGTGTGTTGAAGTCTCCTACTGTTATTGTGGAGCTGTCAGTTTCTCTTTTCAGTGCTGTTAGAGTTTGTTTTATGTATTTTGGAGTCCTGTCAGTGGGTGCTTAGGTGTTTATTGTGGTTAAGTCTTAATGATGGATCGTCCCTTTAATCATTATATAGTACCCTTTTTTGTCTTTTATGGTGAATTTTGTTTTAAAGTCTATTTTATCTGAGATTAGTGTTGCTACTCCTGGTCTTTTTTGGTAGTTATTTGCTTGATATATTTTTTCCATCCTTTGATTTTTAATATATCTGCATCTTTGTTTCTAAAGTGTTTCTCTTGTAGACAGCATATTGATATATCCTGTTTTTTATCCATTCTGTCACTCTGTCTTTTTATGGATGCATTTAGGCCGTTTACATTAAGTGTAATTACTGGTAGATGTGAATTTTTTGCTGTCATTTTGTAATGCTTTTTTTTTGTGGTGCTAATGTTTTCTTTGTTCCTCTTACTCTCCTGTGCTGAGTTCCTTTTGTTTGTGGATTTCTTTTTCATTTCTTTTGTTTTTGCAGATTTTATTTTTAGTGAGACTTTATGTTTTTCTTCTCTATTTCGATGAGTAGGTTTGTTAACTTTCTTTGTGCTTATCTTGAAATTTGTCCTTATCTCCCTAGGTTTGAACCAGTCTGTAATTACTTGGTATCACCTTGCTTTCCTCTCCTTCAGAAAGTGCTATACCTACACCATTTATTCCCTCTTTTATTGTTCTGACATTGTTGTATTTACAGAGTAATGTCTCTGGTTCCCTGTTGCAATTCTTTTGGTTTTGGCTGAGTTCTTTATCTCTTTGTTTGACACTTCAGATTCCAGGAATGATGTTTGTCTTTATTTTACTTAGTTTTTCAGGTCTTTGCTGTGCAGGGACAGTGTGGTGCTTCTGTCCATGGTGCCATGTTAGCCGGCATACTGCATCGTCTAAAAAGATCTCTGAGCCCTTCTGGACTAGCCAAAATTCCTACCTCAAGGAAGGTGTATTATGAGCAAGGGAAAGGCCAAGTCCCCTAGACAACCTGTGTTTCCTGGTCACCTGTCATCTGATTCCAAATTCTGATGTTTTCTGTGAGAAAACATCCCATTTAAGTCTATAGTGAGAACCTGACACTGCTTGCTTGAACTTGACACCAGGAATTTGGCCTCAGGTAAATAGCTGTTATGGGGACATACATAATTAAGCAGGCAAAGCCACATGGGAACAGAAATTCTTCCCAGGCTACGGATGTCAAGTGCTTCATCTGTAAGTAAAGTGTTATTGTCCAGCTGTGAAGGTGGTAATTAGTCTTCATTTTTAAAATGTTAATTTTAGTTTTAGTTCCACCTCATGGGTAAATCAATCTGGTATCTATAAGAACAGGCATTTTAAACAGAAAAATTGAATCTTTATTTACTGCCTTTTTTTTTTTAATTATTTTTATTTTCTTCTTGTTTAGAATATACCCAGCAGGACATACACCAATTCAACAGTTTCTGCACGTACTATTTAGTGACATTGGTTACATTCTTTGGTTATGCAACCATTCTCATCCTCCTTTTCCCAGTTGTTCCTCCTCCATTAATAGAAACTCACTGCCCCCTAAGATTCCTATCTAATCTTTTGAGTTGCTGCTATCAGTTTGATCCCATATATAGATGTTATTGTTGTTGTTGGGTGCTGTCGAGTCGGTTCTGACTTATAGCAACCCTATGCACAACAAAACGAAACACTGTCCAGTCCTGTGCCATCCTCACAATCGTTGTAATGCTTAAAGCCATTGTTGTAGCCACTGCGTAAATCCATGTCATTGAGGGTCTTCCTCTTTCCCGCTGACCCTTTATTTTACCAAGCACGATGTCCTTCTCCAGGGACTGATCCTTCCCGATAACATGTCCGAAGTATATGAAACATAGTCTCACCATCCTTCCTTCTCAGGAGCATTCTGGTTGTACTTCTTCCAAGACAGATTTGTTCGTTCTTTTGGCAGGCCACGGCATAGTCAATATTCTTCTCCAGCACCACAATTCAAACGTGTCAGTTCTTTGGTCTTCCTTATTCATTGTCCAGCTTTTGCATGCGTATGAGGTGATTGAAAACACCAAAGCTTGGGTCAGGCCCACCCGAGTCCTCAAGGCGACATCTTTGCTTTTCAACACTTTAAAGAGGTCTTTTGTGGCCTGTTTGCCCAATGCAATGCGTGTTTTGATTTCATGACTGCTCTTTCCGGGGGTGTTGATTGTGGATTCAAATAAAATGGAATCCTTGACAACCTCAATCTTTTCACCATTTATCGTGATGGTGCTTATTGGTCCAGTTGTGAGGATTTTTGTTTTCTTTATATTGAGGTATAATCCATACTGAAGGCTGTGGTCTTTGATCTTCATCAGTAAGTGCTTCAAGTCTTCTTCACTTTCAGTAAGTGAGGTTGTGTTATCTGCATAATGTGGCTTGTTAATGAGTCTTCCCCCAATCCTGATACCCCATTCTTCCTCATCTAGTCCAGCTTTTTGGACTATTTGCTCAGCATACAGACTGAATAGGTATGTGAAAGGATACAACTCTGATGCACACCTTTCCTGACTTTAAACCATGCAGTATCCCCTTGTTCTGTTCAAACAACTACCTCTTGACCTGTGTACAGATTCCTAATGAGTATAATTAAGTGTTTCAAACGATTTCCCATTTTCCGCAGTGTTATCCATAATTTGTTATGACCCACACATTGGAGTACCTCAGCATAGTCAATGAAACACAGGTAAACCTCTTTCTGATATTCTCTGCTTTCAGCCAGGATTCATCTGGCATCAGCAATGATATCCCTGGTTTCACATCCTCTTCTAAATCCAGTTTGAGTTTCTGGCAGTTCCCTGTTGATACACTGCTGCAGCCATTTTTGAATGATCTTCAGCAAAGTTTTGCTTGCATGTATAATATTAATGGTATTGTCCCATAATTTCCGCATTTGGTTGGATCACCTTTCTTGGGAATAGGCGTAAATATGGATCTCTTCCAGTTGGGTGGCCAGGTAGCCGTCTTCCAAATTTTTTGGCCTAGATGAGTGAGCACTTCCAGTGCTGCATCCATTTGTTGAAACATCTCAGTTGGTATTCCGTCAGTTCCTGGAGCCTTGTTTTTCACCAATGCCTTCAGTATACCTTGGACTTCTTCCTTCAGTACCATTGGTTCCTGATCATATGTTACCTCCTGAAATGGTTGAACATTGACCAATTCTTTTTGGTATAATGACTCTGTGTATTCCTTCCATCTTCTTTTGATGCTTCCAGCATCATTTAATATTTTCCCCGTAGAATCCTTCAGTGTTGCAACTCAAGGCTTGAATTTTTTCTTCAGTTCTTTCAGCTTAAGAAATGCTGAGCATGTTCTTCCCATTTGGTTTTCTATCTTCAGCACTGTGCACATATCATAGTACTTTATTTTGTCTTCTTGAGCTGTCCTTTGAAATCTTCTGTTCAGCTTTTTCTTCATCATTTTTTCCATTTCCTTTAGCTACTCAATGTTCAAGAGCAAGTTTCAGAGTCTCTTCTGACATCCATTTAGGTTTTTTCTTTCTCTCCTGTCTTTTTAGTGACCTCTTGCTTCATGTACGATGTCCTTGATGTCATTCCACAGTTTGCCTGGTCTTTGGTCATTAGTGTTCAACGCATCAAATCTGTTCTTAAGATTGTCTCTAAGTTCAGGCGGCATATACTCAAGGTTGTGCTTTGGCTCTCATGGACTTGTTTTAATTTTTTTTTAGTTTTAACTTGAACTTGTATATGAGTAATTGATGGTCTGATCTGCAGTCGGGCCCTGGCCTTGTTCTGAATGATGATATTGAGCTTTTCCAGTCTCTCTTTCCATAGATGTACTCTGTTGGATTCCTGTGTATTCCATCTGGTAAGGTCCATGTGTATAAAAAAAAAAATTTTTTTTTTTTTGTATAGACACCGTTTATATTGGTGAAAAAAGGTATTTGCAATGAAGAAGTCATTGGTCTTGCAAAATTTGATCATGTGATCTCTGGCATCATTTCTGTCACCAAGGGCATATTTCCCAGCTACCAATCCTTCTTTGTTTCCAACTTTCACATTCCAATCACCAGTAATCATCAGTGCATCCTGATTGCATGTTCGATTAATTTCAGACTGCAGAAGTTGGTAAAAATCTTCTATTTCCTCATCTTTGGCCTTAGTGATTGGTGCGTAAATTTGAATAATGGTCGAATTACCTGGTCTTCCTTGAAGGCATATGGATATTATCCTATCACTGACAGCGCTGTACTTCAGGATAGATCTTGAGATGTTCTTTTTGACGATGAATGCAATGCCATTCCTCTTCCAGTTGTCCTTCCCAGTATGGTAGACCATATGATTATCTGATTCAGAATGACCATTACTAGTCCATTTCAGCTTACTAATGAGTAGGATATCAATCTTTATGCATTCCATTTCATTTTTAATGATTTCCAATTTTCCTAGATTAATACTTCGTATATTCCAAGTTCTGATTATTAATGAATGTTTGCAGCTATTTCTTCTCATTTTGAGCAATGCCACATCAGGAGGCAGCTTTTCCCCAGTCGTATTTTGAGTGCCTTCCAACCTGAGGGGCTCATCTTCCGGCACTATGTCCGACAGTGTTCTGCTGCTGTTCATAAGGTTTTCACTGGCTAATTCTTTTCAGAAGTAGACTTCCAGGTCCTTCTTCTTAGTCTGTCTTCGTCTGGAAGCTCAGCTGAAACCTATCCACCATGGGTGACCCTGCTGGTATTTGAATACCAGTGGCATAGCTTCCAGCATCATAGGAACAGTCAAGCCCCTACAGTACGACAAACTGACAGACATGTGGGGGCATATATAGAAAGTTCTTAAAAGAGCATAATGCTGAAAGCAGACATTTTTTACTCAGCTTTAATTATTGTTAAAATGGCTTCCTCATATGTGTATCACACAAAAGTCTTGAATAATTAGAGAAACTCTGAACTAATGGGAGCATAGCAAACTCTATTACTCATTTCAGTGGCTGCTTGAGGGAATGAGGAAAGCTATAAGAATCTGTTTCATGGCACACAACAGCCTTTGCAAACAGCCTGCAGCATTCCTCTGCTTGATTGTGATGGAATGTTATTGTGAGTAATTTCCACTGCTTTTGGCTAGAATACCTTAAATACGTGGGATGTTTGGACAAAAAATAATTCCACCAGACATTTCACAGCCATCTCCTGTTTACCGTTGCCATGCTTACTGGCATTTTAAGCTTGACCTTGGAAGAGGGCTTGTGTTAGGGGGAGAGGGTAGAAGAATAGGAAAACATTTTTTTAATATTAAATGTTGTATTTTAGGAGTTTGGCAGAATATAAAATGCTTAGTTATTGCCATTAAGAGTATTTTAGAAATATAATATGCATGCAAAAACACACATGACCCACTAGATTTATTTTAGGAAGATGGAATACTCATGAGTCTACTGTTGTTCTGTTTTGCACTCTAAAATGGTGCCTGAGAAATAAATATTTTATTATGCCTGAGGTATAATCATCCTAATACAGATTTCCAAACTCTTGACTTTATAGTGTCAGATTATGAAGTGGAGAGAGTACAAAAATATTAAACTCACCATTTTACAGTTCTCTTCCTGAAGAGTGAACTTTAGAATGTGTAAGAAGCTTGCTAAAATGCAGGTTTCTGGGGCCTGCCCTAAGAACCCTGGTGGTGCAGTGGTTAAGAACCCAGCTGCTAACTGACTGGTTGGCCATTCAAACCCACCACCCTCTGTGAAGGAGAAAGGTGTGGCAGTTTGCTTCCGTAAAGATTACAGCTTTGGAAACCCTATGGGGCAGTTCTACTCTGTCCTATAGGGTTGCTATGAATTGGAATCAACTCAACAGCAATGGGTTTAGTTTTTGGTTCGGGGGCCTGCCAACTAGAGAATCTGGTTCAGTAGGTCTGGTGCACAGGGATCTTCATTTCTAACAAGCCCCAAATAATCACTGGAATAAGTGCTCCATAGAACACACTTCGAGAAATGATGTCCTGTAAGATTCATGGCCTTGTTCCTTGGGTAGTCCTTGGGAGATGTCTAGAGAAGGCTAGTATTATGCAGCAGGAAGGTTGCAGGGATCTTGGTTGTCCTTATTTCACCTTCTTGTTCTTGGTAGCTAGGATATTTTAATTGAGGTGTTTAATTTTCTAGGAGAACAGGGACGTCTCTAGATCTGTTCTCAGCTACCTGAAAACTTCTTAGACGATATAATTGCCCTTCGTTTAACCTCCCATGAACTGCCTGGAATTTCATGATGTCCTTCAGGGGAAGTTGGTAGGCAAGAGGTTTAGGCACGAAATAATCAGACCTTATTGAAAATATGCAAACCTAGAAGCCTGGACTCGACTTTCATTTATTGCTGTACCCAGGCCTCTGTGCAGTGCATTTAAAAGAATGGGGACAGGTGTTTGTTCATAAAAATAGCTGCTTCTGACTTGTATTTGTGGATCACCCCTGTCCTGGCCACCATGGGGAAGAGCAAAGGGACTTTAGAAGGATTATCTGCCCTGGAGAAGTGTAAAGTTTGCCTCTGTGTGCTATGGATTGAATTGTGTCCCCCGAAAATGTGTGTCAATTTGACTAGGCCATGATTCTCAGTATTGTGTGGTTGTCCACCATTTTGTGACCTGATGTTATTATCCTATGTATTGTAAAGCCTAACCTCTAGGATGTTGATGAGGCAAGATTAGAGGCAGTTATATTAATGAGGCAGGATTCAATCTACAGCATTAGGCTGCATCTTTTTTTTTTTTTTTAATAATTTTTATTGTGCTTTAAGTGAAAGTTTACAAATCAAGTCAGTCACACAAAAACCCATATACACCTTGCCACACACTCCCAATTACGCTCCCCCTAATGAGACAGCCTGCCCTCTCCCTCCAGTCTCTCTTTTCGTGTCCTTTTCGCCAGCTTCTAACCCCTCCACCCTCTCATCTCCCCTCTAGGCAGGAGATGCCAACTTAGTCTCAGGTGTCCACCTGATCCAAGAAGTTCACTCCTCACCAGCATCCCTCTCCAACCCATTGTCCAGTCCAATCCATGACCACCGGGGTCCTTCCAGTCTCAGTGAGACCATTAAATCTGGTCTTAGGAGAATTTGGGGTCTGCAACCCACTGCTCTCCTGCTCCCTCAGGGGTTCTCTGTTGTGTTCCCTGTCAGGGCAGTCATCGGTTGTAGCCGGGCACCATCTAGTTCTTCTGGTCTCAGGATGATGTAGTCGCTGGTTCATGTGGCCCTGTCTGTCTCTTGGGCTCGTAATCACCTTGTGTCCTTGGTGTTCTTTATTCTCCTTTGATCCAGGTGGGTTGAGACCATTTGATGCATCTTAGAGGGCTGCTTGCTAGCGTTTAAGACCCCAGACACCACTCTTCAAAGTGAGATGCAGAATGTTTTGTTAATAGATTTTATTATGCCAATTGTAGGCTGTATCTTGAGTCAATCTGTTTTGAGATGTAAAAGAGAGAGTTGAGCAGAAAGGAGAGGGACCTTCTACTGCAGTAAAGATGAGCCTGAAGTGGAGTACATCCTTTGGACCCAGGGTGCCTGTGCTGAGAAGCTCCTAGACCAGGGAAAGATTGATGACAAGAACCTTCATCCAGAGCCAACAGAGATAGCCTTCCCCTGGAACTGGCACCCTGAATTTGTACTTCTTGCCTCCTAAACTGTGAGAGAATAAATTTCTGTTTGTTAAAACCATCCACTTGCGGTATTTCTGTTATAGCAGCACTAGATAACTAATACTGTGTCTCTGAGGCCAACTCTAACTCTAAAATCCTCTCTGACACCAGCTACACATGCAGCACTTCTGAGGTCTGACCATCAGAGCCAGGGCACAGCTCACAAGTTAAAGCATAGTCCTCCAGATTGCCAAGTCTACCCATGACCTCAAATGCCAGCTGCAAGTTTGAGAGCCTCCATGACACTCTCATTTCTGATCTGTTGGCAACAAATTCAAGGGTCTCTCATTCTCCCTCAGGATGGTTTGTTCCTTAAGCTCAGAGGTCTCCAGATTCCCGCTTGGTTTTGACCTGCTGGCTCCCACTCCTCCCTCAGGTTTGAAAACCTGCCAGAATGAATCACAGAACTCAGAAAAATGCTATACTTATGATTACAGTTTTATTACAACAAAAAGAATACAAATGAAGAGTCACACAGAGTGAAGTCTGGGAGGGTTCCTAATGCAGTGCTTCCATGTCCCAAAAAGGGACGTGTCACTCTCCCAAGCATCAGTGTCTTTTATCAACTATGAAGCTCTCTGAGTGTCAGTGCCCAGAGTTTATATTGGGGTTTCCTTACATAAGCATGACTGATTGAATTATTGCCTATATGGTTAAACTCAACCTTTAGTTCCCCTTCTCTGAGGAGGGCCTTTCTGGCACAGCCAACTCCTACCCAACAAGAGTCATTTCATTAGTATAACATGTTAGATAGGTGTGATCTGGAGCCTCTCCATGAATAACAAAGACTCCAATCACTGGGAAAAAGCCAGGGGTTTAGAGATTACTTCCCAGGCACCAGGGACACAGACTAAATTCTTTGGGTAAAATTAATTATATACCCTACAGGAGCATATTACTGCAATTGAGGAAGAAAACTAAAATATATGCAATATTTTAGAGAATAAATAACAGCCAAGATGGACATTAAGACTTGGTTCCAAAATTAACTGGAAGTTTTCCACTTAGTTCAGGATTAGGGGCTTTTTAGCCAAAATCACTATGAGTCAGAATAGAGTCCATGACAACAGGTTTGGTTTGATTACAAGTTTTAGCCAAAGTCATTGAAAATTCCCAAGCTAGGGTATCTGGAAGGTCCACTCGAGACATAAGTGTTAAACTACTGGGAGAATTTACAAGAGCTCGGTGGAACAATTTGCTCGTCATCATTGTTTAAGTTCTTTAAATTACAAAATAACATGGGTTCAAGATAGCACAAAGGTGAAACGTGTAGGTGACCCACTCCCCTCCCATGTTCCCTATTCTCCCATCCCAGAATTACTAGCTTTTAACAGTTTTATAATACCCTTCCTTAATATATAAGGTGGCACAGTGGTTAAAGTGGTCGGCTGCGAACCAAAAGGTTGTTTTCTGAAAATAGACCTTGGAATAGCCTGAGCAATTAAGGTCCACTTTGTTTTCAAAAATATCCAGGCAAATAGGGGTACACAGTCCCCACACCTGGCAAACGAGCCTCAGGAAGGGAGGAGGCATAATGCAGTCATATATATTTATTCATTAGATTGGTCGTAACTATGCATTAAAGCCCCAGTCATGGTCATGCATATGCATGAGGTCCCAGTGACTGAGGGACTCTGGACTTTCTCTTTTTGAGCTTCCTGGATTGGTGAGAGTTCCATACACGGGAAAGGGTGGCATGCCCCTGGGGACAATGGAAGCCTTATGCTGTGACCTTTCCCAGACCTTGCCTGATCCAGTCTTTGCTTATATTCCTTCTGGTTATAATAAATGGGTAGCTGTAAGCATAGGTAGTCTCTGTGTGCTTTTTGAGTCATTCTAGTGAATTATCTAATCCATCAGGGGCAGTGAGAACCAACAGAGAGGCTGACGTTTGCCTATTTGGCAGGGGCTGGAAGGACAGAGTCCTAACTCATGAAGACCCAACGCTGGGTGGTTAGAGTTAGAAAAAAAGTGCCACATGGGTGGCTGGTCTCAGATAATGAAGTAGGAAAGTGGGGATATAAGTTATCTTCAGATTTTGGAAATAAGCCTTTATGTCAGTTATTATTAACATATACAAATAATAATGAAGTAGAAAATCAAGTAGAAGTTAAAACCCTCTTTATAAGGGCAACACAAATTTAAAATAACCAGTACTAACCTTTTTTTGATGTGGGTGTAATTTTTTTTTTTTTTAATCATCTGTCAGTTTGTCATACTGTGGTGGCTTTCGTGTTGCTGTGATGCTAGAAGCTATGCCACTCATCTGTCAAATACCAGCAGAGTCACCCATAGTGGACAGATTTCAGCAGAACTCCCAGACTAAGTAGACTAGGAAAAGGACCTGGTGATCTATTTTTTAAAAATTGGCCAGTATAAACCTTATGAATAGAAGCAGAACATTGTCCGATATGTGCCAGAAGATGAGCCTATCAGGTTGGAAGACACTCAGAATATGACTGTGTAAAGAGCTGCCTCCCCAAAGTACAGTTGACCTCAGTGACATAGATGGAATAAAGCTTTCAGGACCTTAATTCGCTAATGTGGCACAACTCAAAATGAGAAGAAACAGCTGCAAACATCCATTAATAATCAGAACATAGAATGTATGAAGTATGAATCTAGGAAAACTGGACGTTATAAAAAATGAAATAGAATGCTTGAAAATAGATATCCTAGGCATTAGTGATACGGGCTGATATTGACCATTTTGAATCAGAGAATCATATGGTCTACTATGCTGGGAATGACATATTGAAGAGTCACATCATGACATTCACCATCAAAAAGAACATTTCAAAATCTATCCTGAAGTACAACGCTGTCAGTGATAGGATAATATCCACATGCCTACAAGGAAGACCAGTTAATACAGCTGTTATTAAAATTTACGTACCAACCACTAATGCCAAAGATGAAGAAAATGAAGATTTTCGCCAACTTCTGCAGTCTAAAATTGATCAAACATGCAATCAAGGTGCATTGATAATTACTGATGTTTGGAATGCAGAAGCTGGAAAAAACAAGAGGAAACAGAAATTGGAAAACATGACCTTGGTAATAGAAACAATGCCGGAGATCACGTGATAGAATTTGGCAAGACCAACAACTTATTCATTTCAAATACCTTTTATCAACAACTTAAACAAGGACTATACATGCGGACCTTGCCAGATGGAATATACAGGAATCAAATTGACTGTTGTATCTGTGGAGAGAGGCAATGGAGAAGCTCCGTATCATCAGAACAAGGCCAGGGGCTGACTGCGGAACAGACCATCAATTGCTCATATGCAAGTTCAGGTTGAAGCTGAAAAGATTTACAGGAAGCCCACAAGAGCCAAAATACCACCTAGATTATATCCCACCTGAATTTAGAGACCATCTCAAGAATAGACGTGACATATTGAACACTAATGACTTATAGACCAGACAAGTTATGGGATGACATCAAGGACATCATACATGAAGAAAGCAAAGGGTCATTAAAAAGACAGGAAAAAACGAAAATGGGTGTCAGAAGAGACTCTGAAAGTTGCCCTTGAATGTAGAGCAGCTAAAGTGAATGGAAGAAATGATGAAGTAAAAGAGCTGAACAGACGATTTCAAAGGGTGACTCAAGAAGACAAAGTAAAGTATTATAATAAAATGTGCAAAGACCTGGAATTAGAAAACCGAAAGGAAAGAACATGCTTGGCATTTCTCAAGCTGAAAGAACTGAAGAAAAAATTCAAGCCTCGAGTTGCAATATTGAAGGATTCTGTGGGCAAAATATTGAATGATGCAGGAAGCATCAAAGGAATGTGGAATGAATACACAGAGTCACTGTACCAATAAAAATGGGTGAACATTTAACCATTTCAGAAGGTACCACTGCTATCGAAGGAAGAGGTTTGAGCTGCAATGAAGGCATTGCTGAAAATCAAGCCTCCAGGAATGGATGGAATACCAACTGAGATGTTTCAACATGCAGATGCAACCCTGGAAACTCTCACTTGTCTATGCCAGGAAATTTGGAAGACAGCTATTTGGCCAACCAACTGGAAGAGATCCATATTTGTGCCCATTAAAAAGAAAGGTGATCCAACGGAATGCTGAAATTATTAAACAATATCATTAATATCACACAATAATAAATGATAATTCAAAAACAGTTGCAGCAATATATTGACAGGGAACTGCCAGAAATTCAAGCCGAATTCAGAAGAGGACATGGAACAAGGGATATCGTTGCTGATGTCGGATGGATCTTGGCTGAAAGCAGAGAACACCAGCAAGATGTTTACCTGTATTTTACTGATTTTTATGCAAAAGTATTTGACTGTGGGAACCATTCGCAAAGCCAACTCTTCAGACAGGGATTGGACTGGACTATAAGATAGAAAATGATACTGGTGAGGAGTGAGCTTCTTGGATCAAGTAGACACATGAGACTATGTGGGCAGCTCCTGTGTGGAGGGGAGATGAGAAGGCGGAGGGGGGCAGAAGCTGGCTGAATGGACACGGAAATACAGGGTGAAAAGGAGGAGTATGCTGTCTCATTGGGGGAGAGCAGCTAGGAGTATATAGCAAGGTGTGTATAAATTCTTGTATGAGAGACTGACTTGATTTGCAAACTTTCACTTAAAACACAATAAAAATTAAAAAAAAATATTTAAAGTATTTGACTGTGTGGATCATAACAAATTACAGACAACATCGCGAAGATTGGGAATGCCAGAATACTTAATTGTGCTCATGGGGAGCCTGTATATAGACCAGGAGGCAGTCGTTTGAACAGAACAAGGGGATACTGTGTGGCTTAAAATCAGGAAAGGTATGCAACAGGGCTGTATCCTTTTACCATATCTACTCAATCTGTATTCTGAGCAAATAACCGGAGAAGCTGGACTTTATGAAGAAATGCAGGATCAGGATCGGAGAAAGGCTCATTAACAACCTGCAGTATATACAGATGACACAACCTTGCTTGCTGAAAGTGAAGAGGCCTTGGAGCACTTACTGATGAAGCTCAAAGACTACAGCCTTCAGTATAGGTTACACCTCAACATAAATCCATTGACATCATGTCAATTCTGGCTCATAGCAACCCTACAGGACAGAGTAGAACTGCCCTATAAGGTTTCCAATGCTTTAATCTTTAGGAGAGCAGACTGCCACATCTTTCTCCCTCGGAGCATCTGGTGGGTTCGAACCAATGACCTTTTAGTTAGCAGCCAAGCGCTTAACCACTGTACCACCAGGGCTCCTTGCACCTTAGCATAAAGAAGACAAAAATCTTCACAACTGGACCAATAAGCAGCATCATGATAAATAGACGAAATATTGACGTTGTCAAGAATTTCATTTTACTTCAATCCACAATCAGTGCCCATGGAAGCAGCAGTCAAGAAATCAAATGATGTAATACTGCATCTCACAAATCGGCTGTAAAAGACCTCTTTAAAGTGTTCAAAAGCAAAGATGTCTCTCTGAGAACTAAGGTGCACCTGACCCAAGCCGTGATATTTTCAGTTGCCTAATATGCATGCGAAAGCTGGATAATTAATAAGGAAGGCCAAAGAAGAATTGAAGCCCTTAAATTATAGTGTTGGCGAAGAATATTGAATATACCATGGACTCCAAAAGAACGAACATATCTATCTTGGAAGAAGTATAGCCAGAATGCCCCTTAGAAGCAACGGTGGCATGACTTCGTCTCAGTACTTCGGACTTGTTATCAGGAGGGCCCACTCCCTGGAGAAGAACATGATGCTTGGTGAAGTAGAGAGCGAAAAAGAGGAGGACCAGCAGTAAAATGGATTGACACAGTGGCTGCAACAAAGAGCTCGAACATAGCAACAATTTTGAGGCTAGCTCAGGACTAGGCAGTGTTACATTCTTTTGTGCATGGGGTCACTGTGAGTGGGAACCAACTCAACAATACCTAGCAATAAGAAACCCTGATATAACACTATGTGCCAGCTGGAGCCCTGGTGGTGCAGTGGTTAAGTGTTGGCCTGCTAACCAAAAGGTTGGCAGTTCGAATCCACCAGCCGCTTTTTGGAAACCTTAGGGGGCAGTTCTACTCTGTCTTATAGGATCGCTATGAGTTGGAATCGACTTGACGGCAGTGGGTTTGGTTTTTTTTATGTGCCAGGTTGGGAGAAAGATGTGGCAGTCTGCTTCTGTAAAGATTTACAGTCTTGGAAACCCTATGGGGCAGTTCTGCTCTGCCCTATAGGATCTCTATGAGTCGGAATTGACTGGAAGGCAGTGGGTGTGTGCCAGATATTGTTCTAATCACTGTACGAATTAGCTACTTACTTAACATGGAAAGTTGTTTTAAGGTACTTACCATCTGGTAGGGAGTGGACAATAGGGATTCAGTCATGGAACAGTTGTGACGATGGCATAGAACAGGGCAGTGTTCTGTCACACATAGGGTCACTGTGAGTCGGAACCGAATCAGCATCACCTTAACACCAACAAGAAACTTAGAGAGACCCTGGATGGTGCAAAGGGTTCATGCGCCCAGCAACTAATCGAAAGGTTGGAGGTTCTAGTCCACCCAGAGGCTCCTTGGGAGAAAGCCCTGGTGATCGACGTCTAAAAAGTCAGTCACTGAAAACGCTGTGGAGCTCAGTTTTGCTCTGTCGCCCAGAGGTCGCCATGAGCCAGGGTTGACTCCACAGCAGCTGGTAACTGAAGCAGAACTTCCCTCAGCAGCACAGTGGAGCGCCTGAGTTCTCCCAGCAGCAGCACGGTGGAGCGCCTGAGTTCTCCCAGCAGCAGCACGGTGGAGCGCCTGAGTTCTCCCAGCAGCAGCACGGTGGAGCGCCTGAGTTCTCCCAGCAGCAGCACGGTGGAGCGCCTGAGTTCTCCCAGCAGCAGCACGGTGGAGCGCCTGAGTTCTCCCAGCAGCAGCACGGTGGAGCGCCTGAGTTCTCCCAGCAGCAGCACGGTGGAGCGCCTGAGTTCTCCCAGCAGCAGCACGGTGGAGCGCCTGAGTTCTCCCAGCAGCAGCACGGTGGAGCGCCTGAGTTCTCCCAGCAGCAGCACGGTGGAGCGCCTGAGTTCTCCCAGCAGCAGCACGGTGGAGCGCCTGAGTTCTCCCAGCAGCAGCACGGTGGAGCGCCTGAGTTCTCCCAGCAGCAGCACGGTGGAGCGCCTGAGTTCTCCCAGCAGCAGCACGGTGGAGCGCCTGAGTTCTCCCAGCAGCAGCACGGTGGAGCGCCTGAGTTCTCCCAGCAGCAGCACGGTGGAGCGCCTGAGTTCTCCCAGCAGCAGCACGGTGGAGCGCCTGAGTTCTCCCAGCAGCAGCACGGTGGAGCGCCTGAGTTCTCCCAGCAGCAGCACGGTGGAGCGCCTGAGTTCTCTCAGCAGCAGCACGGTGGAGCGCCTGAGCGTATGTGCCTTTCAGATCAGACACGTCTCCAGGCTCCTGTGGAGAATTCTGGCCTAAACCTTCAGCTAGAACGCCCTACCTGAGGGGGCAGGGAGGTGGGGGCTCCCGGTAAGCCCCTAGGAAAGGAGCGGTTTTGTACCTCTAGCCTGCGCTTGGACTCCACACTCCCTCCAGCGGTGGGGTCCTGCACGCCTTCGCTTTTCTCTGTCGTCTCGGGAGGAGGCCCTCGGAGGCTTAGCTAGCCCTGACATTGGAATGAGGGCAGCTGCCACGTTGCCACGTTACACCCACAAGCAACAAAACAAGACCCTTACTGGGCAGCCCAGGTCTGTTGAAAATCCTGGAGCCCCCCAGGAATATTGTGTTGCTGTCCCTTTCTGCTTAAAGGCCCTCCAAGTCCAAGCGGCCAGCCCTGGGCCTCTGCCCGAGTCCGAGGCACAACAGGTTGTGGACTGGGCCTCACTGAAATGTGACCTGATAACCTCAGAGCCTGGGCATGAGGAGAGACTCCTCCCTTTACGTTTTCACCCTCTGAGCCTCCTTCTGGGCCTGTTTGGGAGGAGGATGGGCCTTCGCCTGCAAGGACTTTTCCCATATACTTCCCAGCGCCAGCACACTTCCTGAGCAGTCTTCAGGACCCTCTCCTTTGGCCTCCCCCGCCTGCTGGAGATGACTGGGGGCGGATTCCGTCATTCAGCCATTCAACAAGTGTCTGCTGATTGCCAGCTGTGTGCCAGCCACTGCTGGGGTCCAGGACACTGAAGGGAAAACCATGGTCTTGATCATAAGAAACCCACAGCCTATTTTGAGACACAGTTTCACAAGGATAAATCATATTAGCTCTGACTCATGGCAACTCCATGTGTGTCATGTGTGCGCCATAGGGTTTTCAATGGCTGAATTTTTGGAAGTAGATCACTAGACCTTTCTTTTGATGTGCCTCCGGCTGGGCTGGAACCTCCAACCTTTTGGTTAGCAACCAAGCAGGTTAACCGTTTTCACCACTCAGGAACTCCTTTACAAGGATGCTGATGTTATAATATAAGTGTGTACCGGCCATTAAGGAGCCCTGGTGGTGCAGTGGTTAAAGTGCTCAGCTACTAACTGAAAGGTTGACAATTGGAACCTGCCAGCCACTCCACGGGAGAAAGTTGTGGCAGTCTGCTTCTGTAAAGATTTACAGCCTTCGAAACCCTATGGGCCAGTTTTACAGTGTCCTAGAAGTCGGGATCAACTCGAAGGCAGTGGGACACCGGCCAGTAAGAAAAGAGAGAGAAGAGCGTCTTCTCCAGGCCGTGTGGGCACATGTGGAGGGAGGCACTGTCCACGCTCCGGGAGGCAGGTGGAACCTGGCACGTGACAGCAGCTGCCAGGCCAGAACGGCAGCCAGTGTGGAAGGGCTGCAGCCTTGGGTGTGGGCGGGGGGGCGGGGTGAGATGCTCTGAGGGGCTGCATTTTATCCTGGGGCGGTCGGAAGGCGCTGAAACATTCTGTTCACAGGAGTACTTGATAGATCTGCAGTTTTGAAAGATCACTACAGTGGGCATGTGGATAATGGACAGTAGGAGACTGGAAGAGGCAATGGCAGTGTGTGTCTGAGAAATGACGAGGGCCCGAGATAAGGCCGGCAGGTGGGTGGGCGGAGGTGGGGGAGGGCAGAGAGTCCACAGGCTTCAGTGTTCAGCTTTGAAGGTGAGAGTGTGACTTGGGTATCTGGCTTGGGAAGTAGCAGGTTTATGAGAAGAGGGCAGATTTGTGGGTTTAAGGCTGTCAGCCAGGCTTTGGACAAGTCACACTGGTGAAGCTCACTTGCTCTTCAGCAGAGTGACAGCAGTCAGCCAGCTCAGGAGGGCACTTAGTCCAGAGAGAGAGAGAGAGATAGGGTAGCATCCATGGCCTGTTAGCCTATGACTGCACCATGCAAGCCCACAGAGGTGCTTTGCTCTCGAGGCAGCCCTGTCCTCAATCCTGACCCAGCTCTGCTTTACCCACTGGTCACTCAGCTCTTGATGCCAATGGTGGCTGTGATCTCTTCTGTGGTCCCTTGAACTCTGCGTGCCCCTGGTAACTGGCCTGCAGTCTCCTCTTAGGCCTCAGCTTTCCTGCTTTTCCAGCCCCTCATACCTCCACTGGCTCAAGGGGGTGTCAGTCCTGGTTCTGTGTCCAGCCCACATCCTGTCCACAGCCTGCCATGCTGCCAGCTCACAGCTTTTACTCCAGATAATGAAGGAAGAGGCCCCAGTAATGCTGAGTTAAGGATCAGGTAGAACCATGAGCTCTTGAAAGAGAGTGAAGGAGCAGCCTGAGGGAAGAAGGGATCCAGTTAGTTGGCAATAATCTGGGTGATTACCGGGAGCCCTGCCATTCTGTGTCTAGCTTGGTGTGGAAAGTCTAAAAATAGTCTTTGCCATCACAATTGACTAGCTGTGTGTTTATACCTTGATTTGGGTGAACTGGTTTCAGTTTACCTGTTTCAATACTTAGCGCAATTCTCAGCTCATAACAGGCCCTCAATAAACACTTGTTGATAAAATGAAGGACACTCAGTGTATGCCATTGTCTCATGCAGTTGTAATTACCCAAGGCCAGTGTTGTTAGCCTTAAGCCTCATGGTCTGTGGAGGGCACCCCCTGCCCATACCTGTGACTAGAGGTGTCCCCGGGTGTCAAGATGGCTTTTCAAGAAAGCAAATCCCCCCCTTCCATAGGTTCTTCTTTCAGGTTGTGGTGCAAACGTGGCTTGGTGGACTCAAGAGTGGTTGGTCCTTCTAGTCTCCGTCCTTCTGTAGGCTCTTACTTAGAGTAAGGACCTGTGATTTCTGTCACATCCAGCAGCCTAGGAAGGGGCGGGAGGGGAGGCGTTTTACGTTTCTGGTACCTTCCTCTGCCCCACTCCAGCCTGGATTCCAGTGTACTTGACAATTTGACAATATTCTGAACCCCGTATCTTCTTTGTCTGTGGAGTTGAAACAGCAACCTCCGGGGCCAGGTGGGTAGTTGTGTTGTTAGTGCCCATGGTCATTGTGAGCAGACCCGATGGGCTGAGGTCAGACCCGCCTACACCTCTGATTAGCCGGGTCATCTCAGGCAAGCTGTTTAATAAGACTCCTTTATAAACATGGAAGAAGTCTGCAGGGGCATGTTCTGATCTTTCCATTTTAAGGTCCTGTGTTGTGGACTATGAAAGTAACTGTCCCCTCTCTGTTACTGTTTCCTCAGGACGGATGTTTTGGACTCTGTCTCAAGTGACTCCTTTGTTCCCACTTTAATGCTAGTAAAACGTATTCTGCTCCTCTTTGCTCCCATCCTTGGGCTGATGAGAGGGGCTGAGAAAGTGTTTAATGTGTGTGCAATTTTCTCTGCTCTGAGGACTCTGCAGCTTCCTTGATTGCCAGGCACTCCCCACCCCCAATAGAGATTAGCAGGCTAGCACCTGTCTTAGCTGCCCTACATTTGGGCAAATCAGAGCCCCACCCTTCTAATGGATGGCTTGATAAGGACTGCCTGGAAGACAGAGAAAGTAAGGTGCACACCAAACTAAACAAAATAAGAGGCCCTTTTCAAGAATGTTTCAAATGTGAAACTTATTGCCACCAAAAAACCTAAGAATCATCCCTGCGAGAGGCTCGTCTGTTAGAAACAATAAAGAGGGCAGACACAGAGCCGTCGTTTCTCCTCGCGCACCTTCAGTCAGGATGGTGATGGAAGCACAGATTCCAGTTAACACGTCTTAGGAGACCTCTTTTCTCTCTGGTTTTAATCCCGAGACAATTGCCTTTAATATGGTCGGCTCTAGTTAGACTGTTTTCCAGCTAGTTCCTGAAAAGTCCTCCTCTCATATGATCGGGGGTCCCTAAAGGATTTAAACACCAGTGTAGAATCCCTCTGCTAACTAAGTTGGTTAGAAGCATTTATGAGGCACTTGAAATGGGTGGAGGAGAAGGAATCTTCACTCCCTCTTCCCACCTTTGATTTCATATCTGCCCTTTTTCTTCTCTTGTAGCCGTCCTCCTGGTGAGGAATCCTCCTGGTGAGGAATCCTCCTGGTGAGGAATCCTCCTGGTGAGGAATCCTCCTGGTGAGGAATCCTCCTGGTGAGGAATCCTCCTGGTGAGGAATCCTCCTGGTGAGGAATCCTCCTGGTGAGGAATCCTCCTGGTGAGGAATCCTCCTGGTGAGGAATCCTCCTGGTGAGGAATCCTCCTGGTGAGGAATCCTCCTGGTGAGGAATCCTCCTGGTGAGGAATCCTCCTGGTGAGGAATCCTCCTGGTGAGGAATCCTCCTGGTGAGGAATCCTCCTGGTGAGGAGCTCTGGGTGACTCTAATGGCTTGGGCTCGACTACTAACCTGAAAGGTCGGTCGTTCAAACCTACCCCGCAGTGGTGCAGAGGAAAGCCCCGGTGATCTGCTTCCGTAAAGGTTACAGCTAAGAAACCGTACGGCTCATAGTTCTACCCTGTAACCCATGGGGTCACGGGGAGTCAGAGTTGTGTAAGAAATCTGTGTGGATCAGAGTTCTACCCTGTAACCCATGGGGTCATGGGGAGTCAGAGTTGACTCAACAGCAGTGGGCTTTTTCTTGTTGTTGTTTTATCCTCCTGCTCCAGGATTACAGTATCTTTTGCCTGTAGCATTAGAAGAGCTTCCAAGTTCCTGCCTTTTTCACCCTACCCCTCCCTAGTCCATTTTGTGCAAAGTGTCTTCCTAGAGTGTGGAGCTCACCCTGTCCCTCTCCTGTTCTTCAGTGGTCACTGGGTGCAGGACAGGCTTTGTGTGTGTCCTGCTACTTCCTGCAGACCCTCACCCTCTAAGCTCCAGGCTGACCTTCCCTCCAGCAGACACCACATTCATTTTCAAGTCCACGGTCACACTCAAGGCAGTGTCTGGTGCAGAATCAACTTTTAATGCTCTCTGGGACTAGAAGCCTTTGCCCAGGCTGTTTCCTGGTGTCGAATGCCCTTCCATCACAGATTCTTGTCCGTGGTCCGTCTTTCCTGTTTGACACACTTGAGTCAACCTCCTCAGGGTGTCTTCCTGAGTCCTGTTGGTCAAAATGCATCACTTTCAGCAGTTTGAATCCACCAGCCACTCCTTGGAAACCCTCTGGAGCAGCTCTACTCTGTCTTATACGGTTGCTATGAGTCAGACTCAACTTGGCAGCAGTGGGTTTGGTCCTCCTGAAGCACTTTATTATTTACATATTGCAAATGTTGCAAGGCTGTGGATGAGAATGACCATGGATGTGTTTGTCTTTGCCCTAAAATGTAGGTTCCAGAAGACAGGGACTATTGTTTTCCCTAGCACCTAAAAGAGGGTCTGGGATACAGTAGCTGCTCAGTAAAAATGTGAATAAATGAGTAAACATCCAGAGAATAGGAACTTGTCTTTTTTGTCTTTGGATCCACCACAGCATCTTCACATTGAAGATTTATGAGTAAATATTTCTTAGACTGTTCATTCCGATGGAGTTCATGTCCTAAAACCTCCACAGGAACAAGGTGTTAAAGCTGAGAGCCCAGTGTACCATGCTGCCTCGTAGCCGTTGGAGCTACAACCACGTTCACCTCCAGACTTCCGAGTCATGTTGCCTGGTCTGTCAGAATATTTCTCTGATTTGGAAGAGATGATATGTTAAAAGTCTTACTTACAAAAGCACACACACAAAACAGTTTTTTAGAAAATTGAGTCATCATTAGGAAAAAAAAAGGAAAAAATTTGAAATCAAGCCAAACCATGAAAGCTAGAAGCCCTGGTGGTGCAGTGGTTGAGAGCTATGGCTGCTAATCAAAAGGTAGGCAGTTCAAATCCACCAGGGGCTCCTTGGAAACCGTATGGGGCATTTCTGCTCTGTCCTGTAAGGTTGCTATGAGTCAGAATTGAGTCGATGGCAACGGGTTTGGTTTTTAGAGTACATAATGCCATACTCATCATCATTTTTCCTCCTGTTCTGGAATCCCTCCTTCTGTGGGCCCGGGGAACACTGTTTTATATATGCACGTCTTGTTTTCGCAGAGGTCGCAAACTTTAAAAGGTCCCACCTGTTCTAGGTTTTTAATAACTTGCTGAGTGCATGAGTCCTTTTTATTGTACAGGAGCAATAAAGGAGCTGATTCCCCAGGGACCTGTTATTCAGTTTGCTTTAGGTGTTTGTATTTGTCAAAGGAGCACTAATCTCTGCATGGGTTTGATGTCTTTTTCAGAGAGGTTCCCTTGAAGGATGCTAAGGAGTACGCGGAGTCCATAGGGGCCATTGTGGTGGAGACAAGTGCAAAGAACGCGATCAACATTGAGGAGCTCTTTCAAGGAATCAGTAAGTACCTGCAGTTGTGTTTTCAGGTTAGCGTGTATGTTTACATTCTGGAAGTTCAAGGATAAAACTGTGGAGCTCTGAAATATAACTTTTTCTCAGTGCAGAGGTGTCTGATGCAATGGATATAAAATCCACAACTACGCGCTTCATGATACTGACTCCTGTTGTGCCAGCCTGTTCTAGATGTCCCTAGCTCTGTACGTCAGCTAGGTGATTCTGTGTGTTGTGAATTAAAATGAAGTTGCAAGATAAAGTTTATTTTAATTAAAAGTTATGCATTTCATAATGGTTTATGTTAATATGTTGAGGTGAGGAGAAATAAAATCGTCAATGTTGAAGTGTAGAAAACTGATGTCACCCTTAAACTGGATGACTGTAGAAAAACGAAATAAGAGAGCTGTTAGTAATTTCTTCTGCCTGATAAATTGTCAACAAAAAATAGCATCTCCAACCCGTGTGTTCTGAAATTGGAAATTGGGTGGAGAATTCATTTGTAAAGATTTTCAGTTTTGGTAACCTATAGGGTCACTCTGAGTTGGAATTGACTCAATGGCAATGGGTTTTTAATGGATGGTGAGAGTCTCTGGGTGGTGCAAATGGTTACTGTACTTAGCTATTAACCAAAAGGTTGGCCATTTCATTCCACCCAGGGGTGCCTCGGAAGAAAGGCCTGGCAACCTAATTCTGAAAAATCAGCTGTTGAAAAGCTTATGGAGCACAGTTCTACTCTGACACACATGGGGTCACCATGACTCAGAGTCGACTCCATAGCAGCTGGTTTTTGGCTACTAGACACTGGGAGTCCCTTCTTAGTTCTGGGTCGTGTCACGCTCCACATTCTTTACACTGGTGCTCCACAAGAAGTCTTTATCAAAGAGCTGCCTCTCAGCTGAGGACCCCACTAACACATCTATCTGCAGCCTGTGAGGCTTCAAAAGGGTCAGATTTTACCTTCACAAGTTCTCCTGTAAGACGTTCTGTGAGGCAGAGCCCTCAGGAAACCCTAGTCAGAGCATAACTTAGAATGCTGCAGAAAGTACAGCATTTGGTTAAGTGCTAGAACTCAGAGCCCTTGGGTGCCCACATTAGGAAAAGTTGAGCACCTAAACAGTTAGCAATTGTTTTCAAATCTCTTGGCTCCTGACGATTCCAGAAGGGTTTGATCTTTCCTGTGCCTGAAATCTTTGTTGGCAGAGCTCTTGGAGCCAAAGGACAGGCCCTTCCCAGAACAGACCTGACTTCCCTTCAACTGCTTTGGGTTCTTTACTTTAGACTCTTAGAGCCCACCACAGAGCATTTCTTGTTTGTTTTGGCTGAAGGAGAATCTACTGGAGACGGAAACTTGGACCAGACTTATTCTACTCTGCAGACACGTAGGAAGCCAGGCATCTCTCGGCTTCGTGTGGAAAAAATGAGGGTCATTTCTTGGGAGGGCTCCCCGTCTGTGAGGCCTTGGGCAGGCTCAGAGCGCTGGGGAGTGGGAGTGATTCACTCCTCAGCCCCTGCTCTACTTGGGGTGGCCTGCAGCAGTTAGAAAAAAATAAGTGTTTTTGCTTAAAGCACCTGGGTAATTATGGCCTCAGAGTAATTAGATCACCTATATCCCCTCACCTTCTAGGTCAAATAAACCGTTGTTTCTGTTTTTCTTGTGCTTAACAAAGAAAGCCTGTGGACACAGCCCGTGGCCACCCCTGTATCTACACAGACGCTCACAAGCTCTCTCCTCTTTACTGCTTTGGGTGAATCTCTTCAAAATGGAGTTTTGTAGGCTAATTAGAGGTTAACTGAAAACACAATACCAAGAACACCCAGCAGCATTGTGGCAGACTTTTTTTTTTCCTTGTTCCTCCTTGTGTTACATGTCTGCCTCTCTGAGCTTAAAATAGACATAGATCCTGCTGACACCTCGCTTCCCACAGCCGTGCTCCGGAGACTCGTAGGCCAGGGAGAAGACACGCACTATAAAGTCAAGAGTGAGCAGTGAGAGTCAGAGCCCTTTTAAAACACTTTCGTATACAAGAGAGACGGATGCTGACCTGGGTGAAGAGGCAGGCGTTTCTCTTACATCCCAGAACGTCCTTATAAACCAGAAACGGGCCAGCTGTGCATTCTGAACATGAGCTAATGTATTTGCCAACTGGAAATTGTTTACCAAAATACGTATTTTTTAAACACCAAAGCTACCCTGTACAAGATGTCAGTGCAGCTGAATTTTGGAAGGTCCGTATATAACGTACCATCCTTTGATGGTACCCTTCCAGATACTCCTTTCAAAATCACATCTTCGGGCCTACTTTCAGCCATTGCAAATAGTTGATTCTCTTCCATGCGTTTCTACCCAGGGTTTGTTTATTCTTCTTTCTTGGTTCCTTATGCCTTTAATTTGAACATGAAGGTTTCCTCTTAGAGTTAACAATACAAGAAGGAAAATTCTTGGCCAAGATAATATTTGTATATTTGATTTTTTTAATCGTTGTATGAAAACACAAAGAATATTTTGTGCTGTTTACATATTTCAGTGTTAAAAAAAAAAGTCCTGATGGTCTTCCATATGGAGCTGCTCTGTCTGCCTGTCCCTGTGAGTTGTGACTGGAAAGACAGGGTAACAGAGCTGTGCTTTCAGCATTGCTCCTTGGCAGGTTTTGCCTGATTCGCCCCATGGTGTATTTGCTCACTGTGGTCCCACTGCGATGCTCCGAGCTTCCTCCCTGCAAACCTCAACTCCTCCGTGGTTCAGTCTATTTAGGTCCCCTTCCTTTGTGAAGTCTTCATCTGCTCCAGCTTTCGCCGATAGTTTCTGTCTTGGCCTTTAATTTGAGGATACTTGTGGTCTGTGCCATCATTTTGATATTTGGACACATTTTATCTTTAACTGATTCTCCAGGCGTTTCAGGTATGTATCTGTCTTCTAGTGAGACTGTGTATTCTCCGGGAGCAGATGTTTTATTCGTTTATATTCCCCACAAAGCTCAGACTAGTAAATAGTATAGCGCTAACTTCAGGTTTTTTGATTTGGATCTTCATCCTTGTCATCATATTCCAGGAGATGATATTTCACAGGGTTCACTAGATCAAGGGAAATGTAGTTACTTCTTTATGGGGGCTTAAGATTGAATACCAACAAGGTTGGACAAGCCTGGTTCCCATTTATTCAGCAAATGTGTACTGTGCTCTTTTATGTGTCAGGGTGTATCCTGGGGAACAAAACAAACTGAAAACGGAGTAGGGGAACCAGGCTTTATACAGACAGTCACATAGCTGTATAATTACAATCAAAGGAAAAGAACAGGCCTAAGGTATAAGGTATAAGAACAGGTGGAGATTTAGACTGGGTGGGGAAGGCCTCCCCAAGGAAATGATTTTCAACTGGACCTGAAATATGAGAAGAGGCTATAGAAGAGCCATCAGGCAGACTGAATAATGTGAGCCAGGTCCCTGGGGCAGGAAATAGCGGGGTACATTGAAAGATGAGAAGGCAGCCAGTGGTGGGGGTCAGGAGCTCTGGGGAGAGCGGTGGGCGATAAGATGGGAGACGTGGGCTTGAGCCAGGCCTTGTGATGGAAAGGAAGGGGTGATATTATGACGACAATTGGACATTCCTCAGGGATACAGCATATCCAGTTTACACACCAGTCACCCTTGGCGAATGTATGGGAGAAGGACAGTTGGAAATGACTCAAGCAGTTAGGAAACCATTGCAGTAATGGAGGAGAGAGTCTGCTTAGACTGGGGTGGAAAGAAGCAATCTTTTGGCTGAAGAACCCACAACATTGGGTTGTGACCCCATGTGTGCAGAGTAGAACTGTTCCATACAGTTTTCAAGGCTGTAACTTTTTGTTTCTTGTTGTTGTTTTTTGTTTATTGTGCTTTAGGTGAAAATTTACAGAGGAAATTAGTTTCTCATTAAACAGTTAATACACAAATTGTTTTGAGACATGGGTTGCCTTGATGTGTCAACACTCTCCCCTTCTCCATCCCAGGTTTCCTGTTTCCATTCATCCAGTTTTCATGTCCCTTCCTGCCTTCTCATCTTTGCTTTTGGGGCGGTGTACCCGTTAGTTTTGTAGACATGATTGAACTACGAAGCACATTCCTCACGTGTGTTAATGTTGGTCTAATCTTTGGCTGAAGGGGGAACCTCAGGAGTGGTTTTAATACTGAGTTAAAAGGGTGTCTGAGGCCATACTCTCAGGGTTTCTCTAGTTTTTGACAGACTAGCAAGCCTAGTCTTTGTGTGTGTGTGTGAATTTGAATTTTGTTCTACATTTTTCTCCCACTCTGTCCAGGACCTTCTCTTGTGATCCCTGCCAGAGCAGTCGGCTGTGGTAACCAGGCACCAACTAGTTGTTCTGGGCTCAGTCCGGTGGAGATTGTGGAAGGTTATGACATTTTGGAAGCAGATCATTAGGCCTGTCTTCCCAGGTGCCTCCTTTCGGCTAGTAGTGGAGCACTTAACCATTTGCGCCACCCAGGGACTCCTCAACACTGGGTAATGGGTTGGCTATGGGGACTGAGGAAGAAGGCGGTGCCAGTAACCTCTCCCAGCTTTGGGGACCATGGTCCTGTGGCCTGATCTGGGGAAGGTTGGCACAGGAGCAAGTTCTTTTGGGGATAGATTTGTGAGCCAATCAGACTCGATCCTGGATTGCGAGGACATGTGGTTTGGTTTGAGTATCTTAATTATTCAACTCAAATACCTGGGGTCTTTGTTGTTGTTGTTCTCACTCAGTCCTGAGGGCAGAGAGGTGGGGCTTCAGGCTCACCAGAAAAATGTCGGCATCGGGATGAGGACTTGGCCAAACAGCTGTGCTTCTCCTGCAGTTAATTTGGATGTTGACTGCAGAGAAGATGAATAGAAGGCTTTTCTCCTGAAAATCATACTTGGGGGCATTGTAGACATTAAACTAGAGTTTTTTGTTTGTTGTTAGTTTGAGAATAAGGTGACAGGTATTTGTTTTAAAAGTGGATATAACTAGAGGTGCAAGCATATTGGTTGGAAAAATCAGAACAGGTTGTTAATACAAGAGACGAGAAGCTCGGACTTGTGGGCGGTGGTCATGCCTCGTTCTACAGCCGTTGCTTTCACAGGACTGTTAGCTCCTCAGTCCACCAGGTTCTTTAAATTCCCTAGAGAGTTACTCTTGCTTCTTTTTGGTTTACAGCAGGTTAAAGAAATTTAAAAATGAAACAAAAATGTGTACAAACTAGACAGTTAGTGTAGAGAGCTGTCAAATGAAGGTAAGTTTAGCAGTTTGTTGTTGCTGTCAGTTGCCACTGAGTCAGCCCCATTGAGTCAGCCCCAACTCATAGCAACCTTATGTTGCCCGGTCCTGTGCCATTTTCATGATCATCAATAGGTGCGAGCTGATTGTGCAGCTGGGGGACAGGGAAGGATAAAGAAACAGCCTGTTTTCTTTTCACTTTCATTACCACTAAAAAAGTTAATTTAGCAAATGCAAAAGAGGAGATAACTGTGAAATGAGGTGGTTTCAGAGTATGGGCAAATTGGATAGCAGAAGCTCTAAACATGTGTATCCTTTGAGCCCGCAATCCCTAAGGAAGAAGCTGGACTCTATGAAGAAGAACACGGCAGCAGGATTGGAGGAAGATGCATTAACAACCTCCCGTATGCAGGTGACACAGCCTGGTTTGCTGAAGAGGACTTGAAGCACTCACTGATGAAGATCAAAGACCACAGCCTTCAGTATGGATTACACCTCAACATAAAGAAAACAAAAATCCTCACGACTGGACCAGTAAGCAACATCACGATAAACAGAGAAAAAGTTGAACTTGTCAAGAATTTCATTTTACTTGGATCCACAATCAATGCCTATGGAAGCAACAGTCAAGAAATCAAACGATGAATTGCATTGGGCAAATCGGCTGCAAAAGTCCTCTTTAAAGCAAAGATGTCACCTTGAAGGCTAAGGTATGCCTAACCCAAACCATGGTGTTTTCAATCACCTCATACGCATGCAGAAGCTGGACAATGAATAAGGAGGACCAAAGAAGAACTGACGCCTTTGAATTGTGGTGTTTGCGAAGACTATTGAATATACCAGGGGCTGTCGAAAGAACAAACAGATCTGTCTTAGAAGAAGTACAACCAGAATGCTCCTTAGAAGCAAGGATGGCGAGACTGCGTCTCACATTCTTTGGACATGTTGTCAGGAGGGATCAGTCCCTGGAGACGGACATCATGCTTGGTAGAGGGTCAGTGGAAAAGAGGAAGACCCTCAGTGAAATGGATTGACACAGTGGTTGTAACAATGGGCTCAAGCATAACAATGGTTGTGAGTTTGATGCAAGACCAGGTGGTGTTTCATTCTGTTGTACATAGGATCACTTTGATTTGAAACCACCTCGAAGGCACCTAACAACAACAGTAACAAACGTGTGTATCCTTTGAGCCAGCAATCCCTGTGGAAGGAATTGGTCAGGGGTGCAAATTTAGTGATAATAGTACTTAATATGTCATTGTTAGTTGCCATTGAGTCGATTCTGACTCATGGCGACCCCATGTGTACAGAGTAGAACTGCTCCATAGATTTTCCCAGGCTGTGACCTTTCGGAAGCAGATTGCCAGGCCTGTCTTCCACAGTGCCTCTGGGTGGGTTTGAACTGCCAACCTTTCAGCTAGTAGTCAAGTGCCTAACTGTTTGTGCCACTCAGGAACATTTAACATGTAGTGAGCTCTCATTCTGTGCCATGTTGTAATTGCTTGACTATATATTAGCTCATTAATGCACTGTCATCATTCCTATTTTCTGACTCACGGTGACCCCACATGTGTCAGAGTAGAGCTGCATTCCCTTGGGTTTTCAAGGCTGTGACCTTTCAGAAGCACACTGCCAGGCCTTTCTTCCAAGGCGCCTCTGAGGGGGTTCAAACCACGCACCTTTTAGTTAGTAGTGCAGCACTTAAACACTGATGTTTACCCGGGGACTCACTGTCATTACTATTTTACATAGGAGGAAATTGAGGCTTGGGGAGGTTTGTAACTTGCTTTGATTCCTTAGCTAATAGGTTATAGGCCAGCACGAGAAGGCCGGCAGGTGGCCACAGAGCCTGTGGGCCCGACTTGTAGTTTGTATTAGTTGTTGTTGCATAAGCCGGTTAATGGTAACATTGTTCATGTCAGTGAAAAACAGGAAATGACTTGACTGTCCAAAGATTGAGAAACAGTTTTAACACAGTCATGGAACTAGTGATTAAAAACGATTTAAGTCTGTATTTACTGACATTAAAACAAATTGTTGCATGTGAAACAGAAGTTACAGAGCAGTATGTATTATATAATATCTTGATTTCATAAAATAGGAATTGTATATTCTATATACCTACCAGAGCCACTGCCGTCGCATCAGTTCTGACTCACAGTGGCCCTATAGGACAGAGTAGAACTGCCGCACAGGGTTTCCTAGGCTGTAAATCTTTACAGAAGCAGACGGCCACATCTTTCTACCGTGGAGCAGCTAGAGGGTTGGAACCACCAGCCTTTCAGTTGGCAGCTGAGTGCTTTACCTGCTATGTTGCCAGGGCGCCTTCCTTGTATATTGTATATATTATAGTAAAAAAAAATCTTTCTGGGACAATATTGGAAAAATTCACATTAAAATGTTAGCAGTGGTTGTTTTGTGTGGGAGATTCCAGACAATTTTTTAAAAATCTTATTATGGAAAATTCAAACATACACAAGTAAACGTAATGATGCAATGGACCATCGTGTGCCCGCACCAGGTTTGTTTTGTTCCTATCACGTTCTCCTGCCTACGTTACATCAGAGAGCATCTCACACATCTTATCACTTCATCTGTAAACATTTTTAGTATGTATCTGTTTTATATAATGACAACTACGTTATCACATTAATAACCATAATGCTGTTATCATATTAATTACTTTTTTTTTATCATCAAATATCCAGTCAGTGTTCATGTTTCCAAAAATCTCATGATTTTTATAAATTGCATTTTATGGTTTGTTTGGATCAGGACCCAAATAAATTCCACATTTCATGATGAGTTGATATGGCTTTTAAGCCTCTCTTAAGTGATGATGGGAGCCCTGGTGACCCAGTGGTTAAGAGCTCGGCTGCTAACTAAAAGGTCTGCAGTTGGAATCCACCAGCCGCTCCTTGGAAACCCTACGGGGCAGCTCTCCTTTGTCCTGCAGGGTTGCTATGAGTCAGAACTGGCTTGATGATGGCACGTTTGGTTTGGTTTTGGTAAGCGATAGGCTCCCTCTCCATTCCTCTTTTTTCAAGCAATTTATTTATTGAATAAATTTGATTGATTGTCCTGCAGAGCTTCCCGCAGTGTGTATTTTACTGCTTGCTTTTCCTTCGTATAATTTAATACGTTGTCCTGTGTACACACTGTAAATTGGTAGTTGTACCCATAAAACCAAAAAACCACACCTAGTGCTGTCGAGTCGATTCTGACTCATAGCGACCTTAAGGGGTAGAACTGCCCCATAGAGTTTCCAAGGAGCGCCTGGCGGATTCGAACTGCCGACCCTTTGGTTAGCATTTAACCACCACACCACCAGGGTTTGCATTGTACCTATAGGCTTGGTCAGATTTGGGTTCAGTTTTTGTGGGGCAAGAATGCTTCACAGTTGGCATTGTGATACTCCTTTATGATGTTAGTAGCCACTGATGCTCGGTACTTAGATTCATTATTTAAATTTTACACTGATGTATTTTTTATCTTTTCGTAATGATCATGTATATATACAATAAAGTTAGGTTTATTAAGTTATAAGGAACATACAGTAAAATTCACTCCTCTTTAGTATATACAGCTTGATGGGTTTTTTTTTTTTTTTACAATTTTATTGAGGTTTATTTCAGATATGATCCTGCACACTTAAAAGTGTTCAATTTGATTAGTTTCAATTAACATAAAACCGTCAAACCTGCACCAGAATCGAGATAACAAAAATTTGTCACCCACAAAGTTTTGCTGCGCTCCTTTGCAATTCTCCCCTCCCTCTACTGCCATCCCAAGGCAATTACTCATCTGCTTTCTTTAACTATCAATTAGTTGGCATTTTCTAGAATTTTTTAAAAATAATTTTTATTGTGCTTTAAGTGAAAGTTTACAAATCAAGTCAGTCTCTCACATATAAGCTTATATACACCTTACCCCATACTCCCACTTACTCCCCCCATAATGAGTCAGCCCGCTCCATCCTTCCAGTCTCTCCTTTCATGACAGTTTTGCCAGTTTCTAACCCTCTCTACCCTCCCATCTCCCCTCCAGACAGGAGACACCAACACAGTCTCAAGTGTCCACCTGATACAAGCAGCTCACTCTTCATCAGCATCTCTCCCCAACCCATTGTCCAGTCCCTTCCATGTCTGATGAGTTGTCTTTGGGAATGGTTCCTGTCCTGGGCCAAAAGAAGGTTTGGGGACCATGACCGCCGGGATTCTTCTAGTCTCAGTCAGACCAATAATTCTGGTCTTTTTATGAGAATTTGGAGTCTGCATCCCACTGTTCTCCTGCTCTCTCAGGGGTTCTCTGTTGTGCTCCCTGTCAGGGCAGTCATCGGTTGTGGCCAGGCACCATCTAGTTCTTCTGGTCTCAGGATGATGTAAGTCTCTGGTTCATGTGGCCCTTTCTGTCTCTTGGGCTCATAGTTATCGTGTGACCTTGGTGTTCTTCATTCTCCTTTGATCCAGGTGGGTTGAGACCAATTGATGCATCTTAGATGGCCGCTTGTTAGTGTTTAAGACCCCAGACGCCACACTTCAGAGTGGGACGCAGAATGTTTTCTTAATAGAATTATTTTGCCAATTGACTTAGAAGTCCCCTTAAGCCATAGTCCCCAAACCCCCGCCCTTGCTCCGCTGACCTTCGAAGCATTCAGTTTATCCAGGAAACTTCTTTGCTTTTGGTCCAGTCCAGTTGAGCTGACCTTCCCTGTATTGAGTATTGTCCTTCCCTTCACCTAAAGGAGTTCTTACCTACTAACTAATCAGTAAATAACCCTCTCCCACCCTCCTTCCCTCCCCGCCTCGTAACCACAAAAGTATGTGTTCTTCTCAGTTTATACTATTTCTCAAGATCTTATCATAGTGGTCTTATACAATATTTGTCCTTTTGCATCTAACTAATTTCACTCAGCATAATGCCTTCCAGGTTCCTCCATGTTATGAAATGTTTCACAGATTCGTCATTGTTCTTTATCGATGCGTAGTATTCCATTGTGTGAATATACCACAATTTATTTAACCATTTATCCGTTGATGTACACCTTGGTTGCTTCCAGCTATTTGCTATTGTAAACAGAGCTGCAATAAACATGGATGTGCATATATCTGTTCGTGTAAAGGCTCTTATTTCTCTAGGGTATATTCCAAGGAGTGGGATTTCTGGGTTGTATGGTAGTTCTATTTCTAACTTTTTAAGAAAACACCAGATGGATTTCCAAAGTGGTTGTACCATTTTACATTCCCACCAGCACTGTATAAGAGTTTCAATCTCTCTGCAGCCTCTCCAACATTTATTATTTTATGTTTTTTGGATTAATACCAGCCTTGTTGGAGTGAGATGGAATCTCATCGTAGCTTTAATTTGCATTTCTCTAATGGCTAATGATTGAAAGCATTTTCTCATGTATCTGTCAGCTGCCTGAATATCTTCTTTAGTGAAGTGCGTGTTCATATCCTTTGCCCACTTTTTGATTGGGGTGTTTGTCTTTTTGTGGTTGAGTTTTAACAGAATCATATAGATTTTAGAGATCAGGCGCTGGTAGGAGATGTCATAGCTGAAAATTCTTTCCAAATCTGTAGGTGGTCTTTTTACTCTTTTGGTGAAGTCTTTAGATGAGCATAGGTGTTTGATTTTTAGGAGCTCCCAGTTATCTGGTTTTTCTTCGTCTTTTTTGGTGATGTTTTGTATTCTGTTTATGCCTTGTGTTAGGGCTCCTAGGGTTGTCCCTATTTTTTCTTCCATGATCTTTATCGTTTTAGTCTTTATGTTTAGGTTTTTGATCCACTTGGAGTTAGTTTTTGGGCATGGTGTGAGGTATAGGTCCTGTTTCATTTTTTTGCAAATGGATATCCAGTTATGCCAGCACCATTTGTTAAAAACACCATCTTTTCCCCAATTAACTGACACTGGGCCTTTGTCAAATATCAGCTGCTCTTATGTGGATGGAGTTATATCTGGGCTCTCAATTCTGTTCCATTGGTCTATGTGCCTGTTGTTGTACCAGTACCAGGCTGTTTTGACTACTGTGGCTGTATAATATGTTGTAAAATCAGGTAGAGTGAGGCCTCCCACTTTCTTCTTCTTTTTCAGTAATTCTTTACTTATCCGGGGCTTCTTTCCCTTCCATATGAAGTTGGTGATTTGTTTCTCCATCACTTTAAAAAATGTCATTGGAATTTGGATCGGAAGTGCATTGTATGTATAGATGGCTTTTGGTAGAATAGACATTTTTACTATGTTAAGTCTTCCTATCCGTGAGCAAGGTGTGTTTTTCCACTTATGTAGGTCCTTTTTATTTTCTTGCACTAGTACTTTGTAGTTTTCTTTGTATAGGTCTTTTACATCTTTGGTAAGATTTATTCCTAAGTATTTTATCTTCTTAGGGGCTACTGTGAATGGTATTGATTTGGTGATTTCCTCTTCGATGTTCTTTTTGTTGATGTAGAGGAATCCAAGTGATTTTTGTACGTTTATCTTATAACTTGAGACTCTTCCAAACTCTTCTATTAGTTTCAGTAGTTTTCTGGAGGATTCCTTAGGGTTTTCTGTGTATAAGATCATGTCATCTGCAAATAGAGATAATTTTACTTCTTCCTTGCCAATCCAGATGCCCTTTATTTCTTTGTCTAGCCTAATTGCTTTGGCTAGGACCTCTAGCACAATGTTGAATAAGAGCGGTGATAGAGGGCATCCTTGTCTGGTTCCCGTTCTCAAGGGAAATGCTTCCAGGCTCTCTCCATTTAGAATAATGTTGACTTGTCTGTTGGCTTTGTATAGATGCCCTTTATTATGTTGAGGAATTTTCCTTGAATTCCTATTTTGCTGAGAGTTTTTATCAGGAATGGGTGTTGGACTTTGTCAAATGCCTTTTCTGCATCAATTGATAAGATCATCTGGTTTTTGTCTTTTGTTTTATTTATATGGTGGATTACATTAATGGTTTTTCTAATATTAAACCAGCCTTGCACACCTGCTATAAATCCCACTTGGTCGTGGTGGATTATTTTTTTGATATGTTGTTGAATTCTATTGGCTAGAATTTTGTTGAGGATTTTTGCATCTATGTTCATGAGGGATATAGGTGTGTAATTTCCTTTTTTTGTGGTGTCTTTACCTGGTTTTGGTATCAGGGATATGCTGGCTTCATAGAATGAGTTAGGTAGTATTCCGTCATTTTCTATGCTTTGAAATACCTTTAGTAGTAGTGGTGTTAACTCTTCTCTGAAAGTTTGGTAGAACTCTGCAGTGAAGCCATCCGGGTCAGGGCTTTTTTTTTTGGGAGTTTTTTGATTACCTTTTCAATCTGTTTTTTTGTTATGGGTCTATTTAGTTGTTCTACTTCTGATTGTGTTAGTTTAGGTAGGTAGTGTTTTTCTAGGAATTCATCCATTTCTTCTAGGTTTCCAAATTTGTTAGAGTACAATTTTTCGTAATAATCTGATATGATTCTTTTAATTTCAGTTGGGTCTGTTGTGGTATGGCCCATCTCGTTTCTTCTTTGGGTTGTTTCCTGTATTTCTTTAGTCAGCCTGGCCAATGGTTTATCAATTTTGTTAATTTTTTCAAAGAACCAGCCTTTGTTTTTATTAATTCTTTCAATTGTTTTTCTGTTCTCTAGTTCATTTAGTTCAGCTCTAATTTTTATTATTTGTTTTCTTCTGGTGCCTGATAGATTCTTTTGTTGCTCGCTTCTATTTCTTCAAGTTGTAGGGATAGTTCTCTGACTCTGGCTCTTTCTTCTTTATATATGTGTGCATTTATCAACATAAATTGACCTCTGAGCCCTGCTTTTGCTGTGTCGCAGAGGTTTTGATAGGAAGTGTTTTCATCCTCGTTGCATTCTATGAATTTCTTTATTCCCTCCTTAATGTCTTCTGTAACCCAGTCTTTTCTGAGCAGGGTATTGTTCAGTTTCCAAGTATTTGATTTCTTTTCCCTGATTTTTCTGTTATTGATTTCCACTTTTATGGCCTTGTGGTCTGTCAAGATGCTTTGTAATATTTCGATGTTTTGGATTCTGCAAAGGTTTGTTTTATGACCTAATATGTGGTCTATTCTAGAGAATGTTCCATGTGCACTAGAAAAAAAAGTATACTTTGCAGCTGTTGGGTGGAGTGTTCTGTATAAGTCTATGAGGTCAAGTTGGTTGATTGTAGCAATTAGGTCTTCCGTGTCTCTATTGAGCTTCTTACTGGAAGTCCTATCCTTCTCCGAAAGTGGTGTGTTGAACTCTCCCACTATAATTGTGGAGGTGTCTATCTCACTTTTCAGTTCTGTTAACGTTTGTTTTATGTATCTTGCAGTCCTGTCACATTGGGTGCATAAATATTTAATATGGTTATATCTTCCCGGTCAATTGTCCCTTTAATCATTATGTAGTGTTCTTCTTTATCCTTTGTGGTGGATTTCACTTTAAAGTCTATTTTGTCAAAAAGTAATATTGCTACTCTGGTCTTTTTTTTTTTTTTGCTTGTTTTTTTTGTTTGTTTGTTTGTTTTTGTTTTCTTTTTTGCTTGATATGTTTTTTTCCCATCCTTTGAATTTTAGTTTGTTTGTGTCTCTAAGTCTAAGGTGTGTCTCTTGTAGGCAGCATATAGACGGATCATGTTTCTTTATCCAGTCTGAGACTCTCTGTCTCTTTATTGGTGCATTTAGTCCATTTACATTCAGCATAATTATAGATAAGTATGTGTTTAATGCTGTCGTTTTGATGCCTTTTTGTGTGTGTTGTTGACAGTTTCATTTTTCCACTTTTTTGTGGTGAGACGTTTTTCTTTGTAAATTGTGTGTTCCTCATTTTCATAGTAGTTCAATTTATGTTTGCTGAGTCCTTATGTTTTTCTTGGTTTTTATTTTGAGTTATGGAATTGTTATACCTCTTTGTGGTTACCTTAATATTTATCCCTATTTTTCTAAGTAAAAACCTAACTTGTATTGTCCTATATTACCTTGTTTTCCTCTCCATATGGCAGTTCTGTGCCTCCTATATTTAGTCCCTCTTTTTGATTATTGTGATCTTTTACATATTGACTTCAATGATTCCCTGTTTTGAGCATTTTTTTCTTTTTAAAATTAATGTTAATTTGTTTTGTGATTTGCCTATTTGAGTTGATATCAGGATGTCCTGTTCTCTGACCTTGTGTTGTGCTGGTATCTGATATTATTGATTTTCTAACCAAACAATTTCCTTTAGTATTTCTTGTAGCTTTGGTTTGGGTTTTGCAAATTCTCTAAGCTTGTGTTTATCTGTAAATGTTTTAATTTCACCTTCATATTTTAGAGGGAGTTTTGCTGGATATATGATCTTGGCTGGCAGTTTTTCTCCTTCAGTGCTCTATATATGTCATCCCATTGCCTTCTTGACTGTATGGTTTCTGCTGAGTAGTCTGAACTTACTCTTATTGATTCTCCTTTGTAGGAGACCTTTCTTTTATCCCTGGCTGCTTTTAAATTTTTCTCTTTATCTTTGATTTTGGCAAGTTTGATGATAATATGTCTTGGTCATTTTCTTTTTGGATCAGTCTTATATGGGCTTCGATGAGCATCTTAGATATCCTTTCATCTTTCATGATGTCAGGGAAGTTTTCTGCCAGCAGATCTTCAACTATTCTCTCTGTATTTTCTGTTATCCCTCCCTGTTCTGGAACTCGAATCACACGCAAGTTATTCTTCTTGATAGAGTCCCACATGATTCTTAGGGTTTCTTCATTTTTTTTAATTCTTTTATCTGATTTTTTTTCAGCTATATTGGTGTCAATTCCCTTATCCTCCATCTCCCCCACTCTGCATTCCAGTTGCTCGATTCTGCTCCTCTGACTTCCTATTGAGTTGTCTAATTGTGTGATTTTACTGTTAATCTTTTGGATTTCTGAATGCTGTCTCTCTATGGATTCTTGCAGCTTATTAATTTTTCCACTATGTTCTTGAATAATCTTTTTGATTTCTTCAGCTGCTTTATCAGTGTGTTCCTTGGCTTTTTCTGTAGATTGCCTTATTTCATTTGTGAGGTCATCCCTGATGTCTTGAAGCATTCTGTAAATTCGTTTTTTATATTCTGCATCTGGCAATTCCAGAATTGTATCTTCATTTGGGAAAGACTTTGATTCTTTAATTTGGGAATTTGTAGAAGCAATCATGGTCTGCTTCTTTATGTGGTTTGGTATCGACTGGTATCTCCGAGCCATCTATAAGATATTGTAATGATTTATATTTGCTCACTGAGTCTTATCTTGTTTTGTTTTCTTTCAATATACGCAGTTGGGGTAGTAGATTATGCTGTCTTGATTGTTGTAGCCCTTGAATCACTTATGTCCTATATATAAGCCTAAGAGTCCATTCACTATTCTTGAGTAGAATCTGATTTTGGGTCACCAATGTGTGGTGCAGACTGTCACCTATCCACCTAGAGGAGTAGTGGTGACAGTTGGGTGCACCAGATTCTAGTAGCAGCAGGGGGTCACACTCCGGGGGGGGCAGGATGCTGATAGGGTTCCCCCAAGTGCCAGTGAGGTAGGTGTGTCTCTATTCCTAAAGCACTTTGGTGGGTGGGCTCTGCAGCTGTACCTTAGGCACCCAATGCATGTACCTCTACAGATTGGTAGGTGTCACCCTCCTCAGACCCCTAAGACAGGAGGCTAGGTGGTCTGGGGGGAGCTTCAGCCCTCAGTTCCCTGTTGTGGATCAGTGAGGGCTCTGTTTAATACACAGAGATATCAGACCTAGGAAAATTGTCTTTCCAGTAATCCACTAAAACAATTACAGTCAGATCTCTATCAGAATTGCCTTTGTATTATAATGGCCACCTTGTTCCCTGTAGGGATGAAAACCCAAGACTGGATCTCATATGCTTGGCTGGAACTGGTTCTGTATTTTTAGTCCAATTTCGGGAAGTCAGGGAAGGATTCTTGGTCCCTGGGTTTTTTGTAGCTGCTTCTCTCAGGCCAGGAGAATGGGTTAGGAAAAGACCAAAAAAAAAGAAAGACAGAAAGAAAACACAGAGCACTTCACTCCCTGGCCCAGGAAATTCCAATGTTAATGAAGCCGCCTGGGAAGGGGAGGGGAGGGATCAGATAGGAGAGAATAGCACCCCAGAATATAGACAAAGTTACTTATCTTGCTTGGTGATGACTGTTTTATCTGAGATTCCCGAGGGGTGTGTAGCCTGTGTGCATTGGCTGGGTCGAGATTGCCCCGGAGGGTCAGGCCCGCATCCTGTGCTTGTGCTGTATCAGAAGCCGTGGTCAGTTCCTCTGCTTCCAGTCCAAAGCCCAGCGCCAAGGTTCTCCGGCTGGGATGCCGCACTGCAGGCTCCAAAACCAGTTGCTGCCTCCCGGTGACTTCTGCTCCTGTCAGCCGCTTCGCTGCACTGCCTACATGCACTGGCTGGGCTTCCCCTGAGGTCACTTCTGGGGGCTAGGGGTGCGTGCCGTGTTTGCGCCATCTCAGGATACTGTGCTCAGCTCCCCTGTGCCCAGTCTAAAGCCTGGCGCCAAGGTTTTCTGACTGGGACGCTGGCTCCAGGCTCCGAAAACAGTCGTTGCTTCCCTGTGGTTGCTTGTTCTCAGTCTCTGTCACTCAGGTCAACTCTTTAGATCTGTGTTTGATGGTCAGGGTTCGTAGATTGTCGTGTATGTGATCGATTCACTTGTTTTTCTGAGTCTTTGTTGCAAGAGGGATCTGAGGTAGCTTCTACCTAGTCAGCCATCTTCCATTTTCTAGAATTTTATCTAAACAGAATCCTACATTATGTACTCTTTTTTGGCAGGCAGGATCTGGTCTCTTTCACTGAGCATAATGATTTCTGAAATTTATCTATCTGGTTGCCTTTATTAGTGATTCGTTCCTTTTTATTGCTAAGTAGTATTCCATTGCATATATAAACCACAATTTGTTAATCATTCACCTCAATTTGGGTTATTTGTAGTTTTTGATGATTACAAATAAGGTTACTGTGAGCATTTACATACAAGTCTTTGTGTGGGTAAATAACTAGGAGTGAGGTGGCTGCTTTAATTGGTAGGTGCAGTTTTCCAGAGTGGTTTGACCATTTTACATTCCCACCAGCAGTGATTGAGAGTTCTAGCTGCTCCACACCATCACCAAACCTGGATGTGGTCAGCTTGTACAGTTTTAAATATTGAAGCGGTAGTGTGTTGTATCTCCTTTTGTTTTTGATAGGCTATTTGGTTATAATTTACATACCATAAAATCCACCCATTTTAAGTGTACAATTTACCTATTTTTAGTAAATGCAAAAAATTGTGCAACTATCACCGCAGTACGGTTTTAGACCATTTCCATCACCCCATAAAAGATCTTTCTTGACATTTTCACTCAATCTCCACTCCTACCCCAGACCCAGGCAACCACTAATCTGCTTTCTATCTCCATTGATTTGACTTTCTGTACATTTCATATAAATGTAATCATACAATATATAGTCTTTCATACCTGGCTTCTTTCATTTTGGGGCCCTGGTGGTGCAGAGGTTAGGAGCTCAGCTGCTAACCAAAAGGTCAGCAGTTCAAATCCACCAGCCAATCCATGGAAACCCTATGGGGCAGTTCTACTCAACAGCAAGGGTTTCGTTTTTCTTTTTTTTAGTTCACCAAATTTTTTCTTTATGGTTTGTGCTTTTTGAGTCATAATTTTTTAATATAAAAAAAGAAAATGAAAGGGAAAGATGCCTTTGAATGGTAAAAAAGCCTAGAGATTTTAAAGTAGCTCATCCATGTGGAAGACGGATCAATAACCAATGGTGGTCTTCCCTTTCTATGCGTGACATCGCCATTCCTTTAGATCCTGAGACTTATATCTTGAGTTTTTTTGGTCCTTCTTGACCTTCCCCCTTCCAATCAGTTGCCCCATCCTGTCAAGTTTCTTCCTGCAGCTTCTCTTTCCATCTTTGCTTCCTGTTTTCCTGAACCACACCCTCATTAAGGCTCTCATTATCTCTGACCTGGATTTTGTACAAACCTATAGACTAACTCCCCTTCCTGCCTCCTAATTCATTCTGGTCCTATATAGAATGTTCTGCACTCTTCATGTCCATGGTCCTTATCCTAGTATTCAGGGTCTTCTCGTAATTCCAATATTGAGTTCTCTGTGGCAGCAAGTGGGCAGTTACAGGGAATAACTTCAGGTTCCGCACATGCCCCCCTTCTGTATTCTTAGTGCATTGTCCCATGATGTGAGCCACTGTAGTTGTCCACAGAGACCCCTTTCTGAATGGAGTGGCATGAGGTTGTTGTCAAGAGAAAATACTGCCAAACTAGTAAGCTCAGTGAGTTTTACTAGTCTCAGATGATTTAGAAAATCAGGATCAAGAAATGAAGTTACACAACTCCCAGTACCACTAACACTAAACAAAAGATAGCTGAGCCAAGTCAATGCTGGAACTGGAATGGAGCCGGAGGGAAGAATACAAACAGCAGACTTGTCAGGGAGGAATCAGAGCTTGCACAGGAAATGGCTGGTCTACCACACAAGGGAAGAGAGCAGCTGCTGCCAAGTATGCTGTTTTATTTTTGTTCTGTATAAAAAACCACCACTGCCTCCAGTCCACAGCCATGATCAAATTTGTAGGCTTAGGATTTGTTTTCACATATTGTATTTCTGAGGAATCATTTCTAAAACCTGCTTTTTCTCTAGGCTGTCAACTTTCAGAAAAACTGAACTTCAAAAAAATTCTTTCAACTTTTTCAAACAGCATTTTACGTAATCCAAAGCCTTACTAAAATAAAACACTCTCCATTCTAGAATTGATACTCAGGGACAGTGTGTTATGGAGGTTGCGTACTTAGAGGATATTTTGTAAGAGTGCAAACATCCAGCAAACATTGCTCAGAACCTTTTCAGATGTGTGTACATATTTCTTGTCCTACTCCATGCCCATGTAACACTGACTCAGCAGCTTTCCAAGGTGATTACCTTGGTGCACGATACCAAGGCCATTGTCCAAATCCATTCTTTTATATAAGTGCATTTAAGCTTTCAGTAAAATTCTGAATACCATGGACCATAAAATCCAAGCTCCCGTTTGGTGTTCACAGTGCTGTTTGCTTCCTTCCCTTTTTAAGGTTGCTTGCCTTACTGTCATCTGGCTTTCCTCTTTCTCTGCTCTAAAGTGGGAGCACTTCCTTTCTTCTCCCTCTGTTTGAAGTTGAATGTGTGTGACTTATCTCAGGTGGAGTGTTTTACAGACTAGCAGGGTAGTTGCTAATCCTAACTGACCCCTGAATATGCTCTGACACGTGGAGGTGCAGCACTGGGTGGTGCTTTCTCCTCAGGCCGCTGAGCCCAGCCACAGCGCTGTGAATGGTGGGGGGGGGGGGTCCTGCAGAAGCTCTGTGAATGCTGAGGGGGAGCCCTGCAGGAGCGCTGTGAATGCGGGGGCGAGGGGGGAAGCCCTGCAGAAGCTCTGTGAATGCCGGGGGGGCGGGGGGAGCCCTGCAGGAGCGCTGTGAATGCGGGGGCGCTGTGAATGCGGGGGCGGGGGGGAAGCCCTGCAGGAGCTCTGTGAATGTCGGGGCGCGGGGCGGGGGGGAGCCCTGCAGGAGCGCTGTGAATGCGGGGGCGGGGGGAGAGCCCTGCAGAAGCTCTGTGAATGCTGGGGGGGGAGCCCTGCAGGAGCGCTGTGAATGTGGGGGCGGGGGGGTGCCCTGCAGAAGCTCTGTGAATGCTGGGAGGGGGGAGCCCTGCAGGAGCGCTGTGAATGCGGGGGCGGGGGGGGGTAGCCCTGCCGGAGCTCTGGGAATGCTGGTGGGGGGAGGGGAGCCTCCTCCCATTTTATAGTAAAAACCAAACATGTTGCGGTCCAGTTGATCCTGACTTACAGCAATCATATAGGACAGAGTAGAACTGCCCCACAGAGTTTCCAACGAGCGCCTGGTGGATTAGCAGCCATAGCATTTAGCCACTACGCCATGGGGGTAGTAGCCATGTATGTATTGGGTAGTAGTTATTAAGTTACTTTGTCTCACTCTTTTTATAGGTGAGGAAGGGAAGGCTCGGAGATACAAAATAACTTACCCAAGGTCACCTAACTAGAACACCTACTCTCTCAAATCTCAAAACTCTTACTATCAAATGAGAAAAATGAAGTCTGAGAAAACTGAAATAATTTCTGTCTTTGAAAAATATTCTGTTCTGATAAGTGAGATTGTGGATATTCTGAAGATGGCACCTGTAGGAAGCACCACTGATTCAAAATTGTTCCAAACAGCTTAAAATAGTCAGAGCGAAGCCTTCTTGAGGTCTGGCTGGGCCTTAAACAATTTTGCAGCCCAAAAGTTGTCTGGCTCTTTGTCCACTTAAGAAAAGAAGTGAGAGGCTGGAAAGGGGGAGAGCCAGGCAGATGTGACAGGCCTCCCAGTCATCCTGTCTTCTTTCCCTATGCTTTTTGTTTCTAGATTTTCGCCATCATTTTATCACTTTAATGAGTAGTTTATGTATAAAATTTTTCCATATTTTGGGTACTTTTCATAGGGAAATTTATGACACAAGGCATGTAGAATGTTACCTTTAAAACCAAAAAACCAAACCCAGTGCTGTCGTGTCAATTCCAACTCATAGCGACCCTATAGGTCAGAGTAGGACTGCCCCATAGAGTTTCCAAGAGCGCCTGGCGGATTCGAACTGCCGACCTTTTGGTTAGCAGCTGTAGCACTTAACCACTACGCCACCAGGGTTTCCCGTGAGTGTGTTAGGCGCTATGTAATAATAGGGGATTTTGCCTTTGCACCTAATCGAGTAGTGCCCCAGAAGATATAACTTTATACTGTCATCCATCCAAAACAACCACGTCATCTCAAGGAATGACACTTTATTGGCAAGACCTGACTTGAATGAATCTTTAGAGAGTCTTGGTCATCATTGGGGACTTTCTCCTCCAGTTACACTTTCAGATTTATGAAATAATTGAGGTATTTTTGTTTATTTCCTTTTGCTTGTGATACATACATGTGTACATCTCATGTCCATAGCAGAAAATCCATACTTACTTTCTCATTTCTTCTGCATTAGGATGTAGTATATTGAGAGTGACTTATAAAAGCCTGGTGTAGCTTTGTTGACCACACAATACGGCAGAAACAATAACTGCAGAAGTATTACAACCTATTTATTTGCTCCATAGTTACATGAAGAGCTCTACTGTTAATTTTTAATTTTGGACAATTGCCAATGACCTTAATTTTTATGCTTGTACCTTCCAGTCTACACAATCCATTAATATCCTTTGAAATCATCTATTGCCGTCCTGATTGAAATGAACCCCTGCCAGGTATCTTGACTCTTATGGTCCTTGGATAATAGCTACTCCCATTGAAGCACTTTGTCCTTTGGAACTCATTTGCCTTCTATTTTAATTTCTAGTTACTTAGTAAACTAATAGGCGCCCTGGTGACACAGTGGTTAAAGCACAAAAGGTCGGCAGTTCAAACACAGCAGCTGCTCAGTGGGAGAAAGATGTGGCAGTCTGCTTCCATAAAGATTTATAACTTGGAAACTCTATGGGGCAGTTCTACTCTGCCCTTAGGGTCACTGAGTTAGAATCAACTCAAAAGCAGTGGGTTTGGGGGTTTGGGTAGTAAACTAATGTGCTAGTTGTTATTGTTCTTAGGTGCCATCAAGTCAGTTCTGGCTCACACCAACCCCATGTACAACAGAAGGAAACACTGCCCAGTCCTGCACATCCTCACCATCATTGCTGTATTTGAGCCCATTGTTGCAGCCACTGTGTCAGTCCATCTTGTTGAGGGTCTTCCTCTTTTCGCTGACCCTCTGCTTTACCAAGCATGATGTCCTTTTCCAGGAACTGGTCCCTCCTGAGAACACGTCCAAAGTATGTGAGATGAAGTCTCATCGTCATTGCTTCTAAGGAGCATTTTGGCTATGCTTCTTCTGAAACAGATTTGTTTGTTCTTCTGACAGTCCACGGTGTGTTCAGTATTCTACACCAACACCAAAATTCAAAGGCATTGATTGTGCTAATTAGTTGGTAAAAACAAATCCTTGTTTTGGAGCTAGTGTTCTATGCCTTTTCAGTAGGGGACAGAAAATCAGAATGGAGAGCTAATGTGGTACAGTGAGAAAAACGCAGCTCTGAGTCCATCAGAAACAAAGCTGTGTGTCAGAATGACCTATACATGACTGACTGTGATCACCAAAAGCCCTCTGAATCGCAGGAAAATGGTGACAGTGACAGCCATGACAGTGGCTTCACAGTGACCGTGATCGCCGAAGCCCTCTGAACCGCAGGGAGATCGTGACAGTGACAGCCGTGACGCCAGCTTCACAGTGACCGTGATCGCCGAAGCCCTCTGAACCGCAGGGAGATCGTGACAGTGACAGCCGTGACGCCAGCTTCACAGTGACAGCCGTGACGCCAGCTTCACAGTGACCGTGATCGCCGAAGCCCTCCGAACCGCAGGAAAATGGTGACAGTGACAGACAGCCATGACAGTGGCTTCACAGTGACCGTGATCGCCAAAGCCCTCTGAACCGCAGGGAGATCGTGACAGTGGCAGCCGTGACGCCAGCTTCACAGTGACCGTGATCGCCGAAGCCCTCTGAACCGCAGGGAGATCGTGACAGTGGCAGCCGTGACGCCAGCTTCACAGTGACCGTGATCGCCGAAGCCCTCTGAACCGCAGGGAGATCGTGACAGTGGCAGCCGTGACGCCAGCTTCACAGTGACAGCCGTGACGCCAGCTTCACAGTGACCGTGATCGCCGAAGCCCTCTGAACCGCAGGGAGATCGTGACAGTGGCAGCCGTGACGCCAGCTTAAGTGAGGGCGATGTCTGAACATCTCTGAAAACTGTGAGCTTCTAAGCAAATATTGGTTATTTCCAGGCTCTATTTTTTTTTGTTGCCTTTTTAAAAACAGCTTTTTTGAGAGGTAATTCTCATACCGTGGAGTCCCAGAGTGGTGCAAACAGTTAATGTACTCTGCTGCTGACCAAAAGCTTGGCAGTTCAAGTCCACCCAGAAGTGCCATGAAAGAAAGGCCTGACGATCTGCTTCCAAAAATGTAGCCACTGAAAACCCTATGGAGCACAGCTCTACTCTGACACACACGGGGCTGCCACGAGTTGGATTCAGTTCGATGGCAACTGGTGGTGCAATGCAATTTACCCATTTAAAGTATGTAATTCACAGATGCGTGCAGCCATAACCACAGTCAATTTTAGAACATTTTCATCACCTCAAAAAGGAACATGTACCCTTTAGCTATCACCCGCAGCCCCATACGTTGCCTTTTAAATTTTTATTTTATGTTTATTTACACAGACTCTAGGATAAAAAAACCCAGTGCTTTTTTAACTCAATTAAGTAAAATAAGATTACTTGGGGATGACATTAAAATACGGTTTCCCATGAAGAGTGTCTCTGTAGCGCTTTCCCGTTGGTAATCTAAGTGCATTGGCAGGATGAGGGATGGCAAGCTGGGCGCTCATAGTATTAGTAGGAAGATTACGATTCCCAATCTATTTCTATTTTAAGAAGCAGAAAAGACACGTCCTCACTATGATTAAAGTCACAGTATCGTGAAACAGCTCATTAGAGTGCGATGGGGCCACGGACAGACTAGGAAGGGACAGACTAGGAAGGAACGGCGGGTGGTGTTTGTGCAGAGAAGGGCAGTGGGAACCCCCGCCCCACTCTGTAGCAAGGTGTTCCACATCCAAGGAAACCAGCGGTTTCAGGAAGCTGCTTTTACTTTTCCTTGCCTTTCTGCACGTGAGTTTGACTTTGTGCAGCAGAACTAGGAGAAAGGAAGGAAAGGATGAGGGAAGAAGGAAAAGAACCACTCCTGTGGTTCGTCTACCTTCTGTACAGCCCAGACGATGATGAAGCGGGGTCAGAACCTCTGTGTACTGTGTTGACTGGGGAAAAACAAACTCAAACTTGGCCTTCGTTCTGTTCCAGGTCGCCAGATCCCACCCTTGGACCCCCATGAAAATGGAAACAGTGGAGGAATAAAAATCGTGAAGCCACCCTCGCAGGCCAGCCCGCGGTGCTGCTGACCCAGGCACTCGCCTGAGTGTCCTTGAAGGAGCCAGACCCCTCTCGTGTATACTGCTGGAGACTCAGGGGCGGATTCCCAATAAGCGAGGCACTCTGGGCTTACTGGTGCTCACTCACCTGTAGTGCACAATCAAATAATGTGGTGAAACTCATGCGAAATTGTGCACTACAGATCAGTAAGTAAGCACAATTAAGCCGGTGCATTACTGGTTTTCAGCAGCCCGGTACCCCAGTGCCCCACTCAAGAAGAGTGAGCATGCTGGCTTTGCATCCTGGAAGGCCGGCAGGGAATGGGGCAGAAAATGTCCCTGAAAAAGGATTTTAGAAAACTCTTGGGAAAAAACCACCACACTGTTGCATAAAATGGCCTTTCATGCCTGAAGCGCACAAGGCAGGGAACGGATGTTAGGCAATTAATATATGTTGAGTTTTTTGTTAAGAATTTTCTTAAACCCTTAAGTTTGTCCAAAAGTCTTCCTGGCATATTATGTGTGTGGGATTCCAGCATGGTGCTCCATTCTGTTTCCCTGGATTACCCAGTCAAAGTTCATTAACTTCTTAGAGCTGCTGCCTGTGTTACGGAGTCAGCTGTCACTGAGAGGTAAATTTAATTTAGAAGGTAAGTTTTTAGCTGGCTTTGTAACTAAGCCTTTACTTACAGCTTTTTGGAAAGAAATCAGAGAAGTGTAATTGGACCATCACTCAAGCTTCGAGACTTGAACTATTAAAAAAGAGGAGAAAAATGTATTAGAAACCGTGGTCTATGTCTTACACTTTTAATTGATCAGCATTTTTCTAAGTTTGGTCACATGCGAACACACCAAATCTGACTAAAATATTGCCTGTAACGTTGGGGTTGGGAGGCCCATTTTGAAAGAGTCATTGAAGCAGTTAGTGTGTAAGCAGTAATTGATGTGGGATATAAATAGTACTCAAGAGACCACGTGGTATAAATCACCACCGCCATCATAAACCCCTGCTCTGTTAGAGAAGTTAATGCACAGAGTAGTATTTACCAAGAGAAAATGTCATGGTGTCATATCAAGGGGAGAAATAAAGGATGTTTGCATCTAAGTCATAAGGCAAACTTCTAATAGCAACTGGTTGCAGGTTACCAGACAGGCAGTATCAGCCCCTGCAGATCCCAGACCCAAGAAACTACAAAATCAGAGAAAGCATTTTGAAAGTTGCCAAACTCGGGGAGGTGGTTATTAGGATGAGCCAGAGGTCCAATTCTGGAGTGCTAATTAACTGAAGGTGGAGTTTGGTGAAAACCTTGCTTTTCATTTCCTACCTGCACAATTAATCACAGATGTTCAAAGCCACAGGCAGTACAGGGAGAAAAGAAATGGAAAGGAAGACAAGCTGTTTCCACTCAGAATTCAAATCCTATTACCATTCTAACCTTCATGAACACCTAGAATCAAGAAGCACTTGATTTTCTGTCAGGGCTTTTCAGAACAGTGACTTTTGTGGGGTCTAGGAACATTGTACAAGAATGTCCTCGGATATGGTCAGTCATGAAGCATGGTAACAATTGCCAGCTGGCACCTTCTTTGCCATGGCCCCTCAAGGCCAGCAGACATTTATTGAAAACCTACAATGTAGAGACCTAGAGATGTCAGTAACTCCGTGTGAGCCCCTGGTGGCTGTGCCTGCTGTCCTCCTAGCCTCCTAGTGGGTGGAGACAGAGTCATGTCATCTACCAAAGGCACAGTCCTTGAGAGACCAGTGAAGTTCACAGTTGATGTTTTCTTGTTAATACAGCTCTCTGTTGACCGTAGTCTAAAAAAACAGGGCCAGATTTATGCTTTTCAATTCCAGAAGATGCTGTCAGTTGGATGTTCAGACTTCCCCTAACTTGCAAGAGTTGGTTGACAGTCTTAGAATGTGAAAGCTGAAAACACTTATTTTTGGTTCAAGAGTGCCTCTTAGCTCTCCCAAGCAGGTACCTCAAAACTGTTCGCAAGTGGAATCTGGCTGCCTTGACAGGGTGTGTGCAGAGATTTTTTTGGTTTTTCTCTGCGTTGTCAACATTACTAGCTGACATGATTGTGCTTGCAGGCCGAGCAATCGTCATGCCTCTTTCTAAAGGTTTAAAAAAAAAAAAAGCATTGAAAACTGAAGTGACCTCTTTCCAGGTGACACACAGGCTTATTTTTGACCTTTTCATTATCCAGCTCTCCCTGAGAACTTGGGTTTATTTCTAGATAGCAGTTCAGGTCACCTAGCAAAGCAGGCAGGCACTCCCAGGCAGAGCCTCACAGCTTTGGGCTTGGTTTGCAGAGGTCAGCATCTTGCATAAAATGGCTAGTCTTAACCACATGTTAACCTCATGAGCCCATGGTTTTATTTCAGAAGCCGGTGATGGTGTGAAGCCACTCTTTTACTTTTCTGTACTGCCTTAGCTGTTCAAGCCAGTCTGAGGACGCACAGGCATTGGCTTCCACGTGGGGTCTTCTCTGAATACCTGGCCTTGTCCATCATTCAGGCTCTGCCATGTTCCTTTCTTTTGGCTTGGGATTACTTTCTGACTGATCTAATCATTGAACTATAACCACATAATATTATGTGAACACGCTGAAATTATGATTGCTCTAAAATGTCAAATAGTTACATGTGGTATAGCCTCTTTCCCTCATGTTTACTTGCTACCTTCTGCCCGTTTCCTTTCCTTTCATGTGTGGTGTATATATATGTAAATATGATGTTCCCTTTGTTACCCTGACATGTTACCCGTGTCGCAGGCTGGTTCTGATGCATGGCTGTCTGTTACATACTGTAGGTATGGGTTCTCACGGGGGTTGTTTCCCAGTGAAATCCCTAAGGATGACAGTAGACATGCCACCATTTTATGTAGGTACGTAGTTAACTTGTCATTTTACAGTTAGAAATGGTACACTAGGGTGCTGAATATGACGTTACCTTGCAGACTATAAAAGCTTGAAGACCTAAAACTAACCTTTAGCCAACAATTAGGGGCTTGTGCCCCAGTGAAGACTGAATTTCTTTTCTGAGGGAGGTGTGGGCAACTGAGGTTTCCCACCACGATCAAGGACAGTGGCATGTGACGGCCAGAACTGAGCTCATGTTGGTGGGCTCTGCGTCTCTGCTGTGCAGTGCTCGCTGGTGGGGAGTTGAATAATGAGCTAACTTGTAAGTGAAAGGGCACTGATTTGCGTTCAGACCTATGAGGTTCATAGTTTACTCTTTTAGCCGTCCTTGTTTAAACCAGACCCAGGATGCAATGTCAGTACCATGTTGTATAAACCGCTGCTTTTCCTCCTGTGTATTCTAAAAGGCTCGGCCTGGGCTGGCCCCAGTTCACGCATGTAGAAGACGCCGCTGCAGACAGGACCTTTCCTCCTGTGTTCCATAGTAAAGCTGTTCACTCAACAACGCCCAGTTGTATCTGTTATTTTGATTTAACGCACACTGATTCATACTAATAAATATTTTCAGTCTTACCAAGTTCCAAGTTTATCTTATTATTATACTGTTCACTAGATTTTTTTTTTTTAATCACAGTCATCTAGGAATAAGGAGCAGCAATTCCCCAGGGAAACTTGTGTAGCAGTACATACAAAGACATGTGTAAGGTTGCTCACTGAAGCACTGTTTGCGATAGCACAAAGTTGTCAGCCGATAAGGAAACAGAAACACAATGTAGCAAGCCACACACCTGTTAAAATGAACGCAAGGTCTGTCCCCATGCTGTGCGTGGGGATGAGCCCTCAGAGCTGTGCCTAGTCACACCATGAACTGTGGGCCTCTCTGAGAGAAGCAAGTTGAAGTACAAGTGCATATAAGCTTACACAAAACTGTACTATGTGTTGTTTATGAATGTGTATGTGTGTGTGTGTGTGGTAAAGTAAAAGAATTAGGAACACATGAACTTCATGGTGGTGCTTCCCTCTGGGGAGGGAGAGAAGTGAGCAGGACTGGGGAGGAGAACAAAGGTCATTTAACAAATCAGTCATTTTTATTTTGTGAAATAAAGATCTGAAGCCATATGATAAAATGATAGCATTTGGTAATTTCAAGGTGTCTGTCTTACTTTTTTTTTTTTTTTTTGTCTTACTGGTTTCTGTATTTTTCTGTGTTAATTTTTGTATCAAGGAGGTGAGTGTTTGGAGAAAAAAAAA